>NC_140165.1:240230373-240332607 GCF_963971535.1 Notolepis coatsorum | reverse complement strand
CCCGGAGTCAGCATTGCCTTGGCTTGGGCTGATCCGCTATAGTAACTCGTTTGGCTGGGTTAGGGGGAGGGAAGCCGTGGGTGGTAATCTGGTGTTGTGGACAGCGGCGCCTACAGGTCAGGTCTGGGCGCTTGCTCAGCGGAGGCAGGACTTGAGCAAGGCAGCGTGACCTCCCATGCGTTACACTTCACCAATGAGAGAGCCCCCGCTGCCAGGTGAGAAGAGAGCCACTGGCTGTCGCCGCACGTGTCGGAGGAAGCGTGCGGATACTTCACGGTTCCCTTGTACCGACCAGTGGCACAACGACTAAAATTTGGATGGGGAGAAAAACGGAGACAAATTGGAGAAAGAGAGATACAAAAAAACAAACAAAAAAAAACGCCCTGCCTCCGTTTGTGTCTTTGTGTGTGTGTCTTGTCTATCTGCGTGTGTTTGCCCAGACGCGGCTGAGAAGCTGTTTGACCTGGTGGACAGCTTTGCGGAGAGCGCCAAGAGGAAGGCGGCGGTGTGGCCCCTGCAGATCATCCTCCTCATCCTCTGTCCGGAGATCACCCAGACCATCTCCAGGGACACCGTGGAGGACAGCAAGGCCAACAAGGTGCCCACATTTTAATCTCATCATTTGTATCTTTTGTATACCCGCTTTAACCCTTTCACTGCCACACTACAGAAGGTTAACCCTTTACTATCACACTTAACCGTCGGTAGGGTAAAGGGTTAACCTTCTGTAGTGTGGCAGTGAAAGGGGTTTACCCTTTGTCGTGTGGCAGTGAAAGGGTTAACCTTCTGTAGTCCTGTAATATCCTGTATATTGCTGTTGCGCTTTACTGCTGCTACATTTGCACTCTGGTTGGATGCCAAACTTCTTTTTAGTTGTACTGTACTTGTGCCGTATGATGACAATAAATGTATTTATTTATTTGTGTTCACATTCTAGACAAGAATCCTTGAACACAAACAATAATAGATGCACAAACAAATCCTGGAGTCTCAAAATGACATGTACAGTATATCTAGTCCCAGTCTATGGATACAGGAAGCAGCGTCTAGTCTGAGTCTATTGATACAGGAAGCAGCGTCTAGTCTGAGTCTATTGATACAGGAAGCAGCGTCTAGTCTGTGTCTATGGATACAGGAAGCAGCGTCTAGTCTGAGTCTATTGATACAGGGAGCAGCGTCTAGTCTGAGTCTATTGATACAGGGAGCAGCGTCTAGTCTGAGTCTATTGATACAGGGAGCAGCGTCTAGTCTGTCTATTGATACAGGGAGCAGCGTCTAGTCTGAGTCTATTGATACAGGAAGCAGTGTCTAGTCTGAGTCTATTGATACAGGAAGCAGTGTCTAGTCCGAGTCTATTGATACAGGAAGCAGCGTCTAGTCTGAGTCTATTGATACAGGAAGCAGCGTCTAGTCTTGAGTCTATTGATACAGGAAGCAGCGTCTAGTCTGAGTCTATTGATACAGGAAGCAGCGTCTAGTCTGAGTCTATTGATACAGGAAGCAGCGTCTAGTCTTGAGTCTATTGATACAGGAAGCAGCGTCTAGTCTGAGTCTATTGATACAGGAAGCAGCGTCTAGTCTGAGTCTATTGATACAGGAAGCAGCGTCTAGTCTGAGTCTATTGATACAGGAAGCAGCGTCTAGTCTGAGTCTATTGATACAGGGAGCAGCGTCTAGTCTTGAGTCTATTGATACAGGGAGCAGTGTCTAGTCTGAGTCTATTGCTACAGGGAGCAGCGTCTAGTCTTGAGTCTATTGATACAGGAAGCAGCGTCTAGTCTGTCTATTGATACAGGAAGCAGCGTCTAGTCTGTCTATTGATACAGGAAGCAGCGTCTAGTCTGTCTATTGATACAGGAAGCAGCGTCTAGTCTGTCTATTGATACAGGAAGCAGCGTCTAGTCTGTATATTGATACAGGAAGCAGCGTCTAGTCTGTCTATTGATACAGGAAGCAGCGTCTAGTCTGTCTATTGATACAGGAAGCAGCGTCTAGTCTGTCTATTGATACAGGAAGCAGCGTCTAGTCTGAGTCTATTGATACAGGAAGCAGCGTCTAGTCTGAGTCTATTGATACAGGAAGCAGCGTCTAGTCTGAGTCTATTGATACAGGAAGCAGCGTCTAGTCTGAGTCTATTGATACAGGAAGCAGCGTCTAGTCTGAGTATTGATACAGGGAGCAGCGTCTAGTCTGAGTCTATTGATACAGGAAGCAGCGTCTAGTCTGAGTCTATTGATACAGGGAGCAGCGTCTAGTCTGAGTCTATTGATACAGGGAGCAGCGTCTAGTCTGAGTCTATTGATACAGGAAGCAGTGTCTAGTCTGAGTCTATTGATACAGGGAGCAGCGTCTAGTCTGTCTATTGATACAGGGAGCAGTGTCTAGTCTGTCTATTGATACAGGGAGCAGTGTCTAGTCTGAGTCTATTGATACAGGGAGCAGCGTCTAGTCTGAGTCTATTGATACAGGGAGCAGTGTCTAGTCTGAGTCTATTGATACAGGAAGCAGCGTCTAGTCTGAGTCTATTGATACAGGGAGCAGCGTCTAGTCTGAGTCTATTGATACAGGAAGCAGTGTCTAGTCTGAGTCTATTGATACAGGGAGCAGCGTCTAGTCTGTCTATTGATACAGGGAGCAGTGTCTAGTCTGAGTCTATTGATACAGGAAGCAGCGTCTAGTCTGAGTCTATTGATACAGGGAGCAGCGTCTAGTCTGAGTCTATTGATACAGGGAGCAGTGTCTAGTCTGAGTCTATTGATACAGGAAGCAGCGTCTAGTCTGAGTCTATTGATACAGGGAGCAGCGTCTAGTCTGAGTCTATTGATACAGGAAGCAGCGTCTAGTCTGAGTCTATTGATACAGGAAGCAGCGTCTAGTCTGAGTCTATTGATACAGGGAGCAGCGTCTAGTCTGAGTCTATTGATACAGGGAGCAGCGTCTAGTCTTGAGTCTATTGATACAGGGAGCAGTGTCTCCTCCAAATATGGCGACTGACAATTATCACAGATATTGAGCAGAATTTGACCAATGCCTTAGCTTTTGGCTCCTGCTATCTGCAGCCCCCTCGCAACTAGTCTGTGGACATTACCTGGCTTCCAAATATACACACCAGCCATTTACATTTGTATCCCAGCTGTGTAATTGCATCCTTGAGCAGTTTGTACTTTAAAACCGTGGTAAGAAATGCCTCTTCCAGACGGTAATCAAAAGTACATCCTACTTCTAAAATGATGACCTCTCTACAACAACATCTGGTGTATTAGCATACATTTGGAATTAACATTTGAAAATGCATCATATTCAGTATTGCACAGTTTGAACAACAGTAGTTGAAACACAAGTGTTTGTAAATTTAAACAGAAGATGGAACATCTGGCAATATGTCCTTAACTAATAGCTCAACAATTCTGTCATGCCTTGTGATGTACATTCCCACATACACACACACACGTGCACACACACCATCTGTCTGTCTAACTCGCTCTCTCTCGTACCTCTCTCTCTTTCTCTCACACTTAAAAACGTTATCCAGCCTTGAGGCCTTGAACCCCCGGCACCAACACATCATAAGTGTATATAGTAAATATTCACAATTAGTTCTTCCAGCATAACAACTGGATCTGGAATGGATGCTGAGACTGTACCCAGAACTCAAACGTAAACGAACAAATCCCACCCCACCTTTACAGATCACATCTATTAGGAAACAATGACATGTGTGGTGTGTTCTTGCAATACCCAGGCAGTGCTCACTGTCTCTCTCTCTCTCTCCCCCCTCTCTCTGTCTCTTTCCTCTCTCTGTGTCTCTGTCTCACTGTCTCTTCCCTCTCTCTCTTTCTCTCTTTCTTTCTTTCTCCCCCCCTCTGTCTTCCCCCCCCTCTCTCTGCCTCACTGTCTCCTCTCTCTCTGTCTTTGTCTCTGTCTCTGTCTTTCTGTCTCTCCAGAAACTGTTCCTGGAAAGCTTGCGGAAGGCCCTGGCCGGTCAGGGTGGCAGCAAGCAGCTGACGGAGAGTGCAGCCATCGCCTGTGTCAAACTGTGCAAAGCCTCCACCTATATCAACTGGGAGGACCACTCCGGCATCTTCCACATGGTCCAATCCATTGTCATGGACCTGAAGGTCCGCTCACACACACTATATCGCCCCCTGGGGGTTTGCACACACAAGTGCAGGCCTTTCTCAACTTCTATATCATCCGTCATTGTGATTGGAGTCTCCTTTCTGGCTAACATAAATAGATTGGTTGTGGATTCATGATTCCTATGGGCATACATGGAATCTAAAGTTGTGTTTTCCAGACTGGGAGAAGTTATGGAATATGATGTCATAGAAATCTGTTCATTGTATCAATGGGCCATGTGCAAATCTGTCCTTTTGAAGGAATGCTAATAACAAGTCTCCTGGTTGTTGTAGTCACTTATTAACTCAATTTGACTAGACTAACTCAACTTTAATTTGAGCAAAGTTTGACAAATATTGTTCATGGAAATTTCACTAAATGTCATGAAGCCATTATGGAAAGGTCATGAAATTCTGATGAGCAGCAGTGTTCTAGGATATTTGTGAATTAAACAGTGTTCTAGGATCTTTGTGAATTGAATTAAACTACAGTGTTCTATGATCTTTGTGAATTGAATTAAACTACAGTGTTCTAGGATCCTTGTGAATTTAATTAAACTAGTGTTCTAGGATCCTTGTGAATTTAATTAAACTAGTGTTCTAGGATCCTTGTGAATTTAATTAAACTAGTGTTATAGGATCCTTGTGAATTGAATTAAATTGTTCTAGGATCCTTGTGAATTGAATTAAAGTGTTCTAGGATCCTTGTGAATTGAATTAAAGTGTTCTAGGATCCTTGTGAATTGAATTAAAGTGTTCTAGGATCCTTGTGAATTGAATTAAAGTGTTCTAGGATCCTTGTGAATTGAATTAAAGTGTTCTAGGATCCTTGTGAATTTAATTAAACAACAGTGTTCTAGGATCCTTGTGAATTTAATTAAACAACAGTGTTCTAGGATCCTTGTGAATTGACGTGACTCGAGGCCTCTGCTCCCACCAGGCCTTGCTGTTCAACCCTGCCAAGCCGTTCTGGCGAGGGACGGGGAGCCAGCATGCGGACGTGGACCTCATGATGGACTGCTTCGTATCTTGCTTTCGCATCAACCCACACAACAACCAGCACTTTAAGGTGGGCCTCGCATCAACCCACACAACAACCAGCACTTTAAGGTGGGCCTCGCATCAACCCACACAACAACCAGCACTTTAAGGTGGGCCTCGCATCAACCCACACAACAACCAGCACTTTAAGCTGGGCCTCGCATCAACCCACACAACAACCAGCACTTTAAGGTGGGCCTCGCCCCGGAACCACATCGCATTACAATTGCATTCAATTATGTTTTCTCCACTCAATTCTTTAACCGGAATCACTTTTAATCTCCCCAAGTATAGAAACCCCAGGGATTTACGCTGGAGGATTGGTTCAAACGCCATACTTATTCATGTATTATAAGAATGTAAACACGGAACAATGTGCGGATAAGAGTTGCTTTAGTGGATGCACTTTATGCACTTCAGGGGTCAGAACTATGTGCATATATAGAGTTTCAGTGTCATTGCGTTGACAGCTTGGACTGCGGTTGACTTCCTGTTGCAGTGTTTGCTAACATCAACAACCGACAGGAAGTCAAATGTAGTACAGAATATGTCTGTTAAGTTCAAACCATCTACAGTATAGTACTGTATATAGATAATAGGGTGATGAAGTGATTAGAGTGTTCCGAGAGCTCCAGAGTTTCACACGTACAGCGAGGGATGACAAATGCAAGACCAATGCACTAGCAGACTGCAGATTATAGTGAGTGTGTTGCACAGATGATGTTTTTTTTATTAAAGCATAAAAGACACCTGACCGCCCAGGGATCACTGCACCAGAACTAAGTGGCCGCCTTCAATACAACCAGGGAACAAAAAGGATTAATTCTGTGTCTCTTCCTGCAGGTCTGCCTGGCCTCCTCCTCCCCCTCTACCTTTCATTTTGTCCTGGTCAACTCCTTGCACAAGATCATCACCAATGTAAGTGTTCAGCCTGGGGGGGGACATGGATCTGTAGTGCACATCGTTAAGATGTTATGGCTTCATCGTAAAGTGATACGGTGGCTACAGTGGTAGTCATTAATTTGCTATTAGCAGGGTATCTGCGGGGTAATTAAGAAGTATTACATTGATAATTATCAATTTAAAGGCCTTAAAAGGTATTAAAAAAAAGTCTTAAAGGAACACGACAACATTTTGGAAAATTTGCTTACCGTCTTCTCCAGAGAGACATGAAGATAGATACCAGTTTCCTCTCTGTGCGTTCAGTAGAAAGCTATCTGGCTGCATGTTAGCCTAGCTTAGCACAATGAATGGAAGCGGACATGACCGGTTAGCCTTCGGGAGAGGTGTTAGTTGGACAATGCCTAGGCTAACCGGCCATGTCCGCTTCCATTCATTGTGCTAAGCTAGGCTAACATGCAGCCAGATAGCTTTCTACTGAACGCACAGAGAGGAAACTGGTATCCATCTATCTTGTCTCTCTCTGGAGAAGACGGGTAAGCTAATTTCCCAAAATGTTGGCGTGTTCCTTTAAAATTTCATTTGCACAGGTATTAAATAGCCTGGCTGTTGGGAGATAAATTTTTTTTTAATATCTGGCGAGAGCTTGTATGGAGCGCGCAAGAATAAAAATTGGCGCGCGAGTGCAGCCGTCAGTTCTGTGTTGTGTTTTGTTTGAAAGTATGAAATTGGTATTACATTTAGCTCTAAGTGGTATAAAAAAGGTATTAAAGTCTTAAATTTGCTAACCTACAGATACCCTGTCTTTACAAGCTTTTATGAGTCATAGATAGTTTAAGGTTTTATACAGAATTCAAGAAGTCTACACGGTTTTCTCTTGTTTTTGTCCTCAACCTTATTTGTCTTTCTCTCTGTCTTCATCGTGTCTGCTGTCTTCCTCTCCGTCTTCATCGTGTCTGCTCTCTCCCTCCCTCTCAGTCTCATCTGGACTGGTGGCCTAAGATTGATGCAGTGTACTGTTACTCCGGGGAGCTTCGCTTCATGTTTGCAGACACGCTGAACCGAGTCATACAAGGCCTCAACACGCACGCCCCGCTACGCATGACGCCGGTGAGGAACACATCAACATACCAACAATACATATATACATACATACATATATATATACTAGGGCTGACCCAAACTAGTCGAATAGTCGACTAATCGGTCTAAGAGCTTGTGTCCATAGCGGACGTTTTATGAGTTGTCAGCTCCTTTCTGTCATTAATTTCTATGCTGGAGACGCGACAGGCGCGCTCTTCCCAGCGCTGCGCCTCGCGTTTTATGAGCTCTCGGCGGCAGCGTTTTTGGTCGGAGCGCTCCCAGCTCATAAAGTTGAAACTACTTCAACTTTTGGAAAAGGAGCGCGCTCATCAATGTAACTCATCGAGGAAGGGGCAGCGCGAGCCTCAGAAAAACGCTCTGAGCTTCTTCTTTTTTTTTTTCAAAGCGGTCCGCCTTGAAAAAAAGGCACATAGCCTAAAGGAGCCGTACTCTACTGCCAACCTCTTAGTCGACCGGGTAGTCTACTATCTGCACATTTTGGCCAATCAAAGTCAACTATACAAATCCTTAGTCGGGGACAGGCCTAATATATACATATATATAGGCCTCAACACACACGCCCCGCTACACATGACGACAGTGAGGAGACCAGAACACATCAACATACCAACAATACATATATACAGGGCTCCACAGTGTCAGCATTTCACTCACATTTGCAACTAAAAATAGATGTGTGCAAACTGGTAAAATAATTTTGTAGCACATGTGCGACTAAAGATTACATCCTACAAGCTGATCTTGTGGCCCTCCCTCACTGCATATCAGTCAGTGGCTGTATTGATAAAAAATAATCGACTCAACTACCAAGACCTGTTTCTTGGGCCACCGGCGTTTCACTGGTTACGCGGTCCTGTCAGCTGAGCTTGTTCACTTTTGCTGGACCGTGGCTAACATTGATTGGTGGCATACGCTTGGACGTTTGGCTGAGCTTCACAAAAAAGATGTAATGCAGCAAATTCAATAAGAACCAGATTCGATAAGCAGAACCGGAATCAACTAAATCTCAAACGATACCCAACCCTACTGAAAAAAAGTGAGCGTACGGTTTTTCACTGTGCTCCTAAATTGTGTGCTCCTTGGGAAGTAAGCACCAAGCCCTGATGTATACAAATTATATATACATAATGTAGTGTATGGTGCAATACACAAACCAAGATTCCTCTTTGATGCAGAAAGTTCTAGCTTTGATCTTTAGTGGGCGTAATGATGATTTATGTAATGGTAATGAGTGGGGCTCTGGCGTAAACTCTAGCTCTATCTGAAAATGTATAGATTAACTCAGAACCTCTGCCTTGATTTTGGAAGGTAATTGATTACATTTTCACAAGAGCTAGTTATCTGTTCAAATACAATTTTTGTTGTCCTTTCTGAAGTGACTGACTATTGGCTGATCATGGATCAGGGTCTCTGTGGTCATGGAAAATCGGTACAGTCAGGATATTGAATAATGGTGTTTTCCACTAATGGTTGTGTAAAATGCTTAAAGTCTTTGGTATTTTTGCTGTAAAGTATTTAATGTTAACCTTGGCTACTAGAAAATCTAGGTACCTTTTCTGGAGGAGCAATACACAAAATAACTATAGTCTCAAACCTGTCAACCTGCAACATCCAAATCGGCTCTCAATGGGAAAAAAAACCACTTAACAAAGATTCCAACCTACGAACACTACAGCAATTGTGTTTGTAGGGACGACCGCGCACGAGGTACCATTGCCGGGAATTTAACCTGGGTCTCTGTGGTGGTAGACGAGTGCTTAGACCTAGACCCCTGAAAAGTGTGTCCTTAACCACACGTGCAGGCTACAGCACCCTCCCGGGTAGATCTCAGGGAGATTTTTACCAACACATTTCTTCCATCTCACCAAGCTTTCCCTGTCCCCGCAGAGTCTGACGTTCAAGGAGAAGATGACCACCAGCCTTAAGTTCAAAGAGAAAGCCACAGAACTGGACACGCGCAGTTTCAAGTGCCTCCTCCTCGCTTTGGTCAAGCTCATCCACGCCGACCCCAAGCTAATGCTGCACGTGAGCGACACACCTCCATCTCCATCCGGCTCCTAATGTCTTCCAGTTGAAGGAACAATCACTAAAACAAATATATTTACTGATTTGAATAAGTCCCAGAAGATTGTTGTAACTAGAAGACAACAAGGCGGCTGTGGTATAATATGTCCTCATGTAAATATATCCCCCTCCCCTGTGTTCCCTTTACCTGTGCCCCCCTCCCCTCTCTGTGGAATAAGACACCCCCCTCCCCTGTGTCCCCCAAACCTGTACCCCCTCCCCCCCATCTGACCTATCAAATGGGACCACACACCCCCTTTGTTGAACTATAAAGGGCTCTTCCTGACCACAATCAAGGCTTCTTACCTGGGTAATTTCAGCTGATCACCTGGGGCGAGAGCCTCAGCCATTCTCTCTATGTATTCTATCTGTTTGGTTAATAAACCTTGTTATTATCCAAGCCTCGGTTGACTGAGACATTCTTCATCAGGATATCTACAAATATCCCACAATTGGCGTCTACGAACTTGTGACGGACTTTTTGCGTCCTCCCGGCGTGCTGTATCATTCAACTATACAGAGAAAAGTGAGTATAATAGGATGGTCGACCAAAAATGTATGGAAAGGAATTGAAACCTTCCCGCTTTTCTCTGTGCCAGGTGAATATTACAGAATGTTGTCCAATATTGAGATCATGGCTGAGTAGAATAATGTGCATTAATATATCTGATCTGTATTGAGAATCGTTACCAGGGCGCGCGTGCACCTGGGTCCTTATCAGGAGGTTCTGAAAGGATGGGTTATATGTGCTAGTCCCAAAAAGTTTAGGCACAAAGGTTGAAGTGCTATTCCAGGTCGAGTCGGAGCCGACCAAAAGTTAAGGCACACAATACAGGTTGTTGGATTGCTACCCCAAGTCTAATTCAGACTAAAATATAGGCAACAAGGCAAGAAACGTGGGCTTATTAGATGTGATATCCTTGGAAAACGCTACTCTGTTAAAAACGTTCTGTGATTCCTTTGCAAAGAGGCGGGAAGTAGGACCGAGAAGCTGATGGAATCATAATTAGAAATTACCAGAGTAGCGTCATAATATTCATTGTTTCAACCTCAAACTAAGCTCACAATCTCTTCCATTTCCTGAAAACGATGTATTTTGGATTAAATTAACCAATTGATCAATACAGATAGCGGGAAGATGATCACGCGATGTCCTAGTTAGTACATGATTACGCGATGTCCCGGGAGTACGTAAATGTACATTAAACGGGACATCAGTCGCGGAAAGTACATTAAACAGGACGTTAGTCGCGGGTTAAGAGGCCGAGAGTATGATTAAAAGGTATATATAATCTAATATATCGCTGGTAAATTTCGAAGTCAGGTTCGGTCGTTATGATTTTAATAACGATGTGTAGTTATATATCAAGGGTATGAATGCCTTGTCGCAACAGATGTTGGTCGACTAAACGTACAGCGATCCAATACAGTCAGATATACACACACGTTAACTTATATGTATTAATGTTTGTTTGTCTGTTTTAAGTCTCGTTTGTATGTGCACAAGTATTATAGGACCCGTCGCGTTGCTTTATTGAGTCAAGAACCGGCTGCGGATAGCGCGACGAGCATTGAGAGACGAGTTACCGTTATACAAAGAATAACATTGAAGTGCAGTTCACGGGAACAAACTAGGATAGTAATTTCCGGATTCCGCAGAACACCGGCCCACGGGAACGGCCATTTGGGGAAGTATAGTTTTATCGTTTCAGTTTGTTTACGTTTCACATATGCACAGGCGCGTTCATTCGGTAACAAAACGCTGGTATAGGAATTCCAGGCTATTGAGAGCTCGTTGGAAAAATACTGTATGAATTGCAAAGCGTTATTTCCGAGGCGAATGAGAACGCACGAACGTCGCATGGAGCGATGACGTCACGCTATGCGCGCCGTGAAGTTATTATTTTATATTAAACTATCCATAAGCGAACGTAAAGTGTAATGTGCCCAAGGCCAAGGGTGTGTGAAATCCACGTGTAGTATATGTTTTATTTGTATATATATGTGCGCGCTGCCATTGGAAAATGTTGAGTTGCAGTGGCGAGATGCAGGTTGCACCATCCCAGACCACCGGAGAAACGAACCGAACATTGCAGCTTTCCCCGGTGAGTATGAAAATCATAATTATAGATGCTTTGATTGATTGATTGAAAACTTTATTAACAGATTGCAGAATGGGTACAATACAGTACAGCTCAATACACACAATTGTTAAGGGGATGCAGACCAGAGAGAGACTTTAGTCTTGTTTACATCAGGGTCCCCCATTTTCTATTTATCAGGACATATTATGACATACATGACATACAGATAGTCAGTACTGCTACATCTGTACATTTATGACATACCAGATTTGCAAATTCAGTACTGTTTGTGGTACACAACTATCATCTCAGTTACAGTAAATTACAACTATCTCAGATCACTTGAGTGTTTATGTTGCTTTAATTTACACATTATAAGTCACATAAAGCTAATTACAATGTCTGTTTCAGAATTATAATACATCTGTGGGCGTACCTTGTAGTCCACATAAACAGCGTTAGATTAGACTTTATAAGCTTTCAATGTTGAAAAACTTGGGCACAAACAACATAGATCATGTTTAAAAGTAAGATGTTTAGGTTATATTCACTTGAGTTAATGTGTTTATCTAAAGAACCAATGAAAGATAACTAGCCCTTTCCATTGTAAGACATTTTAAACATGATTCAAAATGTGTGGGTCCACAATCATATGATGCTTGTGTACATATGCGATATGATTGATAAATGATAACACTATCATTACATCCAAGAACGGGATGGATGAGATCTAGCTAATGTTTGTTGAGCACACAGACAGTCAAAGAGGATTCACCCAGGTCTTAGAAAAGAGTGGAAAATTAACATGTGTTTGTATTTACAGATCTGGCTCTGAGGCGAGATGCAAAACAGTGAATGACTACACCCAAATTGTATCACAAAAGACAGAAAATCCAACAATTTGCATGTCAACCGAGAGACAGTGCAGAGCTGAGAGACAATCGATTGACCATTTGGAACAAATCTACATCCAAAACACCCACATGTAAATTTCTTCAGAGTGGGCACTTGGGAGACAAAGCAATGCAAATGCCTGTACTCGTGACCACAGACTTGATGAACTCACCTGGCGGTGGATGGCAACAGAGAACCACTTAATTAACATGAATTAGTTACAGATGATGAATTTGCAGTTATGAAAATCTACCTAACTCCCATACTAACAATAACTAACCAGTCGTTTTCATCATCTCTTTTCAAAAGGCACATGAATTAGAGAAGTGCCCGAGATGAAAGATTAATGATGAAAACAACTACTTACAATCCCCTCCTTCTATTCTCTGTTTATAACCAATAACATGCATGACTTTCCTTAGACTATTCTTTTAACAACTAATACTTTCCATGACTGCAAAATTATCAACCACCAAAATTGCAGCACAATTATCTAAATGTACAAGATATCAACAACATTGATCATTTAGCTGACACTTTTATCCAAAGCGACTCACAGGTTCTGTACGACAGGACATCAGGCAAGGCACACCTCTATCCGCTGAGTAACAATGGTCATCAAAGTGTTGAGTGCTACAGTGTAGATTAGTTTATTAGGACAAATGCATGACAGTAAGGTTAGTTAGGGTTAGATGATAAGAAATGATTGTTTTTCATGCAAAATTAACTGGCTACCTAGATTTTATGTTTTTTCCCCATGCTATGCTATGATGAGCCACACTGAGATGTGAAGAACAACCGAGAAGTCATGGCTAGGTAAGTATCTTGAAGAAGCACACCATCGTACGCGGCCTGAGGTAAGATCAACTTCAATTTAAGACCATCAGAATATGAAGACAAGGAGCTATTTTATCTGATTCAAAACTTTGGCCATTCATTTACAAATTTTATTTAAAGTGTAATGCTGGAAGATCTAGTTAGATACAAGATCTGATAAAATTGTAGTGAATGTGACCTTCTTGACGTAAGGAATCACTGCTAATGCAATTGGCTTGCATTTCCTATTGTCAATTAAGTGATTTTATCACTGCTAATGCAATTGGTTTGCATTTCCTATTGTCAATTAAGTGATTTTATCACTGCTAATGCAATTGGTTTGCATTTCCTATTGTCAATTAAGTGATTTTATTTACAATGAATTGAATTAATCCCAAAATGATTTTCCACTTTAGCAGAAAGGCGTTGAATCATTTATGTGAGGAGTTTTCTAAGGCAGTGTTTATCACCCTCAGATCACGAATTGGTGAGAGGACAGGACGAGTGAGACGACGCGTGACCTGAACCACGAAGCTGCGGACACAACCAGAGGCGACGACAACAACCGCGGGAGAACCATCCAACCCAGCCCACAGACATCCCCAAGAAAGTGGAGCAGAGGACCACGAAGGAGACTGACCAAGGAGACACTGACGAAGAGGAGATCAACCTTTGACGGCCTCCACCCCGGCACTGCAGACCAAACCCATCACCTGCAGATGGGAACCAAAGCCCCGACCATCAAGGTGGATTCCCATGACAAGATTGTCATCCGTGTGAGAGAGAGCGTCCTACTGACTAGCCACTACACCGGCGGGCCCTCGCCCCCCATCAAGTGGTACCGCAATGACGAGGAGAGGACAGCGAAACCAGCACAACACATTCAAAAACGCCCTGACCACCATGTCTCTGGGCCTGATGGGAGCCAAGCGTGAGCACAGTGGCGGATGTGTGGTGGTGATGGAGAACAACATAGGCTGCAGGAAAAGACCACTATAGTTGACTGCTACCGGTGACCCTTGACAAGGTACACAGGGAGCGGACGGCGACCTCCTGTAGGCCCCCTCTGAATGAACGACGACCAGTGAATATTCCCGACTGCATCGTCAAGAAGAGACATCATCAGAGACCTGTGGAACAAGATACTTCTGAACACACATTGTCCACATTGTTATGTATGTATTGGCCCTGCCACACGACAGACCGAGAACAGATGATCAACACTTCACAGCAACTGTCAGATTCACAAACAAGAACTGTTTCACAGAGTTCATATGTATCTGGAAAATTATTGACTAGGAATATGATGAAATACAATCAGTAAGATTGCATTAACCAATTTTATAATGACAATGAGAAATGATCACAGAGTCACATTGCAAAATGGTATTGTTAAACAGGGCAGAACCAGTTGGATTGTTCCAAGACACCAAGTTTGTTTTGACCATTGATAGTATGCACCACAGAACAATGTGTTTGTATTTACAGATCTGGCTCTGAGGCGAGATGCAAAACAGTGAATATGTATCTGCAAAACGATGAACTAGGGATGTGATGAAAAGAAATCAATGAGAAAGCATTAACAATGGTTAGTAATAATGAGCTAAAATGTATTGCTGAAGGAAGAAGTGACCACATGATCACATTACATCACATTAGAATTACTTAGGTTACAAAATTGTATTGTCAGACAAGAAAGAATCAGTTGTTTTATTCTCTCATAGAAGAGGACATGTAACGTTGTTTTGCACCTGTATGGTGAACCATTGATAGTATATGCACTAGAATTACATACAGAAGCGATGCATAAGACGTTTTATCTCCTCATTTATAGAGAAGAAATGGAGAAAATTGCCTGATTCTAAGTAAAAACCAACAAAGCTGAGGCAATCACAGATGAAAGTGACACTCAAACTCAGATTAAATACAACTGGATCCTAAGTAATTTCATCAAGAATCATCACAAAATGTGCAAAAATATATATATATATTTGTGAACAGTTTCCCATAATCAATCATGTCAGTTTTATTAACCACCAGGTTAACGGTTGTTAAAATGTTTTTGTACACATTAGCCTTATGTGTAAATCCGATTCCTAATAATTATGAACACAATTTTGTTTTTTCACCCTGTGCACTCTGACCACACAGACAGTGCATGTATTTAATTGGTTTATTACGATGCCTGTATGCACAACGATCACATTAGCTCCCCAGAGTCACGACATGAACGACTGAAGGTATGCCAAGATATTTGCACAGCGATAGCTTCTAATGATTATGTTAATTGTTGTTTGATATCAGAGATGAGGACCACTCATTGATATAGGTATTTTGAGCGATTAATAAAAGAAAAGGGTGATATCTATTCCCACATCTCTGATATCAAAATAACACAGACCGCAGTCCAGTCGATCATGTCATGAATCATGTATGTAAATAATTCTATTAATCATGTATGTAAATAATTCTATTTTTAAACTATTATCCCCACTTTTACCTGTTCCAAACAATCCTGGTATATTATACATTAATCTCACCCACATTATAAGAAAGAAAAGTGAGTATTGTGGTATAATATGTCCTCATGTAAATATATCCCCCTCCCCTGTGTTCCCTTTACCTGTGCCCCCCTCCCCTCTCTGTGGAATAAGACACCCCCCTCCCCTGTGTCCCCCAAACCTGTACCCCCTCCCCCCCATCTGACCTATCAAATGGGACCACACACCCCCTTTGTTGAACTATAAAGGGCTCTTCCTGACCACAATCAAGGCTTCTTACCTGGGTAATTTCAGCTGATCACCTGGGGCGAGAGCCTCAGCCATTCTCTCTATGTATTCTATCTGTTTGGTTAATAAACCTTGTTATTATCCAAGCCTCGGTTGACTGAGACATTCTTCATCAGGATATCTACAAATATCCCACACGGCTGTTCAAATAAATATAAACATTTGAATAAATAAAATTGTAACTTTTGAACATGGAACCTGACAAACATTGTCAACGAATCGATCAGTTGATTTAATCAACGGATCTTTAAAATTGTGTTTCCTACAGGCAATCTTGCATGAGGAGCTCTAAATCTAGCGCTTACAAAAAGATACGCTTATAATTTTTCAGGAAATAATGCATTCAGCGTTGGAGGAAAAAGAAATAGTATAGTCATAGAATCGACTATGAAAATGGGACTTAGTTGTTAGCGATCTTCTAAGTTTGTCTTTGCATGTGTGTCTTTGCTTGTGTGTGTGTCTTTGCTTGTGTGTGTGTGTCTGCGTGTGTGTGTGTGTCTTTGCTTGTGTGTGTGTCTGTGTGTGCGTGTGCATGTGTGTCTGCGTGTGTGTGTGTCTTTGTGTGTGTGTGTGTGTGTGTGTGTGTGTCTTGTGTTTGTTAGAACCCGGTGAAGCAGGCTCCGGAGATCCAGAGCAGCACGGCGGAGCTCATCACGGGCCTGGTGCAGCTGGTGCCCCTCACCAGCACCGCGCAGCTGCCCCAGGAGGCCATGGAGGTCAGCACGCGTCTCTTCACACCCTCCTCATTCTGTCACGCGGCTCTGTTCTTCCTCCATCACTCTGCTCTGTTCTTCCTCCATCACTCTGCTCTGTTCTTCCTCCATCACTCTGCTCTGTTCTTCCTCCATCACACTGCTCTGTTCTTCCTCCATCACACTGCTCTGTTCTTCCTCCATCACACTGCTCTGTTCTTCCTCCATCACTCTGCTCTGTTCTTCCTCCATCACACTGCTCTGTTCTTCCTTCATCACACTGCTCTGTTCTTCCTCCATCACACTGCTCTGTTCTTCCTCCATCACACTGCTCTGTTCTTCCTCCATCACACTGCTCTGTTCTTCCTCCATCACACTGCTCTGTTCTTCCTCCATCACACTGCTCTGTTCTTCCTCCATCACACTGCTCTGTTCTTCCTCCATCACACTGCTCTGTTCTTGAGCTGGTTGGCACCTTGCATGGTTGCCTCCGCCGTCTGTGTGTGAATGTGTGAGTGAATTTGTGAATGAATGGGTAAAATGTGAGTAACAAATTGTAAAGCGCTTTGGATAAAAGCGCTATATAAAAAAGCAGCCATTTACCATTCCTCCATCACTCTGCTCTGTTCTTCCTCCATTACGCTGCTCTGTTCTTCCTCCATCACACTACTCTGTTCTTCCTCCATTACAATTCCTCCATCACCAAAGTAAAAGATGTCTTGCTAATATTTCCCCCCGCGAACAACTTTGAAGTTGGAATCATTCTTTATTTCTTTATTTCTTTATAAAATTATGTTTTTGGTAGATACCTATTTTATTGGTTTTTGTTACCGGCCTGTCCGGTAGAGAGAGAGAGAGAGGAAGTATGGGAGATAGACGGGGGAAGACATTCGGCAAAGGTCGCCGGATTCCGGGAGTCGAACCCGGGGCGGCCGCGTTGCGCCGCAGCGCTGTACGTGGTGCGCTGAATTGAATCCAGCTACGGTCGAGATGTGAGATGTTACAATAACTTACAATGTATCAAGTTATTGCGTTGTTGGGAAGAATTGCTGCTCCACCCTGACTTAGAGGGACGTCTCCCTGCTTCCGTCTCTCACTGCTCCCTGGCTTTGATATGTAATGCTACGCTACATTTCACAGCCGGGCAAATTAATGTTGATGGAGATGAACGTGAGCCCCGAGGGTGACGGTGTATATATAATAACATTGTTCATACTCCAACACCTATACATGAAAGGCAGGCCACGTGTTTGTTAAAGGTGCTATAGTATAGTATACGTAGAGTAATCATTTAAAAATAAATAATACAGGGCCCCCGAGTGGCGCACCGCATACGGCACTACGGTGCAACACGGCCGACCCGGGTTCGACTCCCGGACCCGGTGATCCTTGCCGAATGTCTTCCCCGGTCTATCTCCCATTCCTCCTCTCTCTCTCTCTCTCTCTCTCTCTCTCTCTCTACCGGACTGCCCGGTAGCAAAAATCAATAAAAACCTACAAACAACATTTAAAAATAAATAATACATCCAGAGCTTTTAGAAAGGTGCAGAATAAAATGATTGCCTTTCCCCCCCAAAAGTTTATTGAGTAAAACATCTTGGCGGGTCCAAAATTACTGTTGTTGTTTTCATATCGCATGCATCCCCTCGCTACTTCCCATTTCCCCACGTGGAATGCACCTGATTGGTTAACACTTTCTCCGCCAAGGACGCCTAAACTCGTCATTCCCCGCCTTGCTCATTCTGCCAATGACGCCGTAACACGTCATTGAGATCAATATTTCAAAAATCTGTGATCGCAATCATATTTCTACCCCGGAGACTTGAGATCTACTGTTGATCCCCTCTCAACTCTCCAACGGTTCAAGAGCGCCATCTGGTGGCCGATCGGCGGATCGCCCAAACCGGAAACGGAAACTGGTGCTCGTCCAAATTCGGTCCGATCACTCGCTATAGGTCCCGGGACTCGAGCGCGACACAATGGATAGCGATCCGTTACCAATAACTCGATAAACAACATGATTTAGACGTATATACTATTATACAACCTGGAGATGGATCGCATATTTCAACATCCCATAATAGGAATATTTTTGCTCCACGCTCATCGCCCAACGGCCCGAGGAGACTGGGGTAAGTTTCAGCGTTTTTTTTGACCGTGTTCGATACAAACTGCTCTAATGATCATATCACCCACACTAGATGAATCATCTAACGTTGGCCACGGAATTATAAACGACCCCCCCCCCATCCGGTCAACATCAGATAAGTAGTAACTTCTAGAAGCACGTCCATTTGAATTTTTTTATCTCGCGCCGATCGCTATCAAGCTGTATTTGATCATCAATATAATGCATTTAGGGCTATAAATCACGTTCTGGAGAATGCTGCAGAAAACGATAAAAACATATTTATACTTTAGACCGTATTTTAGTATGAATATGTGAATGAAAAAGTATAACGTTCCCACATCCTGAACGATAGATAATTGACGTTGAATGGGCCATAGTAATGTCAATTTAGCAATACAATAAAAAAAGTTATAGCCCTGCAAAGAAGGGGAACTTCTCCATAGACAAATAGAGCTGGCAGAGGACGGTATAATGATGTACATAAGCCTGGCAAAGAAAGTGTTAAATTACATGCTGGTGCTCTAGTGTGACACCTAGAGGCTGAATGTTATCTATAGCACCTTTAAACACTCTCCCCAAAGCTTTTGAAATGGTCCAATTTGTCAAAACTTTAATGGAGAGTCTTTGCTCTCCGGATGCTGACGTATTCATTAGAACATTTAAATTGTTATTTACTATTACTTCATTCTATTCAACACGTTGGCGTCCAAAAAGCAGATTACTCTGATATGTTGACAAATTGGACCATTTCATCACCTTCAGGGTGAACGTTTGACAAATAAGTGGCCCGGCTCTGATGTGTAGCTAGTGTTACATATATTACAGGGGAGCAGCGACTCCTGTTATTGACCTCTAACCCCTGGTCTCTGTCTCCTGTTATTGACCTCTAACCCCTGGTCTCTGTCTCCCGTTACTGACCTCTAACCCCTGGTCTCTGTCTCCTGTTATTGACCTCTAACCCCTGGTCTCTGTCTCCCGTTACTGACCTCTAACCCCTGCTCTCTGTCTCCTGTTATTGACCTCTAACCCCTGGTCTCTGTCTCCTGTTACTGACCTCTAACCCCTGGTCTCTGTCTCCTGTTATTGACCTCTAACCCCTGGTCTCTGTCTCCTGTTACTGACCTCTAACCCCTGGTCCCTGTCTCCTGTTACTGACCTCTAACCCCTGGTCTCTGTCTCCTGTTACTGACCTCTAACCCCTGGTCCCTGTCTCCTGTTACTGACCTCTAACCCCTGGTCTCTGTCTCCTGTTACTGACCTCTAACCCCTGGTCCCTGTCTCCTGTTACTGACCTCTAACCCCTGGTCTCTGTCTCCTGTTACTGACCTCTAACCCCTGGTCCCTGTCTCCTGTTACTGACCTCTAACCCCTGGTCTCTGTCTCCTGTTACTGACCTCTAACCCCTGGTCCCTGTCTCCTGTTACTGACCTCTAACCCCTGGTCCCTGTCTCCTGTTACTGACCTCTAACCCCTGCTCTCTGTCTCCAGGCTCTGTTGGTGCTGCACCAGCCTGAGACCATAGAGCTGTGGAACGACGACGCCCCCATCGAGACCTTCTGGGACATCAGGTACCTCTCATAGCCCGTCTGACTCCGTGCAGTCTGTACTGTCTTCACAGTGTGGTCTGTACTGTCCTCACAGTGTGGTCTGTACTGTCCTCACAGTGTGGTCTGTACTGTCTTCACAGTGTGGTCTGTACTGTCTTCACAGTGTGGTCTGTACTGTCTTCACAGTGTGGTCTGTACTGTCTTCACAGTGTGGTCTGTACTGTCCTCACAGTGTGGTCTGTACTGTCTTCACAGTGTGGTCTGTACTGTCCTCACAGTGTGGTCTGTACTGTCTTCACAGTGTGGTCTGTACTGTCTTCACAGTGTGGTCTGTACTGTCTTCACAGTGTGGTCTGTACTGTCTTCACAGTGTGGTCTGTACTGTCCTCACAGTGTGGTCTGTACTGTCTTCACAGTGTGGTCTGTACTGTCTTCACAGTGTGGTCTGTACTGTCCTCACAGTGTGGTCTGTACTGTCTTCACAGTGTGGTCTGTACTGTCCTCACAGTGTGGTCTGTACTGTCTTCACAGTGTGGTCTGTACTGTCTTCACAGTGTGGTCTGTACTGTCCTCACAGTGTGGTCTGTACTGTCCTCACAGTGTGGTCTGTACTGTCTTCACAGTGTGGTCTGTACTGTCTTCACAGTGTGGTCTGTACTGTCTTCACAGTGTGGTCTGTACTGTCTTCACAGTGTGGTCTGTACTGTCTTCACAGTGTGGTCTGTACTGTCTTCACAGTGTGGTCTGTGGTCTGTACTGTCTTCAGTGTGGTCTGTACTGTCTTCACAGTGTGGTCTGTACTGTCTTCACAGTGTGGTCTGTACTGTCTTCACAGTGTGGTCTGTACTGTCTTCACAGTGTGGTCTGTACTGTCTTCAGTGTGGTCTGTACTGTCTTCACAGTGTGGTCTGTACTGTCCTCAGTGTGGTCTGTGGTCTGTACTGTCTTCACAGTGTGGTCTGTACTGTCTTCACAGTGTGGTCTGTACTGTCTTCACAGTGTGGTCTGTACTGTCTTCAGTGTGGTCTGTACTGTCTTCACAGTGTGGTCTGTACTGTCCTCACAGTGTGGTCTGTGGTCTGTACTGTCTTCACAGTGTGGTCTGTACTGTCTTCACAGTGTGGTCTGTGGTCTGTACTGTCTTCACAGTGTGGTCTGTACTGTCTTCACAGTGTGGTCTGTACTGTCTTCACAGTGTGGTCTGTACTGTCCTCACAGTGTGGTCTGTACTGTCTTCACAGTGTGGTCTGTACTGTCTTCACAGTGTGGTCTGTACTGTCTTCACAGTGTGGTCTGTACTGTCTTCACAGTGTGGTCTGTACTGTCTTCACAGTGTGGTCTGTACTGTCCTCACAGTGTGGTCTGTACTGTCCTCACAGTGTGGTCTGTACTGTCCTCAGTGTGGTCTGTACTGTCTTCACAGTGTGGTCTGTACTGTCTTCACAGTGTGGTCTGTACTGTCTTCACAGTGTGGTCTGTACTGTCTTCACAGTGTGGTCTGTACTGTCCTCACAGTGTGGTCTGTACTGTCCTCACAGTGTGGTCTGTACTGTCTTCACAGTGTGGTCTGTACTGTCTTCACAGTGTGGTATGTACTGTCTTCAGTGTGGTCTGTACTGTCTTCACAGTGTGGTCTGTACTGTCTTCACAGTGTGGTCTGTACTGTCTTCACAGTGTGGTCTGTACTGTCTTCACAGTGTGGTCTGTACTGTCTTCACAGTGTGGTCTGTACTGTCCTCACAGTGTGGTCTGTACTGTCTTCACAGTGTGGTCTGTACTGTCTTCACAGTGTGGTCTGTCTTCACAGTGTGGTCTGTACTGTCCTCACAGTGTGGTCTGTACTGTCTTCACAGTGTGGTCTGTACTGTCTTCACAGTGTGGTCTGTACTGTCCTCACAGTGTGGTCTGTACTGTCTTCACAGTGTGGTCTGTACTGTCCTCACAGTGTGGTCTGTACTGTCTTCACAGTGTGGTCTGTACTGTCCTCAGTGTGGTCTGTACTGTCTTCACAGTGTGGTCTGTACTGTCCTCAGTGTGGTCTGTACTGTCCTCACAGTGTGGTCTGTACTGTCTTCACAGTGTGGTCTGTACTGTCCTCAGTGTGGTCTGTACTGTCTTCACAGTGTGGTCTGTACTGTCTTCACAGTGTGGTCTGTACTGTCTTCACAGTGTGGTCTGTACTGTCCTCAGTGTGGTCTGTACTGTCTTCACAGTGTGGTCTGTACTGTCCTCAGTGTGGTCTGTACTGTCCTCACAGTGTGGTCTGTACTGTCTTCACAGTGTGGTCTGTACTGTCCTCAGTGTGGTCTGTACTGTCTTCACAGTGTGGTCTGTACTGTCTTCACAGTGTGGTCTGTACTGTCCTCAGTGTGGTCTGTGGTCTGTACTGTCTTCACAGTGTGGTCTGTACTGTCCTCACAGTGCGGATAGGCTCTTGTTTCATAGTTATTGTGGTCGGAGCCATTGTGTCATCATAGAGTGCATGTGTTTTGTCACCATAGAGTGCATGTGTTTTGTCACCATAGAGTGCACGTTCTGTCACCATAGAGTGTGCGTTCTGTCACCCTAGAGTGCATGTGTTTTGTCACCATAGAGTGCAGGCTCTGTCACCAGTGCACATTCTGTCACCATAGAGTGCATGTGTTTTGTCACCATAGAGTGCACGTTCTGTCACCATAGAGTGTGCGTTCTGTCACCCTAGAGTGCACATTCTGTCACCATAGAGTGCATGTGTTTTGTCACCATAGAGTGCAGGCTCTGTCACCATAGAGTGCACATTCTGTCACCATAGAGGGCAGGTTCTGACACCATTCAGTTGATAAGTCTGATGTATATTCATGTCGGGGCCAAGCGCTCTGCTTCAGACAGCAGGAGATACTAGGAGCGCAGGCCCCTAACAGTGTTTTATGACTCTGATCCATTAAAACAACCAGGGACACCAGCACTGAGGCGTGTTGAACAGACCAGAGCCTCGGCCAATGCAGGAAGCTTAGTCCCCGGAAACGGTTTATTGGAAGGTCGATCCGTCACGACTTAACAACCGAATAGCGATGTTGTATCACAGCAATGTAGTCTGTGCGCCCCCTGTTGTCTTGATGGCAATGGTGCAAAACAAACCAACAACTTAACGGGACCTCCCTTACATTTCACAGGGACAGCATGAACAGTCCATTTCACATTTTCATTGAGGCAGTTGGAACATACATTAAAGTGTTAATCCTGAAGACGGTCTGTTTGGTGGATTTGGTGACACCTGTGGTGACCGGTGGTAATAATCAGTGTTTTTACAAACCGCAGATCCCCCGATCACTTGCTTTGGCTGAACCGGCTCTGCTCACCCGCATTTGACATGCGTCATTTGCTACGCATGCATCACTTCCAGTGTGAGCATTGCATTTGTGTATTTGGCTGGAAAGGCAGACCCAGCTGGCATCAGTGGAGACGAGTATACAGAGAATTGCTTACAGAGCGTGAATACCTTGAATGGCTATTGCAACAAAAATGCCAGCAAGAAAAATTTAATGTTCTAAAATTTGAAATAATCAAAATTCAAATGGTATTATTTAATATGAAAATGTTTAACCCTTTGTAGTGTGGTAGTGAAAGGGGTAACCCGTTGTACTGTGGTAGTGAAAGGGTTAACCTTCTGTAGTGTAAGGGTTAAGGTGGGCTGACTTTAAGAGTGTAATTGGCATGGGCGCTCCAGTAGCACTCCACATAGCGCGCTGAGTCGCCAAGCGGTCGTCCCGGGTTCGTTTCCCGGACCCGGTGACCATATGCCGCATGTCTTCCCTTCTTCGCCTCCCGTTTCTCCCTCTCTCCTCTGTCGGCCCTGCGTGGCCAAGAACAAGTGTAATTGGCAGGAAGAACCCTGAGAGTTTTGCCTAGCAGCCCCAGTGACCGCGGTGTCTCTGACCGCGGTGTCTCTCTGACCCGGTGTCTTCCGTCCTCACAGCTCCCAGGTGCTCTTCCTCATCTGCCGCAAGCTGATTGGCCACCAGATGGTCAACGGGACAGAGGTGCTCAAGTGGCTGAGGGAGATCCTCATCTGCAGGAACAAGTTCCTCATGAAGAACAAGGTACAGGAGGCTGGGAGCAGCGTCATCATATACTGTTGGGACACAGTTGATGTATTATGATTCATTTAGGCCTTTTACCACCATGTTAACACATCCGGGGCCATCCACGTATATATACGTGATTGGGAGCCAGCACTTGACGGCCAATCACGTATATATACGTGTTTATCTCGTTATTTATTTTATTAGCTATTGCCATTCATAATTCATTGAGGCACCTTGTGCATAGTGTTAAAGGTGCTATAGATAACATTCAGCTACTAGGTGGGCGGCTGATTGGCTCACCTCTAACGCAGGAGACGCTGGGTTCGAGCCCAGCTCTCGGCGTTGCTACCGGCTGGCCGGTCGTTCATACTAACACAATTGGCAAGTGTTAGAGGGCTGGGTGGGGATTTGACGTTGTGGACAGCGACTCCTACAGGTCGGTTTGGTGTCGCCGGTGCGACGGAAGCAGTAAGTGACGGGGGCAGCGTGAGCCTCCCACGCGTTACTCCTCGCCACTGAGAGTTCGAGCTGCTGCGGTGAAAAGATGCGACAGGCTGCCTCCTCGTGTACCGGAGGGGACACGTGATGCAAGGCTTCTGTCCTCACTACAACCGACCTGTGGGAGGCATAGTCTAGCAACGTTCAAGACAGGGGAGGGAAGAATTTGATATATGAAAAATTGGGATGGGAGAAAAAAAAATAATGGGGAGAAAAAGTGGATAAAAAAAACAACATTCAGCTACTAGCTGTAGCACTAGAGCACCATTATGTAATTTATCCAATCAGGCAACATGTAAACAACAACATTAATTTTGGACCCGCCACATTTTTTTAAATGATACATTCATTAATCAATGTTTTTTTGGGGGGGGGGGGAGCAATACTTTTATTACCTTTCTAAAAGCTCTGTGGATGTATTATTATTAGTGCTGTCAATCGATTAAAATATTTAACTCTATTTTTGCCTTAACACTTTCGATGCCGGCCGTGTTTTCCTTTTTACCCCCTTGAATGCCGCCACCCACTTCAATGTTAGCGTTAAAAACGCATAATCTATGTTTTAAATGTTAAATGTTTTAAATGTGTCTAATCTGCCCGTCGGGTGTTAACCGGATATTTTTCAAGTTCCAAGTTTTAATACTCTTATCAACATGCGAGTTAGGGCTGGGCGATATAACGATAACGATAAATATAGCGATATATTTTAATAATCGATATCGAATATCGAAATTAAAAAGAAATCGAAAAATCGTTTTTTTTTTTTTTTTTTTTGCCTGCAACAGGGCAGTTTTAAAACCAGAGACAGTGGACAGACTTGTCTTTCTTGCCTGCAACTTAAAGTAATGGCTTTGCTTGTCCAAATGACAATACTGACCAAATTGAGATTTATTTTTCTCTTGTCCATTTATTTAGTTTGCTTTCTTTTAACACTTTAACTGCCAGAAGACGAGTTTAGGCGTCCTTCCCCGCCATGCTCAAGTTACCGAAGACGCCGTAACTCGTCTTTGATATCAATATTTCAAAAATCTGTGATCGGATTCATATTTCCCATCCGCTGGCCTGAGACCCACCAAAAAGCCCCACTGAACCCTCTAGCGGTTCAAGAGCGCCATCTGGTGGCCGATCGGCGCAATCGCCAAACAGGAAGTTACTTGGACGATGTGCTGTTCACCCATATTACTTCCGGGCACTCGGTATAGGTTCCGGCACTCTAGCTCATCACAATACATAGCGATCCGTTGCCAATAAATCAATAAACAACATGATTTGGACGTATATACTATTATACAAGCTGGAAATGGACCGGATATTTTTACATCCCATAATGGAAAACTGTCTACCCCACGCTGATCGCCCAACGGCCCGCGGAGACTGGGGTGAGTTTTAGCGTGTAATATTTCCGTGTTCGACACTAACTGCTATGATGAACATTTGACCCACATTAGATGAATGGTATAACGCTGCCCACGGAATTATAAACGCCCCCTCGCCCATCCGGTCAACATCAGATGACGTGTAGTAACTTCCAGAAGTCCGTCCAGTTGGATTTTTTTATATCGCGCCGATTGCTATCAAACTGTATTTGATCATCAATATAATGCATTTGGGGCTATAAATCACGTTCTGGAGAAAGCTGCAGAAAGAGATGAAAACATACTTATACTTTAGATCATATTTTAGTATTAATATGTGAATGAAAAAGTTTAACGTTCATACACCCTGAACAATACATATAGGACATTGAATGGGCCCTAATAATGGCAATTTAGCAATAGAATTTAAAAAGTTATAGCCCTGCAAAGAAGGGGAACTTCTCCATAGACAAATAGAGCTGGCAACCTATGGTATATCATGAATTTAGCCTTAGGCAATCAAAGTGTTAAAATACAGTTTGAAACCGTCTGTATACAGTAGGCTATGTGTGCTAGCAGAACTAGACTCCAGTCACGAGTCACGGTGCACATGTGCGGTGGTTTGTCCACCAAAAAAGGGGATGTAACACTAAAGAATTTCTGCAAAATAAACATACATCTGTTGTGTTACAAAGGATCAGATTAAACCGAATATATATATTTATTTATTGATATATATTGCGTAGTATTTGTATATCGTTTGATATCCCTTGTATATTCCTTGTACATATACACGGAATATCCCTTTAGCCTACTACAGACCATAATATTTCATTCTCCTATTGGACAGCGGTCCACCGGCGCCAGGGACCGGCCTCCGGAGTCAGGTTCAAAGTCACCGTCAAGACGTGTCTGGACATGCCCGGCCTTGCCCAGGGATACGCGACAGAAATGAGATTGGCACTAGTTTGTTCACCGTGCATATAAATACGGCGCAGGTGAATACAGAAGCACTTAGTCTAAGAGTTACCCAATAAGTTGAAGCCTCACCCACGATACAACGTGCGGTGAAGTATGGCCTGTTTGGCCCCAGAATAGAGCATTGAGACCGCGTGCGAATTAATAACTGAATTGTCAGAGTTTGGCGCTATACCGTTGAGTGCGACATATTTCTATTAAGTCAATAATAGTCTATTTGTGTATAGTGTATCGTGCGGTTAAAGTTCTACAGTGACCAGCATCTCCAACGCTTCCTCGTATTAGCTAGAGTTCTTATCCAGGCTGGGCTGACCACATGGCGCTTTCACCCGAGGAGACCTAGACGAGAACCGTATGGACATGTACACTGGATTAATCTACCCGACGACTACATAGCCCTTTGCGGCTGGAATATATTTGCTTTGGTCCTGTGATTTATGGAGCGGATAATCGCAGACGCCTGCACGTGTTGGATTTACCCCGCGAGGAGTCAAGTCGAGTCGGCGCCTCAGAGAGCCTGAGGCCGACTAGCTTTCTTCACTGTGGAGCTACAGTCTACGGAGAACAGCTGTATTCGTCTGTGGATCAAGAGGCTATTGCACCGGCTCCTGTACCTGGAGTCTCCTTAGTCATCGTTGACCAGACGTTCTACTACCGACAGATCTTCTACCCCTGCTGGCTTACAACCAGGGGGACCCTTCCAGTATCTCCCGCTATATTACTAGTGTACCATAGATATAATTCCCTAAGATTCAGGTTGTATAATTACCTCCTGCGTAACCAGAGAATGGACATTCATTGTTGATTTGCCTACGCACATTCCTTTGCCTTACAAGTGCATTCAAAGAATAATGTAAAGTATATTATGTACCTTTTGCTCCATTAAATACTTGATTATACCTTTGTGTGGAACCGATTTCATTGTGGGAAGTGTTCATCATATTCATATATCGTGTACTGTATGGCCAGTAATTAAAGTACATAAAGCGGTAGTGGTTTAATGATACCATACTTATCAATACAGTCAGGGAATTGTACCCCTCAGTTACATGTTGTTTAAAAAAAAGAAAAAAAATTATGTTTTTTTTAATATATACTTATAACAATTTCGATAATTATCGATATCGAGAAATATGATAACATTATCATATCGTTATCGCGATATGATTTTTTTTCCATATCGCCCAGCCCTAATGCGAGTCAACAAATGCTTGCTTTATGCAGCCATTTAACACAAAAGGATGACCCGTCATGCATTGCAAATTTGCATCAAATTCAAAACAGAGTGATGCACAAAATAACTTAAAAGAAAATAATAATTTAAAACGATGAATAAAGTGTGCATGAAATAATAGGGGAAAGAAAACGTTAGGAACTTGTTACATTCACCCACACAAGGGCTGATTAATCACACCCCCCCCCCTCTCTCTCTCACACACACACACACACACACACACACACACACACACACACACACACACACACACACACGCGCGCGCGCGCACCCACTTCAGAAACAAACATAGTATCAATGAGAGCATCAATAATACACCTGAGTGAAGTCTAGTAAAAAATTAAATAAAATACAAAAAAATTCTTAAAAGTTAATCGTGAGTTTAAAGAAATAGTGGCGTTAATAGAATCGGGCGATAACGCGCTAATACCGCGTTAACTTTGACAGCCTTAATTATTATATATATTTTTTTATAATTACTCTACATGCAAATGTTATCTACCTCCTTTAACTACATACATTGTGTGTCTTATTAATATTAATGAATAAAAGTATTAATTCATCGTTTAAGGGCATTATGGATACAAGATAAGATAAGATAAGATATTCCTTTATTGATCCCCTTGGGGAAATTCAGGCATCATAGCAGCATGGGGGGGAGGGGGGGGGGGGTACAGGTAGTAAAATAGCAATATGTTAAATGTCACATTATCTCTACTTAATGAGCCGCATGCCTCCTCACTCTGCCCCCCCTGCAGGAGTGCGCCACCCTGGGCAGCGGCATCCCCATCTGTCGGCAGGCCCAGACCAAGCTGGAGGTGTCCCTCTACATGTTCCTGTGGAGCCCCGACGCCGAGGCCGTGCTGGTGGCCATGTCCTGCTTCCGCCACCTCTGTGAGGAGGCCGACATCCGCAGCGCCGCCGACGAGGTGCCCGTCCAGACCATCCTGCCCAACTACGCCACCTTCAGTGAGCTGGCCTCCGTCAGCAACATGATGGGCACAGGTCAGAGACACACAGCATGGTGACCATGTCTGCTAGAACCCTGTTGGCTGGGGTTCAATCTTTATTTTATTTTGTTTATTTTATTTATTTTATTTATTTTATTTATTTTATTTATTTTATTTATTTTATTTATTTTATTTATTTTATTTATTTTATTTATTTTATTTATTTTATTTGTTTTATTTATTTTATTTATTTTATTTATTTTATTTATTTTATTTACACCCACGCCCGAAAGAGGGTATTGTAGTCTCTCATCATCATGTCTGTGTCTCTGTGTATGTTTGGTCATGACAGCGATGACTTCAACATAGATTAGGCGTTTTTAACGCTAACATTGAAGTGGGTGCTGGGCATTCAAACACTAAATCGTGCACCCCCTGGTGGGCGCTGAAAGTGTTAAAGAAAGTAGACGAGGCTGGTCTTAATTATATCGACAGTAGTTTATTCAATTTAAAGCACTGAAGTTCAAGACCGAACAGAACAGAACCGTTCGGCAGAAGAAAGAGAAGCCCGGTCTTTCATAATACATTGATATTTATAGACATTCAAGAACAGCTGATCACATGACAAAGATGAGAAGTCTAAACAGGCGTGTTCTCTCTCAAATCATACAATCTTACATCATCGGACAAAGAGACATGGGCTCTTGACGAGTCCCCCCCCCGGTCCTGATGACCTGGCTTTAATGTTCTGGGTTATGTTACCATGTCCTGCTTTTGTACACATTCTACCTTGAATATTGTTTGATGAAGATAAACACAAACCTTCCCACAGAGGTCTGTCAACGTTAATGTGTTGCAGAGCTCGAAGGGAAGACAGTGTCCTTAGGGCCTGTGTCGACCGGGGACGTTTTATGAGTTGTCAGCTCCTTTCTGTCATTCATTTCTATGCTACAGACGCGACAGGCGCGCTCCTTTTCCCAGCGCCGCGGCTCGCGTTTTAGCGCTCTCTGCGGCAGCGTTTTTGGGCGGAGCGCTCCCAGCGCCTAAAGTTGAAACTAGTTAAACTTTTGGAGAGGAGCGCCACTCATCAAGGTAACTTTTTTCGACCGACCAATCAACATCGAGCAAGTGGGGAGCCGCGGCAGTCGCGAGACTCAGGAAAACGCTCTGAGCTTTTTCTTTTTGCTTTTCAAAACGGTCCGTCTTGAAAAAAACGCCCCCGGTGGACACAAAGCCTTATACAACCTTAATATCACTGATTTGTAGATCAATAGTAATTATGATCTTATGGTATGGAAACTATACATTTTCTCCTACAATGCCATTGTTAGACGATCAACAAATCATTGGGTTCATCCCCTCAACAAATCATTGGGTTCATCCCCTGACAGCTGTCATTTACATTTTCTAATTCTTCTTTAAAAAGATGATGCTTCCCTCCGTTTCTTGGCACACGTGCTGTTGCTCAGTACTCATGTGTGAAATGTAAGGAGGCAGAACAAAGCCAGTGCTATGTCTTCGGTACCAGTGTGTGTTATTGTCTGCTGGTTCTATCCTCAATCACTGGCACAGCCCTAAAAGGGACCATGTGATTGTCCAGGTGTGGTGAGTAATGTTTCATGTTAAAAATAAACGGTGACCAACATGATGTTATTTTTGTTGATGAAGCAAGTTTAGTTTGGAAAGACTTCCTGTGTGCTGGATCAGACCCGGACACACGATATCAATACAAAATAGAGGTGATGGACTCTCACAGAAGCACCTCATTAAAATATAGACATGGTAATAAAAAGAAGGTTTTGGGACCACAGTGTCTCATCATCACACATTAAAGACGAGTTATGGAAGAAGACACGAGACGGTACACGGGTAATGGACTTAGACTGCATCCCGCGGTCATCGGCGTGGACGGTTCTCCACGTATGAGTGCCGGGGTTCTCATCCCTCTATCTCTGTAACTCTCTGCTCTCTCTCAACGAGGAGAGGAAGGAGTGGTCGTTTCTTTCTTGTCTCTCTCACTAATAGGGATGGGTATCGTTCGGATTTTATCGATACTACTACTCTTATCGATACTGCTTAACGGTTCAGTACTTTATCGATACTCTTATCGGTTCTTTTTGATTATTTTGCAAGAAAGAAATACAATTAATTAAGAACAAAATCGACATTGCTTTATTATTTATAACTTTATAAATACATATTATAAATAAATAAATATGATAAATAAATATTATTTCTTCAGCAACAGCAGCAGCAATGTTCTTATATATAACGTTATACATAAATATTATAGCTAGGGTGAAGGGACTTTGGGCTTGGCTGGGACCGGTGGTGGTAGAGGGAGGAGGGGTGGGCCTCAGCCTGATGACGATTGACGATCTATAAAAAGTTGTCATCTTTCAAATATATTTGTAGCTAAACAATTAGCTAAGCAATTATATTTTATTTATTAGCCTATTCGTAATAATTCGTTATTAGCCTAGCTAACTCCGTATCTTGGCTTACCTGCAGTGGACGTGGATGAAGATTGAACACTGCGAGCAAAGCAGTCGAAAACGGCGCATTTCTGCAGACTAATGTTATGTTTTGACAACAGATGTTTTGACAAATTGCTTGTATTGCCACCCTTACTTGCAAATATTTTATTGCACTTGTGGCAACGTGCGTTGTCGGCATCGACTTTTGTAAAGTGTACCCAGACATTCGTTTTGTTCTCTCCGCCATGATGAGCGCAGAGCTCGGTCTGTGTGCTGCGTGCTTCAGCACGGAGCCAAGTACCCGTATGGGCATTTGTGTGAGTGTCGCTCGCAAGTGTGTGTAAACTAACAGCCCCGCTTCTCCTGCAGACAGAGAGAGGAGAGATAGTTCGCAACATTTAAATTCCTTGAAAAAAAACTCCATAATGTCTCGAGTATCAATAGCAGAACTGAAAACGTCGGAGCTTATCAATACTTTGGTTTTTTCTAATTTAGTACCGGTTCCCGTTTAGATCCGGCTTTCGGGGGGCATCCCTACTCACTGATATCATTCTTTCTTGTCCCTCTCACTGATATCATTCTTGGTCCTGGCAGGTCGCTCCACTTTACAGAAGAGAGTGATGGCCTTGCTGAGGAGGGTGGAGCACCCCACGCCAGGGAACATCGAGGTAACCTTCCTCAGTCGCTCAAGGTGATCCTACTTGAATACATGTATGTGTTTGCTGTTGTACATCCATTGAGTTTTCTGTGCTTTCTGTCACACGTCTAGGCTTGGGAGGACACTTATGCAAAATGGGAGCAGACCACCAAACACATTCTCAACTTCCCCAAAAACAAGGCAGACGACGGGCAGGTAAGAGTGTCCTTATAGAACGGATCACTTTTTTTAAATTTAATTTACTTTCAAACCTTTATTTCAACTCGTAAGACACTGAGGTTTCCCTCATTTACAGCGACGACAAGCTTATAAAACAAGACAGTTTATCAGCAATTTCATACATACAGTGGTCGGAGATTATACTTTTAATGCTGCAAACGAAGGAAGAACCTTCAGCTTCAGAGTGTTATCCTCTCATTTCCCTTTGAAAGAACAGTCATGAAATGGTAGAGATTTTAATATAAGACTGATCCACCGGCCTTGCCTGAAGGGTCATAATCAATAAGTATTCTATTACTACCGGTATATATATTTTTTTTTTAAATAACATTTTCATAGATTTTAATGACAGAAATCTATTTAAAGAAATTCCGGGAGGTTTTTGTCCGTCTATTTTGTGTCTACATTAATACATTAATAAAGGATCATCTTATCTTACATCACTGCTGTGAAGCACTTTGCGCTGCGATTCTTGTATGAAAGGGGCTATACAAATAAAGTGTATTATTATTATTATTATTATTATTATTATTATTATTATTATTATTATTATTATTATTATTATTATTATTATTATTATTATTATTGTTCTTGTTCTTGTTCTTGTTATTATTATTATTATTATTATTATTATTATTATTATTATGATTATTATTACTATTATATGGAGCCTTGCTGTACTGGTCCCGCTCACTGTGCCCTCCCTCCCCACAGCAGGAGTGGATCAACATGACCGGCTTCCTGTGCGCCCTGGGCGGCGTGTGTCTCCAGCAGCGCAGCACCCCGGGCCCCGCCACCTATAGCCCGCCCATGGGCCCCGCGCCGGAGCGGAAGCACTCCATGGTCTCCACGGGTTCCTGCGACGCCTCCGGCCTCGGGACCGGCGCCTCCTGCTCCTCCTCGGCCTGCAGCGAGACCCCGCTCAGCAGGTTCCTGGACCGGCTGCTGGCGCTGCTGGTGTGCGGCCACGACCGGGTGGGCCTCCACGTTCGCACCAACGTCAAGGACCTGCTGGGCCTGGAGCTCAGCCCCGCCCTCTACTCCCTGCTGTTCAACAAGCTGAGGAACAGCATCGGCAGGTTCTTTGACACGCAGGGACCGGTGAGTGCCACTAGAGGGCGCACTTGTTGTCTTTTACTTGGATATTATGTTTATATTATTTGCTCAGATGGTTTGTTTAACTGTGTAAATATTAGGGCTGTCCCCGACTAAGGATTTGGATGGTCGACTAGGATTGGCCAAAATTTGCCGTTAGTCGACTATTGGTCGACTAAAAAAATAATAATAATAATATATATATTATATTATATATATATATTATATTATATTATATTATATATATATATATATTTCTTTTAAATTATTATTCCATTTGGGCTGTGGGGGGTGCTTAATGTCTGAAGGAGTCGACTGAAGGCTTCTTGTCCTCTGCAAAAGCATGCAATTGGTCCACTGATGGATACATCTTGATATTTGTCTAGTCTAGTGTGTTCATTAGATGGGTGAAATCCTCTTTCAGTGCCTCTGCTTGTTTTCGTAGGCAGTTAGCCTCTGGTATGCGTGCCATTAGCGTTAGCTATGCTTCTAGGCCTCTTTTCTTTTGGAAAGAATGATAATTTTGTTTGTTTTTTAAATTTTTTATAAATCATATTCGACTAAGAGGTTCCTTTCGACCGATTAGTCGACTAATCGATTAATAGGGGTCAGCCCTACTAAATATGTATATATTATTTGGTCAAATGGTTTGTCTTACTGTAAATAATCTGTATATATTATTTGGTTGGATTGTTTGTCTGACTGTGTAAATAATCTGTATATTATTTAGTCAGATGGTTTGCCTGACTGTGTAAATAATCTGTATATTATTTGGTCAGATGGTTTGCCTGACTGTAAATATGTATATTATTTGGTCAGATGGTTTGTCCGACTGTAAATAATATGTATATATTATCTAGTCAGATGGTTTGTCCGACTGTAAATAATATGTATATATTATTTAGTCAGATGGTTTGTTTGACTGTGTAAATAGGAGGTATATTATTTGGTCAGATGGTTTGTCTGACTGTAAATATGTATATATTTGGTAAAATGGTTTGTCTGACTGTGTAAATAATCTGTATATATTATTTGGTCAGATGGTTTGCCTGACTGTGTAAATAATCTATATATTATTTGGTCAGATGGTTTGCCTGACTGTGTAAATAATCTGTATATATTATTTGGTCAGATGGTTCACCTGACTGTAAATAATCTGTATATATTATTTATTTCCGTGAGATGGTTTGTCTGATTTGGTGATATCTATGCAGTGCGGATCTGTGACCAATATTTTTTTTTTTGTATTTTTTTTTTATTTAGAAATCTGTTGTTTTGCGTGAGAGCATATTGTTTTTTTGTCACTGCAGGTTCCCATCAATGACACTAACACCCAGTTTGTGGAGCAGACCATTGCCATCATGAAGAACCTGCTGGACAACCACACAGAGGGCAGCTCAGAGCACCTGGGGCAGGCCAGCATCGAGACCATGATGCTCAACCTGGTCAGGTGAGCACATACACACACACACACACACCAGGCCACGTGAGCGGATCGGCGCGGCCGAGAAATCCGCTCTTCGCTCTTTAAAGCTTGGTCCGCTCCGCTAATCGCTCATGTTGACCCCGCTCCCAAGTCGCTCTCCGCTCGCTCCCCACTCACCTTGAATCGAGCGCTCCCCGCGCCAGATCGCTCGGCAGTTTTTCTTTTTCTTTTTTGGAGCATGGTGTAAATGAGCTCAAACTACAACAGTCTACACCCCCTGGGCCCCTTAACAATTGTTTGTATTGAGCCGCATTGTAATTGTAGCCATTCTGCAATGTTAAATAACGTTGTTTATCCATTCACTAGTTCTATTAAGCGATGATAGGCTAGCCGAGCCACAATGCTATGGTCGCTGCCATTAACGTTAGCATGTAAGCTAACGTCAACAACAATGGCGTCGATACTTTTTTTAACAGGAGTGAGTGTGGGCGTCATAGATATCTATGGTGGGCGTCTCTACAGTGACGAAGCCTGAACCCTTCTCATTGGTTGAAAATGGCCGTCATGTTTGTACATCGCCATCTGTTGCTTTGGCATTGTACTGCATGTATATATTACATCAACAGTGTTAAACCACTGTGAGCGGCCTGGAGTGGATTGGAGCGGAGGAGAACTCTCGCTCCGGACGTCGCGCCGACTCATTTTAAAACCCACTCCTCGCTCACGTCAAAACAGCCCGCTCCGCGCCCCGCGCCGCTCACGCTCCGATCCGCTCACATGGCCTGACACACACACACACACCAGGGTTTCCGTTAGAAAAAATTGTTGCCGGTCTCAGGGTCAAATGAGAGAAATTCCGGTCAGAGTTTATTGAGCTTAAAAACAACAGGCTATATAAAGAATGACATCCTCAAGGCATGTAGATTTATAATATTTTAACTTAAAGCTAGGCTACTTTTGCGTATACAGTCATTATATTCCAAATAAAATAAGTCCAGAGACTCCGTGCTGCTGCCGACTTTAAATCAAATAGACCTGTGTCTGTGGGCAGTCGGCCCGACATTAATAAACAGCAGTCTGTTATAATCACATTTATGAGCTAACGAATTCCGTTATATTGGACATTTGTATTAATTATATCAAGCGAAGAACTGAGAAATTTGGCAGAGAGACGGCAACATTATCGTGGGTTTGCGTGATGTATATCTCTACCTAGTCCCAACGACTTGGTGCTGGTCATAATGTCCGGTGAAAACAACTCCCTCCAAGCACAACTTGACCACCCGAACCGTACCAAAACAGGCCAAAATTAAATAGCCCATGCGACGAACGATTCATTACATTCGTTTCATCGTTGCTCCACCAAGCAGCCGGTCCAACAATATCAGCGCGAGCGCCGCAGTTAGTTTGCAAGAAGCATCCAGCTGCAGACCCGCAGAGCAGCTTTCCAGGTCTGGGGACCGCACTGTGCCAGCAAAGCTGGTGGGTTCTGTGGGTCTGCAGCTGCATGCCTTCCGCAAATCCAGCAGCAAGCTCTCGCTGAGCGAAGCAACGACAACAAACGCAATGATTGTTTCGTTCATCGCATAGGCCACCCAACTCCAGCCCATCCAAATACAATTCAAATAATCAAACTGTGCCCAGAGGGAACTATTTTCACCGGACACTATGACCGGAGAGATTAAATTTGTCGGACTTCAACAGATTTTGCCAGTCAAATACCGGTAATTACCGGCTAACGGAAACGCTGACACACACACACACACAGAGCACCTGGGGCAGGCCAGCATCGAGACCATGATGCTCAACCTGGTCAGGTGAGCACATACACACACACACACACACACACACAGAGCACCTGGGGCAGGCCAGCATCGAGACCATGATGCTCAACCTGGTCAGGTGAGCACACACACACACACACACACACACACACACACACACACACACACACACACACAGAGCACCTGGGGCAGGCCAGCATCGAGACCATGATGCTCAACCTGGTCAGGTGAGCACATACACACACACACACACACACACACACACACACACACACACACACACACACACAGAGCACCTGGGGCAGGCCAGCATCGAGACCATGATGCTCAACCTGGTCAGGTGAGCACATACACACACACACACACACACACACACACACACACACACACAGAGCACCTGGGGCAGGCCAGCATCGAGACCATGATGCTCAACCTGGTCAGGTGAGCACATACACACACACACACACACACACACACACACACACACACACACACACACACACACACACACACACACACACACACACACACACACACAGAGCACCTGGGGCAGGCCAGCATCGAGACCATGATGCTCAACCTGGTCAGGTGAGCACATACTTAGACACACAATCATACACACACAAACGTAAGTGCTAATTGTGACCTTGTATTTCAGGTTCCTGTCTCTACTTTGTATCCATCCATAGTTGCAATAAGGAATACTAGGCCTGTCGGAATTCATTTCAAATAAAACATTTGAATTTCAGTCTATTCATATTCAAATAGTATTCCTAGGGAGAATTCTTAGCCCTAACACTGTGGGTTTGCTGTGGCGTTTAGAGGGGTTTTGTTGGTAATTTTGCCAGAGCAATGGGTTTTGTGCCAGGAGGGGGGGGGTGATGAATCTCTTAAGACAACACAACATTTGCGAACAAACAGAAGAGCAGTGAAACCTATACACGAAAAATATAGCAATTGGAAATAACTCTATACCCTTGTGCAAAGAAAAGATAGAAAATATACAGTGTGCTTCAATTGACCTCTTAGGTTGTCTGTGTTAAGTTGGCTGTGTTGGGTTGGCTGTGTTGGGTTGGCTGTGTTAGGTTGGCTGTGTTGAGTTGGCTGTGTTGGGTTGGCTGTGTTGGGTTGGCTGTGTTGGGTTGTCTGTGTTGGGTTGTCTGTGTTGGGTTGTCTGTGTTGGGTTGGCTGTGTTGGGTTGGCTGTGTTGGGTTGGCTGTGTTGGGTTGGCTGTGTTGGGTTGGCTGTGTTGGGTTGTCTGTGTTGGGTTGGCTGTGTTGGGTTGGCTGTGTTGGGTTGGCTGTGTTGGGTTGGCTGTGTTGGGTTGGCTGTGTTGGGTTGGCTGTGTTGGGTTGGCTGTGTTGGGTTGTCTGTGTTGGGTTGGCTGTGTTGGGTTGTCTGTGTTGGGTTGGCTGTGTTGGGTTGGCTGTGTTGGGTTGGCTGTGTTGGGTTGGCTGTGTTGGGTTGGCTGTGTTGGGTTGGCTGTGTTGGGTTGGCTGTGTTATGTTGGTACCTGTGAATCGATACCGGTATCCAACGGTACTTTTTTTCTGTACTTTAGTCTCTAAAAATGTAATCTACCTACCTCAGTTAAAAAAAAAATATATATATATATATATATATATATATATATATATATATCCAAACTTCAAATGATTTATTATCATTATTTATTTAGAACAATTTGTTAATATATATATAATATTGCAGCGAGCGTTGTCTGCATATAGCTTTGTAAAGTGTAACAACACTTGCGACCGTTTTCGGCTTGCATCAAGTCAAATCCTAGGTAAGCGTGTATTGTGCACGTGAACGTTGACGTGAGGCACACTTCATAGGTTTCTTTTTGCGGTAAACGAAACGTTGACGTCATCGGACTAAGTTCTACAGTACCGAAATGTGGCACCGGCGGATCTCACGTGATTCGGTACTCTCTGTAGTACCGACGTGATTCGGTTGGTACCTTTTAAAAGTACCGGATTCGGTACCCATCCCTATATGTGACTCGGATATGTGTTGTTCACCGTGTGAACAATACAAATCACATGGAATCTGACCTCTTCAATTCTGATTTGGGCCACTTGCATATGTGGTCCTAAATCAGATACAGGTCTGGTTTGTTTTAATTAGTTGGCCACTGGATTAACCCTGTGACTTCAGTGTCCATGTTTACATCCATCTTCTTGTTCTACCAGTCTGTGGTTGCTGGTGCCCTCTTCTTCGCTGTGGTATGCCGGGGGGGGGGGGGGGGGGGGGGGGGCAACACCAACACAGACAAAATAAACAAACTGGTCAAAAAAGCAAGCTCTGTGGTGGGAGCGGACCTGGACAGTCTGGAGGTGGTGGCAGAGGGTAGGACGAGGAGGAAGCTGTACGCTATCCTTGAGAACCCCTGCCACCCCCTCCATGATGAGCTGACCGTAATGCGGTCCACGTTTAGCCACAGACTTATCCCCCCCTGACATACCACAAAGCGTTTTGGGCAGTCCTTTGTGCCGGTGGCAATCAGGCTCCACAACCAGGCAGGGCCAGGACGCGTCTATTCGAAAGGCAACCGGTTCATGCGTTTTGCCAATCTGATTGGCCACTGACGTTTCTGGTCATGTGACATGTGCGCCCAATCACGTGACGCGCCCATTTCCGCCTCGACCAGCAGCAAACTACCTAACGCCTAGTTTATCACTGGTTAAGCTTAATAATAATAATAATGACTTGGATTTATATAGCGCTCTTCATAACACCCAGAGCGCTTCACAGAGTCCATTATTCGTTCATACACAGTCATACCGGTGGTGGTAAGCTACAATTGCAGCCAGAGCTGCCCTGAGGCAGACTCACGGAAGCGTGGCGAATAATCAACGCCTACGGCCCCTCCAACCACCACCAACATTCATTCACATGCATACACATTCATACGAGGCAAGTAGGTTAAGTGTCTTGCCCAAGGACACAACGGCGATGGACATGGGCTTGAGCGGCATTCGAACCACCAACCCTTCTATCATTGGACGACCCGCTCTACCCCTGAGCCACGCCGCCCCACAAAAGCTTAGGCGACTCTTTCGAAGTTGGTTAAGGTTAGAGTTTGGAATCAGGGCTGGCGTTCTATCGCCATGCTCTAAGACAAACTCTAACCGTAACCAACTTCGAAAGAGTGCCTAAGCTTAACCGGCGAAAGAACTTGCAGTCACACGATTGGTGCGACCAGAAACAGCAGTGGCCAATCAGAGCGCAAAACGCGAACGCGGAAGCATGAACCAGTTGCCTTTCGAATAGACGCGGCCAGGACGGCTAACTGCCGTGGACTGGAGGAGCTGGGTTGTGGACTGTAACCAATTAATTTAATTATTTAACATCATGATTGGACTTGTTTATTTTAGCTCTATTTTAGTCCTATTTTTAGCCATTTTTATCCCTGTGTACTTGTCCATCTTGTTTTTAACCCATACTAATAAGTGTATGTTATGTATTAACTGTTTTTAAATAGCTATTTTTAAATTGCTGTTATGCTGTTATGCTGTAAAGGACATCTGAATCTCCCCTCGGGGATAAATAAAGGTTTTCAATTCAATTCAATTCAATTAAATTTATTGTTCATACATGTTTCGCATGTGGGTCAGTTTGGGAGAGTGACCAGTTCACACTGGAATCTGATATTGGCCACATTAAAAGAAAATAAACAGCCAAACAAAATAATCTGATATGAGCATTAAATCAGAATTGAGCGCTAAAGCTTGCAGTGTGAACGTAGCATTAGAGGTGGATAGAGACAGAGAACAGCTGCTTGTAAATGTAAGATCCCCTCAGTTCCTTCTCCCCTCCGGTCTCATCCAGGTACGTGCGTATTCTGGGCAACATGGTCCATGCCATCCAGATCAAGACCAAGCTGTGTCAGCTGGTGGAGGTGATGATGGAGAGACGAGACGACCTCTCCTTCTGCCAGGAGATGAAGTTCAGGTCAGTCACACAGCTCCCCCGCTGGCCTGGAGCTTAAAGGGGAATACTCTAAGCAAGGGTTCTCAAACTTTTTTATACCACGACCCCATTTTATTTAGGATTTCTTTTGGCTACCACACACTTAATGTATCACGTAATTTCAACGTGGAATTAAGGAATATCAAAATAAAAGCACACGTTGTTGAACTTGATCATGCATATTTATTCGAACATTTAACACTTTGACTGCCATGAGACGTCTTCTCACGTCTTTGCTGGCCATGCTAAAGTTGCCGGGGGACGCTGTACAGCGTCCTTATATCAATATTTCAAAAATCTGCGATCGGATTCATAATCCCCCTCCGCTGGCCTGAGATCCTCCAGCAGGACCCACTGAGCTCTCTGGCGGTTCAGGAGCGCCATCTGGTGGCCGATCGGCGCAACTGCTTAACAGGAAGCGCTGTAGAGGTTTTGCTGGTCGGCCCTATTACTTCCAGGCACTCGGTATAGCTTCCGGCACTCTAGCTCGTCACACTACATAGCGATCGATTGCCAATAACTCGATAAACAACATGATTTGGACGTATATACCATTATACAAGCTGGAGATGGACCGGGTAATAATATATCCCATAATGATAAAATTTCTACTCGACGATGATCGCCCAACGGCGCGCGGAGACTGGGGTGAGTTTCAGCGTGTAACGTTACCGTCTTCGATAATAACTGATATTATCAACATTTGACCCACATTAGATGATTGGTATAACGCTGCCCACGGAATTATAAACGCCCCCTCGCCCATCCGGTCAACATCAGATGACGTGTAGTAACTTCTAGAAGTACGTCTAGTTGGAATTTTTTATATCGCGCTGATTGCCATCAAACTGTATTTCATCATCAATATAATGCATTTGGGGCTATATATCACGTTCTGGAGAAAGCTGCAGAAAGAGATGAAAACATACTTATACATTAGACCATACTTTACTATGAATATGTGAATGAAAAAGTTTAACGTTGCTACACAATGAACAATACATATAGGACTTTGAATGGGCCCTAATAATGGCAATGTAGCAATAGAATTTAAAAAGTTATAGCCCTGCAAAGAAGGGGACTTTCTCCATAGACAAATAGCGCTGGCAATCTATGGTATATCATTAATTTAACCTTAGGCAACCAAAGTGTTAATTACAGCACAATGTTATCAATACGCATTTATAAAACGAGGCATATTTAGCCAAAATAATGTTGCCAGAACACAAAAAATTTAATAAATTACCTGTCAATGCACAACCCACAACCCCACTTTGGGTCGCGACCCATAGTTTGAGAACCGCTGCTCTAAACTAAAGCAGCCTACACACTACTCTAGGGATGGGCAAAACTTTTTTTTCAATAGTCACTGGGAACTATTCGAATACTAATCGATAATGCCATGAGTGAAACAACATGGCAAACGTACAAAATGTTGCTACCATGTAACATCTCCGGTCTCTCTTTCTTTTCTGTTCTCCCAGCTGTTAACACTTTCATTGCCAGCCATGCAGTGCGCCTTACCCCTGTTGAATGCCACCACCCACTTCAATGATAGAGCTCTCATATTTGCAAACGCATAAACTATGTCTTAAATTATGGCTATGTGTCTAATCTGGCCGTCGCTTATCAATGACTTGTTTGCAGTCAACATTGTCGAAACGGATTGTTTTTTAATCGGTTCATTTCCGTTTTATACCATTTTGAAAAACGCTAGTTTGTTGAAAGTTTCAGGAAAATATGATTCTGTGATAAACGCCCTTTACTGGAATATTCTGGAATACACAAAAAACTTTGACATTTTTCGGCCTATTTATGAGTCGTTTTCAAATAAACGCTAGATTATCGATAGTATGTGTACTTATGCACGCTATAGAAGCGAGCTGAAAAATCGATTATCTCATTTCCTGATCAGCACACACACACGCGCACACACACACACACATAGGGCACACGTTGATATCTCTGTGAAAAAAGCTCTGATTATCCTAAGACTGGTAAAATAGATTCCTTACCTCAGATCAGATGTTCTCCAAAAAGATTATTCCAATTCCTGATCGCCATTCCAAATATCGATCACGTTTATTGATCCAACGCTGGGTACTGGAAATATGTATTCCACGCTGTTCTGGGGCTCGGCAATGTATCCGATCCTCTCGGGTGACTTGCCTGAGAAGTAAAATGAGGAAGCAGGATTCCCCCCCCCCCGCCCATGTGTTTCATTCAATCCATTCCAAAGGGGTGCAGTACCACAGGGAGAGACGATAGGGCGCGGTATTTTCCCAATGGAGCTCAGAGAGAGTTTGCAGCACTAACGTGAGGCTAGATTGATGAAATATGAATTCAAATCGCTAATAAAAAAAGAAACAATCTCTCGTCGTTGGCAATGCACGGTCGGCATGAACAAACGAGATATCTCGTCGTTGGCATTGAAAGTGTTAATAGACTGTTATGCTAGCTGGCTAGCTACCTGTACCCATCATGCCTTTCAGCGGTGTAACTAATATGGTCCCTCTCGATACACTACACAGCGTAGTGTTCCATAAATGCACTATAAATATATAGTGTACATAAATATATATTCGGTAAATATATATATGGTATACAGTATTGGCTATCATACAGAGTTATATAGGTGTACCGGTAGTTAAGGTAGGTCCCCTCTCACTGCAATGCCAACAGGATTTTAGAATCCATGAGCTGCACGATTTGAGGGCAAGCCGAGAGATTATTTCAGCGTAGCGATTTTAGGAATGTGATTCATCACCTATAATTACATGTATGGCCACATAGCCCTGGTTGCCAGGACAACCGAGGTTGATGCCGATGTCTTCCTGTGTGTTCTCCAGGAACAAGATGGTGGAGTACCTGACTGACTGGGTGATGGGAACCTCCAACCAAGCGGCTGATGATGACATCAAGTGCCTGACGAGGTGCGATCTGCCTACACAATGCAGCTTCTGAATGATCTCATATCTCAAGTAGAGACCGGGCTCAAATAGTAATAATGCAATTATTATATATATATTATATATATATATATATATATATATTATATAATTATATCAGGGCAACCCAGAAGACTTTGTCGTGATTCTCTAACCTTATACCTTATTGTTCTTTGAGGCGAACTATCTAGCAGCCAAGTCTTTAAAGCTAAGCATAGAAAGTATTTGCAAATGCTGTCCATCTCAGGTCTGATCGCGTCAACTCTCAAAATGTACGTCTTTTCCTCTGTTCTTATGCTGCTAATACCTTGTTGAAATTACACAAACCAAGGCAGCTAAAGGACCTGCTGTTGTGCGTCTGTGTACTCCAGGGACCTGGACCAGGCCAGCATGGAGGCGGTAGTGTCTCTGCTAGCAGGTCTGCCCCTTCAGCCTGAGGAGGGAGACGGAGTGGAGCTGATGGAGGCCAAGTCTCAGCTCTTCCTCAAGTAAGAACCCACTCTGCTCATCTCCTGTGTTGCTTTGGATTCTTTTAGACGCCGTCTTCAATACACGGAATACATATCTCCATGCAATATACAGTTGTACAGTATAATCAGGGTAGCTGCGGGGTATTAAAACGTCTTAAAAAGTATTAAAGTATTACAATTCTCAATTTAAAGGGTTGGGTATTAAAAGGTATTTCTCATTTGCACAGATATTAACATTTTAGGGGGAAGCCTGGCTGTCGGGAGATGAAATAATATTATAATTAATATAAAATATATAAAATGTTTTTGTATTCAAGTCGTTGTTTTTTGCGGGGCCACTTGGAGCTTGGTGCGTCGGACGAGAGCTTGTATGGAACGTGCAATGATTAAAATGGGCCACAAGTTCAGCCGCCAGTTCAGTGTTGCAATTATTTTTGTTAGTATGATCGTGAACTTGGTATAAAATGTTGCTCTAAGTGGTATTGAAAGGGTCTTAAAAAGTCTTAACTCGTTGAAACCTGCAGATACCCTGATAATGATACACCGAACCCTGATGCACTTGGGAGAGAAAAACAAAACAAACGTTTTTAGCAGAATTGAATGTTTTCCATTTGAATGTTTTCAGAGGATTACAGAGTGGGGAAACGTGGGGCATCAATACTGCAGTCATAGAAAGCAGTTCTGATTTGCATACTTTATGAACAAAGACATTGGCCTAAAGTTTGTGTTTAGGTGGAAATGCAACCACATGCAAATGTTTTCTGTAGCAGTGGGGCAGCATTCTGTCTCTTGCTGTATACCCATTACTGCTGGTGCTGCAGTGGCTCGGGAGGTAGAGCGAGCGTCTGGTGATCTGAAGGCTCCTCGTTTGATCCGGACTCCTCTCCGTAGCGTGACAAAGTGTCCTTTTTTATCCACTTTTTCTCCTTATTTTCAATTTTTTCTCCCATCCCAATTTCGCCTCGCCAATTCTCCCTTCAATTCTCCCCTCCCCTGTCTCCAACGCTGCTAGACTATGCCTCCCACTGGTCGGCTGCAGTGAGGACCAAGCCTGGCATCACGTATCCCCTCCGGTACACGAGGAGGCAGCTGTCGCATCTTTTCACCTGTACAGCGCGATCTCTCGGTGGCGAGGAGTAACACGTGCCCCCGATACTTCCTGATTCTGCTGTACAGGCGCACCAACCGACCTGTAGGAGTCGTCCTCAACGTCCAATCCCCACCCACCGGCTTTCCCACCCTCTAATACTGCCAATTGTATTAGTATGAACGACCGGCCAAGCCGGTAGCAACACAGAGAGCTGGGCTCGATACCGATAACGTTAATGCCACAAAACGAATGCCTTTATTATAAAGTAGTAACTTTATAGTAATAATAATAAGAAAGGGTCGGGGGGGTAACCACTCCTGCCCGCGACACCGAGTGAACGGCGCACGACCAGAGGGGAAACTTCGAATCTGTGTTTCACTTTCAATAACTAATGCGTGCTTGCCGAATTTTTTGTGTGCGTGCGGTAATAACCGCGGTGGTAGGAAATATTTTGCAAATTTGTGCGGTAAGGAAAACATCAATACCGCGGCAGCTCTACCAGCATCTCCTGCGTTAGTGGCGAGCGCCTTGCCCACTGCACCACTCAGCCGCCCAAGTGACAAAGTGTCCTTGAGCAAGACACCGAACCTCTTAACCGCTCCCGACGAGCAGTGTGGCACCTTGCATGGCTGCCGCTGGTGTGACTGGTTCAGGCCCTGCCCGACAATAAGCCCGACTGTAATGCAACATTTGAAGCCCTAGCCTGAATGAAAACCAAAATTATTTTTATTTGTTTTAAATATTCGAAACACTGTTTTATATGAACTTAATAAATAAACAAAAACGAAAATGTCCAATAGGTCTGCCTAAATAACAGATGGGCGCATATCGCGCTGAAAACTAACAAGCATTATATTATAGCCAAATATACATTTTTGTTTTTGTTTTAGATATTCGAAACACTGTTTATATATTAACTTAATAAATAAACAAACGAAAATGTCCAATAGGTCTGCCTAAATAACGCATATCACGCTGAAAACTAAGAAGCATTTACATAGCCTGTTTCGCTCTTATTAGAATGCCGTCGCAGTGAGTTAGACTGACTCACACGGCAGCCTCGTAAAACGTATTGAAGGCTATATGGAATCTTCTTTGACACACACACACACGACACAATAGCCTACTCAGTCACTATACAAACAAACAGAAATCAGATTTTGAGCAGAGCAACATTTATATTATATAATGAAAGCACAACAGAACAGGGCAGCGGCGACCCACACCAGCAAATAATAATAATCAGACTCACCACTTCGCTGTTGATGTCAGCAACGCGTTAAACAACGTTAACAACTTCGCCAACCGGCTACATACATCCAAGAACAAATTCAAACGTTCGCCAACTGGCTATATTCCAACTAAAACAACCAATGCCACTTCGGTCCGGTTCATTTGTTCATCATCCACCTGAGGGCTTCATCACTGTTCTACTCCCCTCGAGTTCTCCCTGCGGGCTGCGGTAATTACATCCAAATGTTTCCAAAAATGCAGCTTTCCAGACGCATTGGGAACTTTCAAAAAGCTCTCCCTTTCCCTAATTTCCTTATCCATCGCGACTCAGAGAGACACGAGTCTCTGACTCTCTGATCTGTGATGACCGCTGGCGTGAAACAGAAACTTAAGGTTATCCTATAACCCTAGTTATGAGTATAGCGAGCGCGGAATAAAAAAATAAAAAAGAGGGCGCTGCCCGGCCCGGCCCGGCCGAGCCAGAATTATTTATTTAAAAACAAAGCCCTACCCAGCCCGAACCCGTCGGGTCGGGTAGGGCCCCGTCGGGCTCGGGCAGGGTTGCAGTGCACTAGTGTGAATCGATGGGTGAATGTGAGGCATAAGTTATAAAGCACTTAACACTTTGAGCGCCACGCCTGGTTTTCCTTTTTACCGGCTGAATGCCACCATCGGCGCCAAAGTTAACGTTAATATCGCCTAATCTATGTTTTAAATTATGGCTATGTGTCTAATCTGCCCATCGCATTATCAAAGACTATTTTCCAGTCAGTGCTGTCAAGGCAGATTGTTTTTTTATCGCGTCGTTTCCGTTTCAGAGCAGTTAGAAAAGCCCCCGTTTTGATATAAAAAACAGCTCATTCTGGAGCATTCTATGAAAATCGTCTTTTAGTGGAATATTCCACAACGTTGATATTCGTCGGCCTTTTTATTAATCGTTTTCAAATAAACGCTAGATGATCAATATTATACGTGCACGCAAGCACATTACGGCCGCGCACGGATAATCGCCTCGTTGATTTCCTCTCTGACTTTTACAGTGAAACCGAAAGAAGACATTTCACAAAACATCAAACTTACTCTGATTATCCTAACACTGATAACATAGAGTCCTTACCTGACATCAGATGGTATCCAACTGGTATATTCCAATTCCTGATCACCATTCGAAAAAATCGATACGTGTATGGATCCAACGCGATACTGTAGAACTCCATGATCAGCGGGGATCTGAGGTTCCAGAATGAACTGTGGTAACCCCGGCTGGATCAGTGGACTGGAAAATGTGGAGTACCGGATTTTTTTCCCCATTCATTTTCATTGAGTCCATTCCAAAATCACTTATGTCATCTGGGAGACGACAGGGGGCGCTTTTTTCCACAGTGATCGCCGGTGCCGCTCGGCTATACTCGGGTAGGCTCGGGTGATGCAATAATTTTTCAGATCGCTAAAAAAAAAAAAAAAAAAAAAGTTCTGAGAAATCTCGTGAGTGGCATTCAACGTCACTATTAAAAACCCGAGATATCTCGTGAGTGGCACTCAAAGTGTTAAAAGCGCTCTATAAATGCAGTCCATTTACCGTTTGAGAGAGAGACTCCAAAGTAAACACTGTGTTGGTGTCTCTCTCTCCTGCTCCAGGTACTTCACCCTGTTCATGAACCTGCTGAATGACTGCAGCGAGGTGGAGGACGACGGGCAGCCTGTGGGAGGCAGGAAGAGGGGCATGTCTCGCCGCCTGGCCTCGCTGCGCCATTGCACCGTCCTGGCTATGTCCAACCTCCTCAACGCCAACGTGGACAGCGGCCTCATGCACTCCATAGGTGAGTAGAGAACTGCATCTCCCTCAACATAACCTGTAGAGTCTCATCTCCCTCAGCATAACCTGTAGAGTCTCATCTCCCTCAGTATAACCTGTAGACTCTCATCTCCCTCAGCATAACCTGTAGTCTCTCATCTCCCTCAGTATAACCTGTAGAGTCTCATCTCCCTCAACATAACCTGTAGACTCATCTCCCTCAGCATAACCTGTAGACTCTCATCTCCCTCAGTATAACCTGTAGACTCTCATCTCCCTCAGCATAACCTATAGACTCATCTCCCTCAGCATAACCTGTAGACTCTCGTCTCCCTCAACATAACCTGTAGACTCATCTCCCTCAGTATAACCTGTAGACTCTCATCTCCCTCAGCATAACCTGTAGACTCTCATCTCCCTCAGCATAACCTGTAGACTCTCATCTCCCTCAGCATAACCTGTAGACTCTCATCTCCCTCAGCATAACCTGTAGACTCTCATCTCCCTCAGCATAACCTGTAGACTCTCATCTCCCTCAACATAACCTGTAGACTCTCATCTCCCTCAGCATAACCTGTAGACTCTCATCTCCCTCAGCATAACCTGTAGACTCTCATCTCCCTCAGCATAACCTGTAGACTCTCATCTCCCTCAGCATAACCTGTAGACTCTCATCTCCCTCAACATAACCTGTAGACTCTCATATCCCTCAGTATAACCTGTAGACTCTCATCTCCCTCAACATAACCTGTAGACTCTCATCTCCCTCAACATAACCTGTAGACTCTCATCTCCTCAACATAACATGTAGACTCATCTCCCTCAGTATAACCTGTAGACTCTCATCTCCCTCAGCATAACCTGTAGAGTCTCATCTCAACATAACCTGTAGTCTCTCATCTCCCTCAACATAACCTGTAGACTCATCTCCTCAACATAACCTGTAGTCTCTCATCTCCTCAACATAACCTGTAGACTCTCATCTCCCTCAGTATAACCTGTAGAGTCTCATCTCCCTCAGTATAACCTGTAGACTCTCATCTCCCTCAGTATAACCTGTAGACTCTCATCTCCCTCAGTATAACCTGTAGTCTCTCATCTCCTCAGTATAACCTGTAGAGTCTCATCTCCCTCAGTATAACCTGTAGACTCTCATCTCCTCAGTATAACCTTTAGACTCTCATCTCCCTCAACATAACCTGTAGACTCTCATCTCCCTCAGTATAACCTGTAGACTCTCATCTCCCTCAACATAACCTGTAGACTCTCATCTCCTCAGTATAACCTGTAGAGTCTCATCTCCCTCAGTATAACCTGTAGAGTCTCATCTCCCTCAGTATAACCTGTAGACTCTCATCTCCCTCAACATAACCTGTAGACTCTCATCTCCTCAACATAACCTGTAGACTCATCTCCTCAACATAACCTGTAGACTCTCATCTCCCTCAACATAACCTGTAGACTCTCATCTCCTCAGTATAACCTGTAGTCTCTCATCTCCCTCAGTATAACCTGTAGACTCTCATCTCCCTCAACATAACCTGTAGACTCTCATCTCCTCAACATAACCTGTAGACTCATCTCCCTCAGCATAACCTGTAGACTCTCATCTCCTCAACATAACCTGTAGACTCTCATCTCCCTCAGTATAACCTGTAGACTCTCATCTCTACATAACCTGTAGACTCTCATCTCTTCTACATAACCTGTAGACTCTCATCTCCCTCAGTATAACCTGTAGACTCTCATCTCCCTCAGTATAACCTGTAGACTCTCATCTCCTCTACATAACCTGTAGACTCATCTCCCTCAGTATAACCTGTAGACTCATCTCCCTCAGTATAACCTGTAGACTCATCTCCCTCAGTATAACCTGTAGACTCTCATCTCCCTCAACATAACCTGTAGACTCTCATCTCCTCAACATAACCTGTAGACTCTTATCTCCCTCAGTATAACCTGTAGACTCTCATCTCTACATAACCTGTAGACTCTCATCTCTTCTACATAACCTGTAGACTCTCATCTCCCTCAGTATAACCTGTAGACTCTCATCTCCCTCAGTATAACCTGTAGACTCATCTCCTCTACATAACCTGTAGACTCATCTCCCTCAGTATAACCCGTAGACTCTCATCTCCCTCAGTATAACCTGTAGACTCTCATCTCCTCTACATAACCTGTAGACTCATCTCCCTCAGTATAACCTGTAGACTCTCATCTCCCTCAGTATAACCTGTAGACTCTCATCTCCTCTACATAACCTGTAGACTCATCTCCCTCAGTATAACCTGTAGACTCTCATCTCCCTCAGTATAACCTGTAGACTCTCATCCCCTCAGCATAACCTGTAGAGTCTCATCCCCCTCAGTATTTAACATGCAGACTCATCTTTCTCATTTGCTTCATCAAGAGATATAACATGTCATAATAACCATAATAATATTATAAGATCTTCTAACGACTCGTACACAAGTATAAAACATTATAATCCATTATAAGTATGTAGTTGGGTAAATTATGTCCATGGGGTTTCAATGTAAAACCCAAATACTCAAGTTTCTTCTGCTCCCCACCAGGGCTGGGCTACCACAAGGACCTCCAGACACGAGCCACCTTCATGGAGGTCCTGACCAAGATCCTCCAGCAGGGGACCGAGTTTGACACCCTGGCAGAGACGGTGCTGGCCGACCGCTTCGAGAGGCTGGTGGAACTGGTCACCATGATGGGGGATCAGGGAGAGCTGCCCATCGCCATGGCACTGGCCAATGTGGTACCAGGATCCCAATGGGTGTGTACCATTGCCTGCCTTGTGATTTGCTATAGTTTGTTGGTGGAGAATAATGTTACTACTATGATCTTATCTTCTACTGTCTTAATTAGGCTCAATATTGTTGACGTCTTTGTGCTGACATCGTCAACATTTAATTCTATTTCATTTTACAACTTTATTTCAACTTGAGGTTACCCTCATTTACAGTGACGACGACCTCACAAAACAAGACACAGTTAACAGATTCATATATATAGGCACAATATAAATCAGTTAAGACAGTTACATCCTTCATCTTCAGGGTCAGTTGGAGGGCATTCCAGGTGTTGGAAGCATCAAAGGTAAAAGCAGGGTTTCCTAGTTCAGAGCAAACTGGAGGAACCCTAAGAACTAGCCAGTCATTTGAACGTGTAGAATAGGTTCCAAGATTCCATTCCAACAGTGATATATATATATATTTTTACGGACGTTAAAAATAAACAAATACCAACCCTAGTTACACTTTTCAACTAGAGAAGGCCATCCAACCTTTTCATAAAGGACACAGTGGTGGGTATCATATCTGTCACCAGTAATACATCCTAAGACAGAATGAGTTGAACATCACAATCGATCCCTTTTTTTCATGGATTTATCTAATAAGCTGTAATGAATTTGTAAACTGTAATAGAAAAATCCCTGTCAATCAGAATCAGAAAGGTCTTTATTTTCCAAGTAGTTTTCACATACAAGGAATTTGCTTTGGACGTTATCGGTGCAACATTAGCGGACAAACATTAACAGACAGATAATACAATAAAGAGGTGGAGTAAAATTTTATTATATATCAGCCAAGTTAAGCACAATAGAATCATATAATTATGAAATAAAATATAGGCCAGGGCTGTACAACTGTAAATAAGAGATTGAATAAAATGAGATGGGATATAAACTAAATTAAATATAGCACAATAGAATATAGTAAGATTTTAAGTAAAAATATCAAATAACGGTTAACATGAGCTTGACGCCAACACTGAAATGTAGGCAGACGTTGACGTGTTTGTCGTTGTCCTCTGTCCAGGACGAGCTGGCCCGGGTGCTGGTGACGCTGTTCGACTCCCGCCACCTGCTCTACCAGCTCCTCTGGAACATGTTCTCTAAGGAGGTGGAGCTGGCAGACTCCATGCAGACGCTCTTCAGAGGCAACAGCCTCGCCAGCAAAATAATGACCTTCTGCTTCAAGGTAAAGAGAATAACGCAACGTAGGGTTGGGCATCGTTTGGATTTGAACCATTCCGATTCCGATTCTCCATTTCGATTCCTGTTCTAAACTATTCTTGATTCCAATTCTTTGAGGTGCAGGTCAAAACAGGTCACAGCTACAACTAGGGTATTAATTTAAAAAAAAAAATTAAGAATCGAAATGCACACATCTTCTTAACCGTTCCGGAGCCGGAAGTTAGGTTCTCTGTGCCCAACCCTACGTGCCCAACCCTACGCAACGGAAAAGCTTAAAACAGCTGCCCCGTTTGTCTGCTTTGGTTTTCTTTTCTTTTCAATAGTCCCTTTCACATTACTATCTCCACTGCTACGTGACGAGCAAGGTTCCCCCCCACATTTTTTCAAAAGCCTAGAGAAAGTGTGTCTTAACTCATAATCATGAGTTATGCATGGCAAATTGCAAAAGTTTTTCGAAGTGAATTTTTTTTGGAGACCTATTTCAGAACCACAACCCGAGACGCGCTGGTTCTATCCGCCTACAACTTGGGAACACGTCATCGTCTGAACACACACGATGACGGCATTTGCTCGGTTCAGTGTGAACAACCCAAAGCCGGCAGAATGGAGTTTTTTTTTTTTAAACATAATCTGGCAATGTATAGTCTTTTTGATTCTCTTATCACTTACATTAATTAATTGGTTGGATTTGTGTCTCGTCTGTCAGGTATATGGAGCGGTGTACCTACAGAAGCTTCTGGAACCTTTATTACGAGGGGTCATCACCACCCCAGATCACATCAGCTTTGAGGTGGACCCCACCAGGTAACAGTCCTGTTGTTGTTGGTAGGGATGCCCTGATCGGATTTATACCTGTATCACTGTACATATTATATTACAACTCTGTACATACATCTGATTCTCTTCATTGTACTGTACCTGTGCTGTATGATGACGATACATTTGAATCTAATCTAGTATCGGATCGAGACTGTTTCAGCAGATACTCGATATTAAATGGCTCTGATCGGGGGCAGAAAAACTTGATCGGGATGTCCCTAGATGTCGGTGTTAACTGTAGAAGCAGTTTTCATATCCCAATCACAAAATATGTCCATAAACAAAATACTTGAGTGGTCCGTCTGTCTCTCTGCGTGGCCAGACTGGAGCAAGGGGAGAACCTGGAGGAGAACCAGAGGAACCTGCTCCAGATAACGGAGCGTTTCTTCCAGGCCATCATTGGCTCCTCCAACGAGTTCCCCCCGCAGCTCCGCTCCGTCTGCCACTGTCTCTACCAGGTAGGTCCGCTGTCCCCCCCCCCCCCCCCCGGCCTCCAGCTTCAAATCATGCAACCCCCCCCCCCCCTCTGCCCTCATCTGTGTGCGTGCGTTGCGTTTGCCGTCACTCACACATTTCAAGCTACCCCCCCCCCCACCCACACACACACACACACACACACACACAGACACACACACCTTTAAGTGCCCTTATTGTTGCTGCTTGCTCACTGCTTTCCTGTAGCCACACAGATGTCAGGTTACGCACTCACTCACGTGCGCACGCACGCACCCAGACGCACACTGTTTCCACCTGACATAACGAGGCCTCACAGCGCATGGGTACCCCGTCACCCACAGGGCTGACAGAAATGTGTCTGGGACGGTACGAAGCTGATTTTAGGGACCGTCCTGTGATGGTAGATAATAAAAAAGACATTATATTAAGATTATTCTCTGGGACGTTGGGCAGATATTATGTTCTCGCGGGGATGATTTAGAATGTAATTTGGGACGGCTCTGGGGCTCCGGTTTAACCCTAAGCCATGGACCTAAAATAATCCTCAGAATAGAGCTACTGATCCGATGTGAGCGTAGAACCCGGGGAGCCGTACCGTTCTCAGATCAGCGGTCCTACTCTGAGGTCGTCCCTGGACTCTTATGAAAGGACACCTTTATGTGACTCCCCGCCTGCTGTCGCTAACGTGTCTGACGAGCAGCCGTGCATGACAGCTCCCCTCATAGCTGCATGTAGAAGCCCATGTTAACCCTTTCACTACCAAACGGTTAACCCTTTCACGGTGACAATACAGAAGGTTATAACCCTTTCACTGCCACACGACAAAGGGTTAACCCTTTCACTACCACACTACAGAAGGTTATCTTTTTCACACAGTCTGTAGTGTGGTAGTGAAAGGGTTAAATTGTAACTTTCTACCAGTTCAGATAGCTTTGGAACCACAAGCCCAGAGCAGTGGTGTAGTGTCTCTGTAAGACCATGTGTAGAACCCCCCCCCCCCCCCAAAAAAAACAAGTGATTGATTTGGATATTTTTTTCTTCTTCCTCTTCTGATTTATTTATTTTCTTATCCTCTGTTAATCGATTCCTCTTTATGTAATTTCCGCGACAAACGCTGCTTCTGCTAAGGCATACCCACCTGCCTACACATACAGTATCTCACACATACACACACACACACACACACACACACACACACTGCCCAATACGCTGGACTAAAAACACGCAAAAGCATGCATGGACACGCAATCAAGTACTGTTATCTCAAGAGCAATAACTGAAAATCTCCTGATGAGCGGTTCAATGCAGATTTGCTTATTGTTTCTCCCACAATGTGAATGTGTTTTCGCCCCCTCCCCCAGTGGACAGGGCTTTGCTAGCTGTGCGTGTGTGTGTGTGTAGCTGGTGCTGTGACCATGATTGTGCTCATCTCTGTTCTGTAGGCTACTTGCCACTCTCTACTGAATAAAGCAACAATAAAAGAAAAAAAGGAAAACAAAAAATCAGTAAGTCCAGAGAACCTTTCTCCCTCAGCCACTTATCTTCCCCCCTAAAGCAAAAAAATAGCCTTTTTTGCAGTCTTGTTTCATTTGTTTTTTCTTAATTTCTTTTTATTATTATTATTATTATTATTATTATTATTATTATTATTATTATTATTATTATTATTATTATTATTATTATTATTATTATTATTTACTTGTTTTGATTTGGTGTTTCTCTGGAAATGTTTTTATTCTTTTCTCCATATTCAAGTTTGTGTACGAACCCTTTTCTTAAAATCATTGCACTAATATCTGCGCCTAGTTGCTTCCATCATTGTTTTTTTGTTTCATTTTTTTCTCCTTCCAAATTAACCCTTTCACTACCACACTACAGAAGGTTAACCCTTTCACTAACATGCTACAGAAGGGTTAACCCTTTCACTACCGCACTACAGAAGGTTAACCCTTTCGATGCCGCACTACAGTCTGTTGTAGTGCGGTAGCGAAAGGGTTAACCTTTTGTAGTGTGATAGTGAAAGGGTTAACAACTCCCAATAAACCAGTGGTATTTCTTTTTCACGATTCTCTCACTCTTTCCTTTCTCTGGTCACTCTGTTTTGCGCTCCGGGAGGCTGTTTCTCAGAACATTTAATCTGCGTCACGATGAACCACCAGTGTTGTTTTAAATCATATTCCTCCTGGTTACCCGCTGATCCCCTCAGGGGGGGCGGGGGGTTAAAGAACCGTGTGGAGGACCTCCCTACCTCAATACATAACATATGAATTAGATTTGGATAAAATGTTCTGAAAAACCTGGCCGTTTAATGTCATGGATTGGGTTTTTGGGGGCTTGGTCGGAATGGGATTTACGGTGGAAATCCACCATAAAATGGAATCTGCACGTTATTTGCTTCTAACCTTGGAACGGTTAAGTCTAGATTTGAGAACTGCTACAGTGATGAGGGGAAGTGTGAGAATCCCATACTGATTTTGTCTGGACACATTTTTTTATAAAAAATAAATAAAAACGTTTGATTAGAATAATGTGACATCACAAATAATATAAAAAAAGTTGCATACAAAATAATTGTATGTACCGGTATATTTCTTTTTTTCCTCCTATGATTGATCTTTGAAAGTTGTCACACAAACATCAGTCAAATTGTTCTTGGTAGGGCTGGAAGATATACTGTACTACTAGTACTGTACTAGTATGCATACTAAAACGCTTTATCTATTTTTTAAGCTAAATGAGGAATGCTTGGCCAAAATGTGAAGCATGGTGTGTTGGCACTGACTTTTGACAGTTGCATGAAGATTAAGACTTAAGTCCACCTTTTGGTCGGACTTGATAGACATCTAAATCTACATGTTGCATAACAATTACTTTATAGTTGCTAACTTAAGACTGAAGATAGTCAGACATGCTGTAGTGTGAATTGTGGGTAAAATCAGAATCGAAATGGAAAAAAACTTGATGGCATTTTGAGAGAATGAAGAAATACGAGTTCTAACAATATAAACCACGGTCACTGTCATTTTAACACATTTTTGTGTATATAAGGTTTAGTCTTAAGATATCTACTTGTCATTTTACTCAAAGCACTGAGCTGAAATATAGAGGAAAATAGCTGGTGAATTTTAGCTAGCTAGCTAGATCGGTGGCTGGTTAACTAAAGGAACATAATACTATGTTTCCCTAAATGCTGTTACTGACGGAAGAAAAACAGGTTTGAGAATGTCAGGGCCAGTTGCATAAACTTAGTTAAGATTGATCTAAGCCTTAGACTGGTCTGAAACTCTAGTTACAAAATAAGACTGTTGCATAAACATTAAGACATACTTATTTTAGGCAGAAAAGCCACCTTCTGCCCTCTGATTTAAGACAGCTGTTGCCAGGGAAATTATTTCTCAAACCTGTTTTCTTAACATTCAGGGAAACAATTTTACGTTCCTTTAGTTAATATATTTTTAACGTTTTTGTTATAAATGCCAGCTAGCTGACTTAAAATGAGTGGTTAAACTACATGTTAAAATAATAGCTCGACATCTGCCATCACTGATATAGAGTGTCTGGTCAGTAACATGGGTCTCTCAGTCCCTCCGCTCTGCAGTAAACAGAAAATACTTTTCCTTGTATCCTGTTCCTACTTTATCCAATCAGGAGAGAGAACTCCACACTGCAAACATTGTCTGACAAAAATAAGAATTAAAACTAGTTTTAAGCAAATGTGTCCTTGAAACAAGTAAAATAATCTACCAGTACAGTAAGAAAATTTGTAAGATGTAGAGAGAGAATTCCAGGAAATGTATTTTGTGTTTACTGCAGAGTGGAGGGGCTGATACCCATGTTACTGACCAAACACTATATCAGTGATGGCTGTTAGAATGTAGAGCTATTTAACACATATTTTAACAAAATAAATACCACCTGCAGCTCCTTAAAAAAATTAAATAAAAATGTTTGTTTATTTTTAGCATTTGTACAGCTTTTTCAGGTCAGACATGACCGGCAGAGAGAGGAAGGTCGGGAGAAGATATGGGGGGGAAAGACATGCGGCAAATGTACGTTGGGTTCGGGAGACGAACCCTGGTCCACCGTGTAGGTCTGCAGTGCAGTAACGTGGTGCGACACCCTGGCGCCCCCTCCAGCTCCTTTTTAACTTATTCTGCGCCGGCCATTTTCCTCATCCTGTTCTAGCTAGGCCATTAAAGATAGGGATGCGTCACCTTGTTTGTAGAGCTATCTATATTCTATATTATAGCTATGTAGACAATACTATGGTCATTTGACAGTCAGTATCTTCCATCAAACATGCAAAAAAGAATACATTTTTTATGTATACATTCGCGCCCTATCCCGTGGTGAATATAAGTATAGTTTCGGAGTGATCCGGGCTAATTCCTGGGAAGCTGAGTTATAGGGCGCTTACGTGAATTCTACTAAAATAATTGGCGTTTTCATCCCTGGACACGCTACTATTTCCAAATCAAATGTATATAATAGGTATTATGTTTTTATGTACTTTGATCGGGGGTATTCCAAAAATAATATTCCAATTGTCTGCTCGCGATTTCCAGTATTTGTGTCCATCTGGTCCCGGACATAATTTGGCACAACTCGAGTGTGCTAGATGCGTTTCGAAGTGGTCGGATGAAGCGATCTACTTGGCTCCGTCTAAATTCAGCGCCCAGAGGGGTTTAAACGTAACACACGGTCTGGAACAGGGTTTACTGCTCGATACTACTCTCGATACTGCCACCTAGTAGGATCTGGCCGGTACTGCACCCTCTGGGTCCCAGTATGCCTTTTAACGAATAGAATATTAAAATCGGAAAAAAAGGAAAACGGACCAAATAGCGTATATATACGTGGTTGGCGTTCAACGGTTGTCGAGCAAACACGTATATAAACGCTGTTTGGCGCAGATTGAGTTAAGCAAGCTTTTAGCTGGTGAAAATTGACCAGCCGTAACCATGCTTTATATTGTTTGTATTTGTTCAGTCTTTCAAAATGCTATCAGTAGATACCATTTTGCCGATGTTTGTGTGGTGATAACCAGAGAACCAAACATACCCCTGACTCCCTTTATCTGCAGTAGTAATATAGTTGTGGTGATTTCTTTGTTGAGCAAATAATGAAAGTTATTTACCATACTACATTCTTCAAGTACGTTCAGAACATAAAGTATGTGCATCTGCAAAGCCGGTCTTTTATTTATTGCCACGTTGAACGTTTCTTCAGATGATCACCGATTAGTCTTGTGGTGATTTGATTCTCTACCTCATACAGAGACCGCTGTTCATATTCGTGAATGTTGACTGAGTTGTCCAAGGTCATTGGAATGAATACAGTTGTGAATTCCGTGTTGGGGCGGATCTTCTCCGTGAGGTAGAGGCAGCTCGACTGTGGGGAGACACAGTGGCTCGTTGGGCTCGTGGTTGTCTGCTGCTGTATGATGCTAGATGTGAGGATCCTACCGCTAGCTGAGCTCCCAGTGTGGCCAGTGTCAGTGGTGCATCCACAGAGCTGTCCAAGGGGGCTGAGAGGAAATTATGTCCTGGAGTCTCCAGAGCTGTGGAAAATATGGCAACGCTGGCAGAAGCTTATCGATATGTTTTGGATAAAGCGGCATTAGTTCAGTGACAACAGCAAGGGTCTCTCTCTCTCTCTCTCTCTCTCTCTGTGTCTCTCTCTCTGTGTCTCTTTCTCTCTTGCTCTGTCTGTCTCTCTCTCTCACTCTCTGTGTCTCTTTCTCTGTCTCTCTCTCTGTGTCTCTTTCTCTCTTGCTCTGTCTGTCTCTCTCTCTCCCTCTCTGTGTCTCTTGTCTCTCTCTTGCTCTGTCTCTTTTTTTTTTTTCTCTCTCTCTCTCGCTCTCTCTCTCTCTCTCTCTCTCTCTCTCTCTCTCTCTCTCTCTCTCTCTCTCTCTTGTTTTTGGTTTAGTCGTTTACTTAGTTAGAAGCTATAGAAGTGGCATGTGTTTCAGAGAAAGGTAAAGGAAAGTGTGAATCTGGGTGGCGCAGCGGAGATTGTGCTCGTCACCAATGCAAGAGACTCCGGTCTCGAATACGGGTGTCAGCATTGCCTCCGGCTTGGGCCAGTCGTCATACTATCTCAATTGGCAGAGGTAGCGGGTGGAAGTCGATGGGTGTAATCTGGACGTTGTGGACAGCGACTCCTACAGGTAGGTTGGGGGACGCTTGCACAGCAGAGACAGGAAATGGCAAGGGTAGTGTGAGCCTCCCACACGTTACACCTCGCCAATGAGAGTCCGCACTGGCAGGTGAAAATATGTGACAGGCTGCCTCCTTGTGTACCGGAGGGGACACGTGATGCAAGGCTTCTATCCTCCCTACAACCGACCAGTGGGAGGCATATGCGAGCAACGTTCAAGACAGGGGAGGGGAGATTTGGAAAAACAAAATTGGGACGGGAGAAAAAATTGAAAAAAAACAGGCGAAAAAGTGGATAAAAAAAGGAAAGTGTGAATCGTTTCACACCCTTTTTGACACGCAAGACTTCCTCTACACTGGTATGTTTCTTTCTTTCTTTCTTTCTTTCTTTCTTTCTTTCTTTCTTTCTTTCTTTCTTTCTTTCTTTCTTTCTTTCTTTCTTTCTTTCTTTCTTTCCCTTACTCACTCTCTCTTGTCTCTCTTTCTCCTTTCTCTCTCTTTCTTTCCCTCGCTTTCTCTCGCTCTCTCTCCCTCTCATAATATAATGCAGATGGTGATACAGTATTTATCCCATCGGAGCTTATCTATCTACAGTATATTAATGAATGTCTATCTTTAGCCTGCCTATTCTTTATAATTCATGAGAAGGATAACTCTGGTACTGCTATTCATTTTATATTAAAAGAAAGTATAGAATTAACGAGAAACTAAATGACATGGAACCAATATTAGCTACCTAACCTTCAACTCCAAGGCATGACTGATTTAATTTTGGCAACTTTTCAGTCCTTCTGTCCTATGCTGACATGTTTTACAATCATTTTAAGTATACAGTCGTTTAGCTAGAGACACGTAAAACATTCAAGATCTTTGGAGAAAATGGTATTTGCAATGTTAACTCTTATTGCTGATGACCACGAATAATCAACAAAAACAGGTTGATTATTTAGATCACGATTCTTCAGAAAATCACAAAATATTGCACAATTCAGAAATAGGTTGAAATGGAGATATTGGCCATTTTGAGTGCTTTGAAATGTTATCTATCTGTCTCCTTATTTGCAAAACTTAATACAACTTGTAAATATGTTAATTATTGTTACATAGTCCAACAGTATTATTGCCGACCCAGTATAAAGAACTACAGTTGTGTTGGAGGGGAGTGGTTAAGTACTTCCGGTCTCAAGTGTCTCGGAGACAGCGGCGGGCAGAAATGACAGCTGGTACCAAAAGTACTTTGTTGGCGGTGTGAAAATATGCAGAGAAACATTCATATCTTTGGATATCCGTTTGTGTTAAATTGTATCTGAATCGGGAGATTATCTTCTCTCCGTCAAAATTGAAAGTGTATCTCTCTGTCGCACAAAGGCTGGCTGGCAGTGCGCATAGAATAAGTCAGACAAGTCAGACAGACTCGCGCTGCTCGCGCATAACGGAGTATGTGCTTCATACAGTAAAAAAATGTTAAAAGAATAAAGTCCAAACACTATACAAAATATACAGACTAAAGTACAACCTAAAGTACAAAATGCAAACAAATGGTACAAAATGCTAACTTTTTTCAAATGCAAAAATGAGGTATGGATGTAGTGCAATCTTTTTGTAATAAATGATCCATATGAAGGCAACATCAAAATGTAAGGTAAGTCTGCATTCATAGTTAACAGAAATGGCTCCAGTTCTTTTGAGTCCTGTGGCTCAAAAAAAGGTATTGCGTTATCATCATGGTTCATAGAAGTATCCGCCCAATTTGTGATGGCTTATTTTGAAGGTATGAACTAGGGATGCCCCGATCACGTTTTTTGCCACCGATACCGATCGTCTTGAGCCATATCGGCCGATACCGATCCGATAGAGCGTTTTTGATAAAAAAAAGAAAAGAAAAAAATATTTTATATAATTTTCTTTTAATTTTTTTTATAAAATATATAAATATATATATACTTGTAGTTGTATTATCTGCGAGACATCGCCACCACGCAACAAGTCAAAATGCTCGCTATCTCCACTGTCTGTGTGTATACTCTGCTTTGGTCAAATCACATTCAGCATGCCCTCAGCAGGGTATATCTGCGGCTCTGCAGATATACCCTACTCCCTCAGCTAGCCCCGTTTGTGACTGCGATGCAAGCCGGGGCTCGAATACGCATCGAATCTATGTTATAAGACATTGATATCAGGAGCTATCTGTAGCTACTGCTAGCCGACTAGATAACATTAAGACAACGCCTCAGTGAACTATTTAGTTGAATGGGACATTTCGTTTTGAACAGTGAGCTAACGTGAGCTAACGTGAGCTAACGGAGGTATCATACACTAGTACTAGACTATTGCTGGAGCATTTGTTGATATCAGGAGATATCAGTAGCTAGCCGGCTAGATACCGTTAGACAATGCCTCATCATGTATTAAACTAAAAGTGAATAGTTGACTAGGTCATTTTGTAACGGTAGCTAACGTTAGCTCACGGAGGTCCCAGTGTCCCACTAGACTAGTGTTTACATGAGTGCGGGAGGGGCTGGAGGAGGAGGAGCAGACGCCGCAGCTCTCTCCGTGTGTCTGAGACAGAACTCAGCGAGTGAGATCTCCGCTCAGAATTGGATCATGTTTTTCGATCGGTTTTGACGATCGGCGAAAATAAAGCATTATCACCGATCACTGATCGCATATTTATACTGATTATCGGCCGATAACGATCGGTGGCCGATCGATCGGGGCATCCCTAGTATGTACCTGTACTTTCAATTCATATCAAGTAAAAACGTTTTTTGAAGATTGCTCAATAAGACCTAAAGTATGTGCCTGACTGCCTGGTCATATTAAATATCTTGAATCCTCTGTAAATAGCCATATTCTTAAGTTACACATTGATATATCAGCACAAAAGCTTGTTACCCTTTCAATAATTTTCAACGCTTGTTGTTTTTCTCTTTTCCTAGTTTACATTTGATGAATGTCACTATTTGTAGAAGGTTGCCTATAGGTTTTATTTCAGTAGCTACTGTAAATGGACATTTTAAGAATGACTGCAGGTAAAACGTACATGGTTTGGTTATATAACGTCTTCTCTGTCGATTTAATTAGGTTAGAAGCACCAGAGTCCCACAGGAAATTTGTTTCAGCTCATTAATTTCACAGAAGTTCTTTTCTGTACATTCTAGCTCTGTAGAACTCTTCCACAAACATCTGTGATGTATAGTGTCGGATATTATATATAGTGTAGTACGAAATGCTTAATTTCTGGATTTTACATTGAGCAAAGTACTTAATTCATGGATTTTATTTAGGGCAATTGAGTTCTTTTTTTAGTTTTCCAAAGGGAGAGATACCTCTGTAGTTGATCCGCACCGGCATTGTCCTACATGCATGCGAACATACCTACATACCATGCTACACGCTTTTGATTTAGATTTTAAAAGAACACGCTAACATTTTAGGAAATGAGCTTATCGTCTTCTCCAGAGAGACAAGAAGATAGATACCAGTTTCCTCTCTGTGCGTTCAGTAGAAAGCTATCTGGCTGCATGTTAGCCTAGCTTAGCACAATGAATGGAAGCGGACATGGCCGGTTAGCCTAGGCATTGTCCAACTAACACCTCTCCCGAAGGCTACCCGTCACTGTCCGCTTCCATACAAGATAGCTTTCTATTGAACGCACCGAGGGGAAACTGGAATCTATATTCCTGTCTCTCTCTGGAGAAGACGGTAAGCTAATTTTCCCAAATCTTGGCGTGTTCCTTTTAATTTCCTTAACAAACATCAATCAATGATTTTGAAGCCGTAGGTGGAATTTCTGCACCGTCCAGACAGTGATCGTCTGTATGTGAGTGTGTTCTGTATTCTGCACATTGCATGTCGGTATTTGGTTCCTGTGGGACAGGTATTGCACCTTCATTTATGTGGCGCATACATACACACACACACACACACACACATTCCTGCTTTGTTTTCTTCCAAAGCAACGTGTGGTGGTGTGTGTGTCTGTGTGTGTGTGTCTGGATGCGTCACCGCTCTGAGGTCATTCACCGCTTCGCTCCACCAAGACACGGCTCTGCATCTCTTGACCGTCGCCGAGGTCTCTTTTCCGAGGGAGGGGCTGAGTTTGATGTCTTCATTCCCCACTCCTTTTATTCTTCCTTTTGTCATCATTATTTCTGATGGAGAAAAGACTCTCTCTCTCTCTCCCTCCCGCTCTTCATCTCTTGTTTTATTTCTCTCTCTCGCTCCCTCTCTTTCTCCCTCTCTCTCTCTATCTCTTGTTTTCTCTCTACATCTCTCTTCATCCATCCGTCTCTTTCTCCATCTCTCTCTCCTCTCTCTCTCACACTCTCCATCTACCTCTCTCTTACTCTTTCTCTCTCCATCTACCCCTCTCTCTCTCCATCTACCTCTCTCTCTTACTCTGGCTGGCTTGATTAGAGGTGAGATCTTTGATCGCTCATGTCGCCGCCCCTCAAAATGCGTTTTTTCTTCCAAATCTCTCTCTTTACTCCCCCCTCTGACCCCGCTGTGTCTCTCCCAACCTGTCTCTATGTTGGCCATGTATTCCCCCCACATTCCTTTCATCCATTGGTTTTTATAATCCCATTTCGTGTCATTCCACCTCATGTGTTGGTTAATTTGTTGGATCCATCTTTAATCTATTGTCCCACGTAAACCTCATTCTATGTTTTCACCTTCCCCTCCCCTCCCCCGTTCTGTTTCCCGCCCTTTTTTATTTCTTGACCCTCTCCATCTGACTCCCTCCCCCCTCTCCTGTTCTGTTTCCCGCCCTTTTTATTTCTTGACCCTCTCCCTCCCTCCCCTGTACTATGTTTCCCGCCCTTTTTTATTTCTTGACCCTCCGACTCCGTCCTCCCCCCTGCCGCGCCTCCTCCCTCCCCCCTGCCACCTCCCTTCCCCCTCCCTCCCCCCTGCCGCACCCACTCCCTCCCTCCCCCCTCCTGTACCCAGGTGGTGAGTCAGAGGTTCCCTCAGAACAGCATTGGCGCAGTGGGCAGTGCCATGTTCCTGCGCTTCATCAACCCGGCCATCGTGTCTCCCTACGAGGCAGGCATCCTGGAGAAGAAGCCCCTGCCGAGGATAGAGCGTGGTCTCAAGCTCATGTCCAAGGTAGGAGTGATGACCAAGGTAGGAGTGATGACTAAGGTAGGAGTGATGACTAAGGTAGGAGTGATGACCAAGGTAGGAGTGATGACCAAGGTAGGAGTGATGACCAAGTGATGACCAAGGTAGGAGTGATGACTAAGATAGGAGTGATGGCCAAGGTAGGAGTGATGGCCAAGGTAGGAGTGATGACCGAGGTAGGAGTGATGACCAAGGTAGGAGTGATGACTAAGGTAGGAGTGATGACCAAGGTAGGAGTGATGACCAAGGTAGGAGTGATGACAGAGGTAGGAGTGATGACCAAGTGATGACCAAGGTAGGAGTGATGACCAAGGTAGGAGTGATGACAGAGGTAGGAGTGATGACCAAGTGATGACCAAGGTAGGAGTGATGACCAAGGTAGGAGTGATGACCAAGGTAGGAGTGATGACAGAGGTAGGAGTGATGACCAAGTGATGACCAAGGTAGGAGTGATGACCAAGGTAGGAGTGATGACCAAGGTAGGAGTGATGACCAAGGTAGGAGTGATGACCAAGGTAGGAGTGATGACCAAGGTAGGAGTGATGACCAAGGTAGGAGTGATGACTAAGGTAGGAGTGATGGCCGAGGTAGGAGTGATGACCGAGGTAGGAGTGATGACCAAGGTAGGAGTGATGACCAAGGTAGGAGTGATGACCAAGGTAGGAGTGATGACCGAGGTAGGAGTGAGGACCAAGGTAGGAGTGATGATGGCGGGACACTGTGGGCTGAAGCACCCGGCCACAAAAAGCTCTTTTAAATCACAAGTGTGTGAAATTTAATGGCCAGTTATGGACGGTTTAACTGGAGTATATTTCCTGTCAGGTAATACATTAGCAAACCGGAAACTAAGTTGGGTACAATGAGAAGGTTGATGTTTTCAGTTTAAAACGGTCTATAGATAAGATACAATATTCTTTTATTGATCAGAAACAAGGATTTCATCATAAGGTATTCTGTATTTTGTTGCGACTAATAATAAACAAACTTGAACTTTAAACTTGAACTTGATCCCCTTGGGGAAATTCTGGCATCATAGCAGCATGGGGGGGGAGGTACAGATATGGACAGGGTAATAGTAGAAACAAAGACATGTATATAGGCAATACAATTTTATCTGAATATAAAAATATGAGAAGAATAAACTGTGTAAACAATATTTATAGACATTGAGATTGAGGTTCCACATGTGATTTCCCCCCATTGTAGCCACCTATTGAAGATCAGATCAAATCAAATTAATTTGTAAGGCCCGACAAACAATACACATTAACACAATGGCCAACGAGTTTACTCGTTATTGGCCGCCAATCGAATAACGCCAATAACGAGTTTACTTGTTTTTGGGATCGTTATTCCGTTTATTCGCTATATCTATTCATAATTCATAGCTGCAGCCTCTGCAGACCCTTCAGAGCCTGTCTGAGCTGGCAGACGGTCAACACCGCCCTCTACTGCCAGGCGGAGCTATTGCATCTCATTGAAAATGGGCTTGTGTGTTTTAGGAGGTGATCTGAGCCGGGCGGGCAGGGTTTAAATATTCAGGCGAGCCTGTTCTATACAACGATGGCATCGAACAGTAACTCTGCCCGCACGTCATTGTGAAACGGTCGGTAGTGTGGTGCGGACCTCCACAAGCATTATTTGGAATTGCGATCAGATATTTGGATTATATCTTCAGGCATTAAAGCGTTCCGTCTCCAGACGGATTTCCGTCAATTTGATTCTGAGTTCCGTCAATTTGATTCGGAGTCTGACGGAATTGGCTACCTGGTATAATATGATTTGTAGATGCATACAGATTGAAACTAAATTGAGCCAATCAGAGGCGTCAAATATCATGAAAAAGGGAATTTATTTTTCTATCGCGGCGCGGAGCTGCGGAGCAATAATGGCAGGACTCAGCCACTCAAGAGACAGGATTACGCTGCTCGCTCCGCGGTTGCAGCTGGAGGCTATTGGGTGAGGGACATTTGCGAGGTCTGAGAGGTCTGTCCGCCACATGGCGGGTAACAAAATAGTAATGTAAAATAATTAAAACTGCGATGTGTTTTGGTTTTACGACAGTCACCTTTTTTGCAGCCTTGCGCATCAACTCTCCTTGTTTACCGACGTCACATCCACCACCTGCTTGCACTGTAACGTTACGCACACCTGCTATATCGATTAGCTAACGTTAGCTTAATAGTGTCGGTTAAATGGAAGGAGTAAGCCGGCCACTAAAAAGAAAAACCACCGTGGTTTTCTCAGACGAAAAGGATGAGCGGCACCACCCAACAAAAGAACGTTTCGAGAGGAATGGAAGTTTGAAGATAGCAGTGTTTCAAGAGACTGGCTAGGCTACCGGGGGCTGTAGTGGTGAGTTAACTTGTTCCGTGTTCCGCAACTATGTCAAAAAGAAAAACAGAAACAACGCATTTGTCATTGTCGTGGTACTTCACAGTACAAATACGTGAGTCCCCTGTTGTGGTTGTGAGTATCCTTTATTAGCTTAACTCCGTACTCCGTAGCAACATCACACAGGTGTATCTGTGTAGACAGTCTCCTCCCCACTGTATGTATATATTCTCTCCCCACCGTATGTATATTTCTCTCCCGCCCACCCACCCCCTCCTAATGTACAGTCTCCTCCCCATCATATGTATATAATCTCTGTTAGGATCTATGGGTAACATTACTGTATATTTGCATATCGTATATGTCACAAATGTAACATTACTATATACCTGTAGTATGTCATGTATGTCCCTATGCTATAAATGTCATGATGTCATGTATGTTGTGTATGTCATAAATGTCACTATGGGTAGGCGGGGTGGGGGGGTAACTGTACATTGGATTATCGACGAAACCTTACTTGGTCCCAAGAAGAGGGTCTCGTGTATTAAATAAAGTTTTCATTCATTCATTCACTCTGGATCTGGTAAATCCAGTAGCAATACACACAATTGTTAACACATTCCCGGCCATTGGGGGCCGTCTAATCTTACGCTATACGGCCAGCATTTCAAAACAAACTTGCATTGTGCGTGAGGCTGTTTGTAGAGATAAATCTATACTTTTTTTTATCTGCTTTTTCTCCCATTTTCTATTTTTCTCCCGTCCCAATTTTGTATCGTCCAATTCTACCCTCCCCTGTCTCGAACGCTGTTAGGCCATGCTTCCCACAAGCCGGCTGCAATGTGGACGAAGCCTTACATCACGTGTCCCCTCCGGTACTCGAGGAAGCAGCCGTTGCATCTTTTCACCTGCACAGCGCGATCTCTCAGCGTCGAGGGTCTGCGTGGGAGGGACACGCTGCCCCCGCCGCTTCCTGATTCTGCTGCGCAGGCGCACCAACCGACCTGTAGGAGTCGCTGTCCACAACGTCCGATCCCCACCCATCAGTTTCCCACCCCCTAATACTGCCAATTGTATTAGTATGAACGACCAGCCAAGCTGATAGCAATGCGGAGAGCTGGGCTCGAACCCAGCGTCTCCTGCATTGGTGGCGAGCGCCTTGCCCACTACACCACCTAGCCGCCCTATACTTTATAGTATTGCTATCTGTCCATTCTCATTGTCAATTGAGACCATAAACCGTCCCTTCAAAATGGCTTAAAGAAATAATTTTTTCATCAATACGTTCCCATTTTATATAGCGTCTTGAATATAAGCGTTATATGGGATTTGGTCTAGTATATTTCCTGGAAGGCGAGATACAGGGCGCTAAGCTAATAACATTAAATCGAATGGCGTTTCGGCACTACAGAAGTTAGAGCTAAAACTCTAAATGCATATTGATGGTATTCATGGTCCACCATAGGGCTGACCTTCGAATTTTTTTTTGGCAATCGAAGCTTCGGGGTCGAGCTTCGATTTTAATTCGAAGCTTCGAATTAAAAAAAATAACAATTAATTTAAAAAAAATTATATATATATATATATATATATTTTTTTATCTTATGTTGTGGGACTTGTACAGCACTTTGGTAAACTTTGTTGTTTTTAAATGTGCTCTATAAATAAAGTGGATTAGATTAATGAATTAAGTAGCCCCTTTCGTGACTGTGACACAGCCAACACCGTGCTGTGTGATTTAATTCAAGGTGGATCGCTGTTGTCGTTTGAACAACTTCAGATTTCATGGGAACTACCAATCCCCCAAATCAAGAATGTTTAAGATGAATGAAGTAAGATTTTGATTATTTGAAATATGGCCTGTGTAGACTAAACTATGCACAGAATTATGTCGGTCTACAAGGTCCGGCAATGTAGACCTTGTTGACTCCACTACAGACTAATTATCAGTGAATGTTCATGCATTTTTAAGAAGGGCTACTTCCACAAAAAAACAAAGAACTCACCAAAACATCTCAGTAGCACCTTATCTAAATGTTCTATTTCATATATGGAGATTCATATTTATTTATGTATTGTATGCATTTCTACATTTTATTTCCTATTTTGTTTATTCATCCCAGTATCTTTCTTTCTTGTCAAGTCAAGAGTTTTAATTGTCACGGCATACAGGTATACAATGAAATGCGGGTGGTCTTGCCCGCAACGATGTGCAATACAGTGGTACAACATATAATAGAATCAGAAATGAAAAAACAACATTGTGCAGTAAACCGGTAACAGGTAACATGGAGTGACATCTCGGTATCTGTACATAGTTATTTACAGAGCATATGGGACATGCTAGTTAGTTCTTATGTGTGGAATTCTACAAGGCATTTACATTCACATTTACATTTAGTCATTTAGCTGACGCTTTTATCCAAAGCGACTTACAAGTTCTGTACGACAGGTCATCAGGAAGGATACAACTCTTATCAGCTGAGTAACAATATTCATCAAAGTGTTGCGTGTTACAGTGTAGGTTAGTTTATTAGGACAAGTGCATGACAGTAAGGTTAGTTAGGGTTAGATTTTTTTTATTTTATTTTTTTTATTTTATTTCAGATAATGGTTGAAGAAGTGCGTCTTTAGTCGACGGCGAAAGATTGGACGGGATTCGGCTGTCCTAACTGGGGTGGGTAGTTCATTCCACCATTGTGGGGCAAGGACTGAGAATAGGCGTGTAGGTGGTGTATATGTGTTTGAGGATGATATCCTTCAAACAGGCAATAGTGATGATATAATTTGGGCAGTGCTGAGCTGAGTTACTTTCCTCCAGTGTATTTGTCCCCCGGCCCCACCCAATGGCCCCATGCACACACACACACACACACACACACACACCGAAGTAAAAATAATTAAAAAAAAAACTGAAAAAAAAATTGAAATTTCGTTTTTATTTCTTTTTTATTTTCTTTTTAAACTTCGATTTTTTTTAGGGATGCTCGATATTGGCTTTTTTACCGATACCGATATTCCGATATTGTCCAACTCTTAATTTCCGATACCGATATCAACCGATATCAACCGATACCGATATATGCAGGGTTTCCCCGTCCAAAAAACTGAATAATTTCAGGTAACTAATAATTTCACTGGATATATATATAACAAATATTGTTATTGTTTTTTTTTGTTTTTAAACCGATACCGATATTTTCCGATATCACATTTTACTGCCGATATCGGCCGATAATATCGGACATCCCTAATTTTTTTTTAATGTTCGAAGCTTGTGCCATCGAACGAAGCTTCGAAGTATTTAAGACAGCCCTAGTCCACCATGAATGCATGAAAGGGGGGGCGGGGGACGTCTTTTCTGATTATTGATTACCAATAACGGCGTTGACCTCAGTAGCCACATTCGCTGATCGGCTGGTTGAGTATGATAACAAGGCCTGATCAGCATGTAATTTACGTGAAAAAGATCTTACCGTGGGCCGGTTGGATCCCCAAAAGGATTTCCCAGTTATCGATCGCCATCTGGTAGATTGATATGTCCATTGGCTGATGATATATTCCTTTACTGCATAATGAATTCGGCGTCGCAAAAGGTATTCCAAGCTACAGGCTACACATATAGATTCCAGCTAACAGGAAACTCCATTCAAAGTAAAACAAATTAAATAAAGCACCGTTCTGCCACAGGGAACACTGCATTATCGAGACAGCGCCCCTACGAGGATCTGGCCGGTAATGCACTTTTAAGAGTATGGTAAATCTGCAGTGCTGCTCGGTGACATTGAGTAGGTTATTAAAATGGAATAAGAGCCAAAACAACCTTGCCACGGATGTGGTTGGCCCTCTACCGTTGGATCCGAAACACGGACATGTCTGTGGTTGGCCGGGAACCAGTTAAGGGGATGCAGACCAGAGAAAGACGTTTGTCTTGTTTACATCAGGGTCCCCCATTTTCAATTCATAGTGACATTTATGACATACACAACATACATGACATCATGACATAGGGACATACATGACTTACAGGTAGTACTGTTACATTTGTCACATATACGATATGCAAATATACAGTACTGTTACCCAGAGATCCTAACAGTAAATATATACATATGATGAGGAGGAGACTGTACATTAGGAGGGGGTGGGTGGGTGGTAAAAAATATATACATATGGTCGAAGAGACTGTCTATTGTTGTTGTGGCATAATTGCGAAACGTGTTTAGTCCCTTGTTTGTATGATAACAAGCCGTTTAGTTCATGGTTCAAAGTAATGTGAAAAGGGTGCTAGCTCGCCATCAATCAGAAGCTAGCCACAAGACTTGCATTCACGCACAACAACCACAACAGTAGGGTCTATAGTCACAGTCAGGACAGTAGGCTCTACAAGTAGGCTCCCTTAAAACGCTAACGCTATTAAAAAAAAATACAGTGGAGGTTAAAATAAGAATATGACTTGGCCTGAAAAAAAGTTGTTGGGCGGGCGGGCAAGTGCCCCGCTACGACGGTCATTTCATGTATGGACGAGGAGACATACTAATGATGATCTAGCGTTTATTTCAGGATGATTAGATCAGCCAAAAAATTACAACATGATGACTGGATTACAGTAAAATGCCTTTTCTCGCCTTTTTCCTGGAATTACTGAAAAACACCCAAACCATACTCTATTCAAAATGGTATAAAACGGAAATGTACGGATGAAGCAACTCACTGAGGGTCGACGGCGTTATTAGACCGATTGATATAATATAAGATATATTTTAAGCACTCGCAAATGTCACAGTCTAAAACTATATCCATTGAATAAAGACCTGGCGATGAATGGGGTATCGGCGCCCCCTGCTGCTGGCGGTCAATGTGTTAATGTCCCCATGGGCCGGACACGTCTTCTTTAAACAAGTCAAGAAGAAACATCACAATAAATCAAGAACAAAACAAAAACACCATGGAGTCCAAAACATTTTAAATAAATAAAATAAATTAATAATAAGATAATAAAAACCATATAAACCCTCTACCTTGAGAAACCCCTATGGTAAAAGACCATATTAAAAGAAAACTGTCTGGAATCGGGTGACTCTTCAGGTTTATGCAGTTGGGTAACTTCTGCCCTCCTGAACAGTGGCAAATATATATGACGATATGTGAAATCTACCAAAACAGATTGTGTGGTATTGGTTGGATTTGCTACCTACTAAACATTTCCACTGAAGAGCATGTGGGTGGTTATTGGTGTTGGAAGATCAAACTAACATACTTGTTCCTTTTTTTCTCTTTGGTATGAAAGTTCAGTTTGTCCTTTTCCTTTCCTTTGTGCCAGTTAAAAGCATCCCTGAAAATGAGCTATTTTATTTAGTTTCGCCTGTTGATTTGACTTAATTCCTGTTGATTTGACTTCATTCCGTCCCTCCAGATCCTCCAGAGCATCGCCAACCACGTCTTGTTTACTAAAGAAGAGCACATGAGGCCTTTTAACGACTTTGTGAAGAGCAACTTCGACGCAGCCAGGCGGTAAGAACATGATCACAGGCTTCACTGACTTTCCACTGAGAAATCCCTGCTCCTTAACACTTTGAATGCCCATCACGACATACCTCGTGTTATCAGCCCGATCCCTGAATGCCCATCACGAGAATTCTCGTGAATTTTTATTTATTAGCGATCTGAATTCATATTTCATCAACCGAGTCTACCATTGGGAAACCAGCTCCACCAGGAGCTCAGATGTGAAAAAATCGCCCCCTATCGTCTCCCAGATGGTAATGCACCCTTTTGGAATGGACTCAATGAAAATGGATGAGAAAAAAAACCTCCGGAATCCACATTTTACTTCTCACGCATGTAACCGGAGATGATCCCAGTCATTGTGGAGCCTCAGCACAGCGTGTAATATGTGTTTTACAGTATACACGTTGGATCAATAAAATGATTGATTTTTGGAATGGCGATCAGGAATTGGAATAATCCATTTGGATACCATCTGATCTCAGGTAAGGAATCTATTTTACCAGTCTTAGGATAATCAGACCTGTTTTCACGGAGATATAAGCTTTTCCCCTATATGTGATATGGCTGTTTGACTGTGCAAGCGATCAGGAACTAAGAGAATCGATTTTCAGCTCGCGGCACCAGCGTGCATACGTACACATATACTATCGATAATCTAGCGTTTATTTGAAAACAATTCATAAATAGGCCGAAAAATGACAACGTTCTAGAATATTACAGTACAGGGCGTTGATCACGGATTCTTTTTTCCCCCCTTGAAAACGAGGGCTTTTCAAAATGCTATAAAACGGAAATGAACCGATAAAAAAACAATCCGCTTCGACAATGTTGACTGGAAAATGAGTCATTGATAAGCGACGTGCAGATTAGACACATAGCCATAATTTAAAACATAGATTAGGTGATATTAATGCTATCATTGAAGTGGATGGTGGGCATTCAAGCACTAAATGTGCGCACTGAAAGTGTTAAGCTGGAGAATGGGAGTTAAATGATTATGTTATGAAGACAATGCGAACATAATGCTCATTAATTAAATGGAGGGATATTTCTAGATTCAGTAATCTAGTTTGTTTTATTTAAACACCCCCGCCCGCCCCCACCGTCATGTATTGGGCCTTTGGATAGCTTTACTATTCACATCCTACATTCACCATTCTGTATTGATTCAGTATCTTGAACCTGCATGACCTGGGGTGGTCCATCCCTATCACAAGTATCACTGGACAAGACACTGAACCCCTGCCTGGTCCTCTGGTAAAATACATTTGACATGCAGTATATATATATATATATATATATATATATATATATACAAATGTATTTTACCAGAGGAGTCAGAATGCAGAGGGAGCAGGTTCAGTGTCTTGTTCAGATGAGATATATTCATACTTGTATATGAATATATATATTTGTATATGAATAAAACCCATTTTAAAGTACCCTCTGCCTGATGAAGATCCAGCCTGCTGACTGCCCACTGCTCTGTGCCTGCTGTAGGTTCTTCTTGGACATCGCCTCTGATTCGCCACCCAGTGACTCCATCAATCACAGCCTGTCCTTCATCAGCGACGGCAACGTGCTGGCCCTGCACAGACTGCTGTGGAACAACCAGGAGAGGATCGGACAGTACCTCTCCAGCAACAGGTCCGGGAACACGTGTTCACCATCGTACCGCTTCAAAATGTTAAATCTAGTTCCACTCGGGGTGGAGAAGTTGCTTTTGCTACAGAGTGAAATTGAGCTCACAGCCAGCTCTGTACATAATTGTCGGGCCAGAGAAATAGCTCTAAACTACTGTGCCTGCTTCAGCTTCCTGCTTTACTACAACAACAACAACAACAACAACAAACCACACTACCTGCTCAATAGTCATGACCAAATAACATCTTCTACCCATGACATGTCATTAGTTATTACCAAATAACATCTTCTACCATGACATGTCATTAGTTATTATTACTAAATAACATCTTCTACCCATGACATGTCATTACCAAATAACATTTTCTACCCATGACACGTCATTAGTTATTACCAAATAACATCTTCTACCCATGACCCGTCATTAGTTATTACCAAATAACATCTTCTACCATGACATGTCATTAGTTATTATTACTAAATAACATCTTCTACCCATGACATGTCATTACCAAATAACATTTTCTACCCATGACACGTCATTAGTTATTACCAAATAACATCTTCTACCCATGACATGTCATTATTAAATAACATTCTACCATGACATGTCATTAGTTATGTAAGGGATAATGTATAGCTACGAGGTCATTGTCACAAAATAATTGACAGACACAGAGTTTAGAATACCAAGGCGCCTCGCCGAGGTGTTCTAAACGTAGTGAAGGTCAATTATTTTGCGACAATGACCGAGTATAGGCTATACATTATCCCGCTTATTACATGGCTAACTTACTAACAATATACCTAATTCATTTTACACCATCGACGAGACGAGATCAAATGCAGACGCCGTTGTTCTGTGGCTCTGTCAGCCCAAATAAAGTTATTATTATTATCGCTGATTGCACTGATGCAGTGTGTGTCAGTGGGCTTGATTGCTCCAGCTGCGAACAGCGGTCATTATTGCTCGGTTGCACTGATGCAGTGTGTGTCAGTGGGCTTGATTGCTCCAGCTGCGAACAGCGGTCATTATTGCTCGGCAGTGGTCCGTTATCGAGTAATAACGGACCGCTGCTAGGGGAAACCGAGCGCTATTGACCAATCACAATCAAGCATTTTGGCGAATGTTAAAACGCCATGTAATAATACTAAATAACATATTCTACCATGACATGTCATTAGTCATTACTAAATAACACATTCTACCCATGACATGTCATTAGTTATTATTACTAAATAACACATTCTATCCATGACATGTCATTAGTTATTACTAAATAACATCTTCTACCCATGACATGTAATTCGTTATTACCGTAGAGTTTAAAATACCGAGGCGCAGCGCCGAGGTGTTTTAAACGTCAGTGAAGGTAAATTATTTTGCGACAATGATCGAGTATAGCTATACATTATCCCGCTTATTACATGGCTAACTTACTAACAATATACCTAATTCATCGACAAGACTAGATCAAATGAAGATGCAGTTGTTCTGTGGCTCTGTCAGCCCAAATAAAGTGATTATTATTATCGGGAGTCGGCAGGTCTGTGGTCTGATTGCATGACTGAGTGCAGCTGTGCATATGCTGAGCTGCACTGATAGTGTTGTAGTGGGCTTGATTGCGAACAGCTGCGCACAGCGGTCATTATTGTCCCACAGCGGTCATTATTGTGTGATAACGGACCTCTGACGCGGGCTATTGACCAATCACAAGCAAGCATTTCGGCGAATGTAAAAACGCCATGTAATAATACTAAATAACATCTTCTACCCATGACATGTAATTTGTTATTACTAACATCTTCTACCCATGACATGTCATTAGTTATTACTAAATAACATCTTCTATTGCTTGATGCACAAGTCACGCACACACGCACACACACACGCACGCACACACGTACACGCACGCACACACGCACACACACACACACTCGCACTCTCTCTCTCAAGGGAAACATACTGCAGGGTATAGATTAATGTATCCGGCATAGCGTCTTCTCTGTCTGTGTTTTGTGTCGAGGACATTGTGCCGTCAGCCTACCAGCTTCTCCTCCTGCTGCAGGGACCTGTCCGTCCGCTGCTAAATGGACCACACGCAAAATGTCTCTCAGGACGCCGTGTCCTTAAGCCACACAGATATCATAGACAATCGCAGTTCGAGAAAAGACAGAATATGTTGCCCACATCTTCATATCCCAAATAGCCTTTTCTGTTCTAAGCTTTCCTCAAAAGATTAAGACGGAACACTTGTTTTGTTTTTATTTGTCACGTATAACGTACATGTACATTACAGTGAAATGCTTGGTTCTGTATAAGCCCCCTGAGAATGTGCTTCATACAGTAAAAAATTATAAAGTCCAAACACTATAGACATTTTACAATATACATTACAAACTAAAGTACAACCTAAAGTACAAAATTCAAACTGAGGTAGAAAAATCCAAAACTTTAAAAAAAGATGCAAATATGAGGCATGGATGTAGTGCAAATCTTTTAGTAATAAATAGATAATAATACTGGATTTCACTGTTAGAATACGTTTCTCCTGTGAGTTGAGTTAGTGACGGTTTCCCACCAGTTGGCAGGTGTGAGGAGCTGGTCCTGCCGCCCAGACCGTGACTAGTGCTTCCTGGTGACTAATGCAAACGTTGTTGGTTGCTTCTACAGCGGTTAACCACAGCAGAGCAGTGTTCTGCTTTTCAAACGCAAACACCTTTGTGACAAGAGAGACAACGCTGACTGTCTGTATTGCACTGCTCTGTGGCTGCAGCTTGACTCTTCATATAGTATTAGATTAGATTCAAATGTATGTCATTATACAGCACAAGTACAGTACAACAAAAAGAAAAGAAAAGAGTGCAAATGTAACAGTAAAGTGCAATAGTAATATACAATGTACAGTAGCCCCTTTCGTGACTGTGATGCATGCCAACAAGGTTTGGCCGAGTGAGTCCACAGTCACTTGCTAACCCATAGCCAACCAACCTAGATTTACCATGACGGACTGGTTCTGCCCGAACCGTTCGTTATACAAGTATCACAGAGAAATTTCAAAGGTACTCACAGTTGCATGAGGGTTTCGGACAGAGATACGTGATGGTTTGAAAGCTCTGCGTTGCTAATAAACATTTTTAATGCTTTTTATTAACTGGTCAACACTGCTCAAAACGGCTTTAGCTGCCTGATGCGCATGTGCATCAGGCACCCAATGCCGGAAATAAAGTTGTGTTGACCATTGTTGACCAGTTTATAAAAATGATTTAAAATGTTTATTAGCAACGCCAAGCTTTCAAACCATTGCGATTCTCTGTCCAAGACCCTCATGCAACTGTGTGTACCTTTGAAATTTCTCTGCCTTGTTGGCGTGCATCACAGTCAGGAAAGGGGCTAAATGTACAGGTGATTAAGCTAGGTATAAAATATATAAATTTGTACTACTGAGTAATCGTGCTAATCTGATGTGTGTGCAGAGTTGTAGTATTAATATGTACTGTGATACAGGTATAAAGCCAGCAGCGTAACTACCAATCATATAATAGGCCTATATACACACCAATATATATACCGTATATATCCCAGGGTTTCCGCTAGAAAGAATTGGTGCCAGTCCACCTGTCCGGGAAGATTTCGATGTCCCGGTCAAATATAACTTTTATTGTGCTTATAACACATTTGGCTGGTAAAAAAATTACCGGCTAACAGAAACCCTTATATACCGTAATTCCTCTAATAGTAACCCCGGCTTGTATTTGTTTCAACTGTAGCGGATACCAGGCTTGTATTAGGAGGAGGCATGTATAAGAGAGAGGCCTATATTTCAAATTTTCAAACAGATCATAATGAATAAATCAACATTTTGTGTCAGTTTGAACCCAGTCAAATGTACTGGGTTCATTTATTGAAACCAAGTACTGTATGAAATACGGTAGTAAACAGTGCAATTACAGGTGGTCAAAAAAAGTTAAATAAAGTAAAATAGTGCAATCACAATACTGGTATAATAATAATAACTTCGTTTTATACAATTCTGAGGTAGGCTTACTCTCTTGGTAAACATTAACACCATACCATTATATGGTATTTATTGCACAGCCAGGCCAGCATATAACAACAATAACAAAATATATTGCCTATGGTAAATCCGTTGAGGGAAATACCGTAATTCCTCTAATATACATGAAACCCGGCTTGTATTAGGAGGCCGGCTTATAATTGCTTAGCTCAACAGCGCACCCGGTCATTAATAGAGACCCGGTTTTTAATTGAATACCGGTTACTATTAGAGGAATTACGGTAGTCCCTTTTCCACCACAGTATCAACACTGAGACGTCTGAACTGACCATAGCTGTGTCTCCGTTACCTTCCAGGGACCACAAAGCAGTGGGTAGGAGGCCCTTTGACAAAATGGCCACCCTCCTGGCCTACCTGGGCCCTCCTGAGCACAAGCCTGTAGCCGACACCCACTGGTCCAGCCTCAACCTCACCAGCTCCAAGTTTGAAGAGTTCATGACCAGGTACAATGTCTTCCACACTGGTACATAACGTGTACCATGTGTTAGATTCTGATCAATTGGCCAGTATCACGTCTTCTTGTGTTATCATCTCTCCATCCACTCCCTCTGCGTTGTGTAATTTTAATGATCCTGACGTCTCATATACTGGCTGTACAATCCTTCTCTCTCCCCGTGCAATCCGCAACCGTAGTAATTATCCACCTTCGTAAGAATTCGACACTCGACACAGCGTAATACCTTACAAGGAGAAGCGCTGTTTATTTTCATAAACCGAAACCTCACAATCAGATGGGAACCAATTCGTGTAAGATCTATTCTAATGATCTTTCGGTGTGTTCAGTCTATCGTCTTTCTGCTATTCAGTCCAATAGTGGTCAGGCCTAGTCGTCAGCCGGAACCCTCCTCGTGTTAGCCGAAGCTAATGATGATGTGGCCTCCTTCCTTCCTTCCCCCCCCCCCCCCCCTCTCTGTGATGAGAGGAGGGAGTCTCTTCTGTGTGATCTCAGTCCTAGTCAGATCGTAGTCTGCCCTTAGTCGCTCTTGGTCTGGCTTACACCCGGAAGGAACTTGCTTTTCTATATTCTCGCCATAGCAATGACGGCCCGCCCCTCTTCTGGTTGTCAGGTGCCGCTGCCATGACAACCGCGTTTAACCTTTAGACACACATTCTAAACGTATCATTACTGTTTCATTAATGATGAACCTCTCCCCGCTCTCTGTGCCTTGTGCCTGCTGTTATCAATGTTGATGTACTGGGGAATTCAAAACATTCGGCTGGCTGCTAAACATTCTGCTGGCTCCTGCCTCTGAACCGAGCGTTCCACCACGTCTGCTAAGGCAAGCCATGCACATTTCGACCTCTCTGACCCGGGCCCCTTTAGATGCGGTCATCTCCCCCAATCTATACATCACATACATTGAAAACCACCACCGGTTTCTTTCATTCCCCCCTTTGATTCTTAATCAACCTTCAGAATCATAAATCATTATTTGGTTTTTCAATTAATTATCCCAAAAATAGACTGTGGTTGAAGCAAACCAACCTCATCTCTCGTGCACAAGAAATGAAGACGGCCCACGGTCAAGCCAGTGATCTTGCTGTCTGATGTCTGTTTGCGCCCCCCTTTGTGCACAAAGGGAACCGAAACAGACCACCAAAACCAACAACATCCAACGACTCATAACAATTAGGGCTCCTTTGTCTGCTCCCCAATAATTCTGTCTTGTTGTTTTATTCCCCCTTATCTACCTTCTATATATATATCCTTCTATACATATATCTTATATATGAAACCTCCATCAGGTTTATTTTATATCTCATACTCCTATCAATTATTATCAATGAACACAGGACTTCTCGCTGTTGTCTCGTCTCTCGATCTCCTGTTTGTCCATGACTCATTCTTCTGTTCCAAACGCCTCAAAACAGCGTCTCCGCAGGAAAGCCCCCTCCGATGTCCGCCTCGTTCTCCCCTGGGCAACACTGCCTGCGACCGCTGGACTCCGCCCCGTTGGCCGTCTCCACCGCCGTCGGTTATCTCCAGACCCTGAAAGCAGAAAAACAACACCAGCAGTCCTCTGCACACTCGACTGTCCCTTGTGTTTTCTATTAGTCTACCGTGGCTTTGGGCCTGCAGCTCGCTCCACACTGTCATCTCCAGTTCTCTATATATTTTTCCTCTGCAAGCCCCTGCCATGGCCACGCCCTTTCAGACCGTTGGACGGTGTGAGTGTCCTACAGCCCAATGGCGCTATTGTTATCTATTAGTCTACCACCTTCTCAACACCTATTATCTGTCCTACAGGGCGGTTCCCTGTTTGTCGTCTTCCGTCGTGACACCAGCAGCTACCGATACCCACTCCCGCGCCCTATCTTCGTCCCAGGTTGGCCCCCGGCGCGCGCCAGATCTTCTGGTGACGTGTCCTGAAAACTCTTGCCTATTTATCAGGTGTGAGAAGGTGCAACTGGAAATTGAACTCCCTCTTATTTCATAATTAACCTATTTAATTAAACTGCACCTCATCTCTCTGTGCAGTCCTTATCTAATTCATTGTATAATTAAACTATTTAATTAACCTGTATATCAATATTATCATATTAATAACATACAACAGAGCAGTCGCTCTAACATACAACAGAGCAGTCCGTCGCTCTCTCCTAAACGGGGCAGTTTCGTCGCCCTGGAGCTGTCCGTTGCTCTACCCTACACGGGGCCGTTTCCGTCGCCCTGAAGCTGTCCCGTCGCTCTACCCTACACGGGGCCGTTTCCGTCGCCCTGGAGCTGTCCCGTCGCTCTATACTACACACGGAGCAGTCCGTTGCTCTGGAGCTGTCCGTCGCTCTATTCTAAACACTTTGAGTTCCTTTACAAAGTTCTCACATACACCACCGTGTATACCCACAAGCAGTTGGTAATTTGAAAAAATTAAACTCCTTAATTAAATTAAACTCTCCTAACTGGAAACACTAGTATTACTATAAAAATAGCACCCTTTTTGTACTCAATCTGGAGTCACTCCCCCACCCCGCCACTAGGTGGTAGTAGAGACCTATGGAATCACTGTCATCTTCCTGATAACCTCCCCTTCACTACCCCCCCCTCCACTAGAGGGTAGTACAGACCTATCTTCAAAAATGTGCCTGCATTATCCCACTGCCCCCCCTAGATGGCGGCCAAACTCAGTCTAGAGTATTTCAGCTGACGTGTCACTCTGTTTCTTGTTCCTGTTCTTATCTCCTCGTGGAGCTCACGGCCATCTTGTCTCGGTGCATATGTTGACATTTCCTCATCTTATCTCGCTCATCCTCCTCGTGGCTCTTTGCGGCCATCTTGTCTCTGTGCCTAATGGCTTTTGTACCTATTAGGGGACGCTATCTCAGACTAATACTCTTGCCTGATCGGACATAATACACACTGGTAAATCTCCTTTCGACTTTCCTCCTGTCATGACGACAGTCCCGCCATAACAATTTTTCGTCTGGTTCAGCATCCCCCCCTCTCCTTATCTCGCATTTACACTCCCAAAACCACAACCGTGCAGCCTGCCTCTCTTCTCATCTCGCTCATACCATTCTGCACAGTGGCTTCTGTGCTCTGAGCACTGTTTTTCTTGTCTAAAGATAAGACCCTTGGGTTTCAAAACAAAAACCGTGCCGCTCTGCCTCTCTCTGTAATACACATCACTCCCTCCCGCCAGATCACTCATTCATATCTCTGTTTGTCTTCATCATATTATTACAGCTGGCGTTCTCTCTGTGTCAACTAAATATGTTCACAGATGCACTATTGTTCGTTTTTATTTGGCTTAAAGATCAAACAACCATGTGCGTGCAAGTGAACTCACATTCTTTCTCCAGCCACTGTTTGCTCGCTCCTCATGGCCGCTCGAATCGACTCTCTCCCATGGTTGGCTGGCCTCGCTTGCCGACTTGGCTTGAGTCCATGATGGCTGTTGTTCCCTCGTCACCGCATTGAAAAGTCTGTTTCCGTTGTTCTTATCTCTGCAAATCCGGGTCCAAACGCGCACCAACTGTTAGATTCTGATCAATCGGCCAGTATCACGTCTTCCAACCACTCTCTCTGCGTTGTGTAATTTTAATGATCCTGACGTCTCATATACTGGCTGTACAATCCTTCTCTCTCCCCGTTCGTGCAATCCGCAACCGTAGTAATTCTCCACCTTCGTAAGAATTCGACACTCGACACAGCGTAATACCTTACAAGGAGAAGCGTTGTTTATTTTCATAAACGGAAACCTCACAATCAGATGGGAACCAATTCGAATGGTCCTTGTAAGATCTATTCTAATGATCTTTCGGTGTGTTCAGTCTATCGTCCTTCTGCTATTCAGTCCAATAGTGGTCAGGCCTGGTCGTCAACCGGAACCATCCTTGTGTTAGCCGAAGCTAATGATGATGTGGCCTCCTTCCTCCCCCCCCCCCCCCCTTTCTGTGATGAGAGGAGGGAGTCTCTTGTGTGTGATCTCAGTCATAGTCGGATCGTAGTCTGCCCTTAGTCGATCTTGGTCTGGCTTACACCCGGAAGGAACTTGCTTTTCTATATTCTCGCCATAGCAACGACGGCCCGCCCCTCTTCTGGTTGTCAGGTGCCGCTGCCATGACAACCGCGTTTAACCTTTAGACACACATTCTAAACGTTTCATTACTGTTTCATTAATGATGAACCTCTCTCCGCTCTCTGTGCCTTGTGCCTGCTGTTATCAATGTTGATGTACTGGGGAATTCAAAACATTCGGCTGGCTGCTAAACATTCTGCTGGCTCCTGCCTCTGAACCGAGCGTTCCACCACCGTCTGCTAAGGCAAGCCATGCACATTTCGACCTCTCTGACCCGGGCCCCTTTAGATGCGGTCATCTCCCCCCAATCTATACATCACATACATTGAAAACCACCACCGGTTTCTTTCACATGTATACTGTAAGACAAGAGTCTTAACCCTTTCACTACTGACGGTTAACCCTTTCACCACCACACTACCGGAGGTTAACCCTTTCACTACCACTACATGCGGTTAACCCTTTCACTACCACACTACCGAAGGTTAACCCTTTCACTACCACACCACAGATGTTTAACCCTTTCAAACATTACCCTTGGTTCAAACATTCCAATTCAAACTATTTAAATGTGGCTTTATGTACTTTAACTGCTTTAACCCTTTCACTACCACACCACAGACAGTTAACCCTTTCACTACCACACTACCGAAGGTTAACCGTCTAGTGTGGTAGTGAAAAGTTAACCTTCGGTAGTGAAAGGGTTAAAGCAGTTAAAGTACATCAAGCCACGTCTAATTAGTTTGAATTGGAATGTTTGAACCTTTGTTCTAATGTTTGAACCAGCCCCAAGTTATTTACACTGTAAATACAACAGAAGTCGCTATGGTTCTTGAGCTTTGTGGGTCGTATTCTGTGTCCTCCAGGCACCAGGTCCACGAGAAAGAGGAGTTCAAAGCCCTGAAGACGCTTAATATATTCTACCAGGCGGGCACGTCCAAGACCGGCAACCCTGTCTTCTACTACGTGGCTCGCAGGTAAGACCTGCCATACATTACTAGCTACGAAAAGCATTGAGAACCAGAACGGGCTTTACCTGCTGAGGGACAGACCGGTCCCTTTTCTCTGTCCGTCTTTCCTATTACAGACTTAAACACAGAGACATTCTGCTGTAAAGAGGCTACTGGTTAACCAGAAACACAGAGAGACACTCTGCTGTAAAGAGGCTACTGGTTAACCAGAAACACTGAGACATTCTGCTGTAAAGAGGCTACTGGTTAACCAGAAACACAGAGACATTCTGCTGTAAAGAGGCCTACTGGTTAACCAGAAACACAGAGACATTCTGCTGTAAAGAGGCCACTGGTTAACCAGAAACGGTCAGATCCCTATGGTGTATCAAGTGATGCACCTATATACTCTAGGTAAGGATGCCACATTTTCAGAAAGGTGTCTTTTTCTGAGACTACCGGTATGTGATCTTTTCAAGAGGAATACAACTGTTAATTTCTGATGACCATCAGTGTAATCAGATTTCCACGTCACTGTTACGCTTTTTTATTGTTTATTGTTATTTGCACTTATAAACATACATTCTGGAATAAAATAAGTAAAAGAAGAACAGTTAAAATGTGCAGGAAAGGTAAAAAAAAGCGACCTCCCCTCTTAAACCTATATAGGATAACTACACAAAAGATACCCCCCCCCCCCCCCCCCCCCACATTATGGCAAAAAGTATCACATGGATACTACAGACTACAGGAGCTGTAGTTCTTTTTTAAGCTTACTTTTAAATATATTTAAAGTGGAACATGTTTCTGTTAGATTTTGTATAACATTCCACATCACTGCATCTTGATAAACAAATGAGAATTAGGCAACAGAGGTCCTACAGAAAGGAATGCGTAAGTCTTTGTTTCTTCTTGTGAAATGTGCATGATAATGAGAATTAAACTCAAAATAACTTTGAAAAGAATTTGGCAAAGATGAAGGAAGACCAATCACTTTGTACATAAGAACCCCTGTTTGGTACTTGTTGACCTCATAAATTGTGAGTAGTTGCAGTTGTTTAAATAATGGTTTGGTTGGGGCTAAATAAGAAGAGTTGGTTGCAATTCTTACAAAGGATTTCTGAGCTCTATGGATTGTTTGTAAGTAAGATGGGTAAGTGCTGGCCCAAATTATATTGCAGTAAGAGATGTGAGGATAAATTAAATTGTAATACAAAGTTAGTAATGTGCTCTTTTTTAATTGGTTTTTAACCCTTTTTATAATGCCCATAACCTTCTTGCAAACAATTTCACAGTGATTCTTAAAGCAGTTTCTCATCGATATTGACACCTAAGAATTTCACTGATGAAACTTGTGCAAGTTCATTGTTATTGATACAAATCTTGGTTCCGTCTGAAATGTTTTTGTTCTTATTTCTAAAAATAATGAAGTTAGATTTTTCTCACCTCCGTTTCTAAACCAAAACTGAACAGAGGAAACTGATCCGAGGACAAAACACCATCTAAGCCTCTGCTGAAGCCCTTTACTTCCCTGTTCATTCTGGAAATTAAAATGCTCAGCCGTGCGCAGACCTGCCCCGACGAGGTTGTACAGAACATCAGAAATGACTTGTGAGGCGATTCCCTTGTAGCTTTAACACGCTTTATTGATTTCAAGCACAGGGAGAGAGTGTGACAGCAAAAGATGAACAGACTTTGAAGAATACTTTTTAACACCCCGCAGATATGCCCTGCATTTGACTTCCTTTCTTTTCTGGAAGGGAAAGCCTAGTTATTTTTGCTAGTACGGTCATGGAATTGGTATTAAGTGGTCTTAAAAGGGTCTTAAATGTAACTTGTTGAACCCTGCAGATACCCTGAATAGGAAATGTGTGTTGTGTGCATATATAACATATATACCCCTCATCAGACACACAGGAAAGGTTCAGTTCAGGACTGGTGTTAAACTTTGACCCTCCATGGTCACAGGAGTGAGGCGTTAAACCGCCACGCAGATTAAAGCCGCCATCAGCAGCTGCATCAGCCAGACACCGGAGCTCGCCGGAGAGGCAGCACTGCTCACCCAATCTCCCATGTTTTTCAACCATGAGTTAACATTTTCGTTATTCGTAAGTGAGTTAACATTTTTAGCCAAATCATGCTGTCATGCTGTCCACGACCGACATCTGCGTTATCATCATGATCAGCAACACCGCCATGAGTCCCGTCCAGCACTGACGATACATAGTGACTTGATTTTCCACCTGAGAGGAGAAAGACACACACACACACACACGCACACGCACACACACACACACACACACACACACGCCGTGCTCATTAGGCTTCCATCAACCTTAAGTTGTCTGAGTGTAGTAGATTGTTGTAGCTCTAAACTGCCTCATCACCTGCTCATTATCTCACAGCCATGAGTTGTGTTCTGGCTTTCTCTCTGTCTGGACGCAGCGGTGTACCTCGTTGAAGAGGAACAAACGTTTCTCTCTGTCTGGACGCGAAGGTGTACCTCGTTGAAGAGGAACAAACGTTTCTCTCTGTCTGGACGCGGAGGTCTACCTCGTTCAAGAGGAACAAACGTTTCTCTCTGTCTGGACGCGGAGGTGTACCTTGTTCAAGAGGAACAAACGTTTCTCTCTGTCTGGACGCGGAGGTCTACCTCGTTCAAGAGGAACAAACGTTTCTCTCTGTCTGGACACGGAGGTGTACCTTGTTCAAGAGGAACAAATGTTTCTCTCTGTCTGGACACGGAGGTGTACCTTGTTCAAGAGGAACAAGCGTTTCTCTCTGTCTGGACGCGAAGGTGTACCTCGATCGAGAGGAACAAACGTTTATCTCTGTCTGGACGCGGAGGTCTACCTCGTTCAAGAGGAACAAGCGTTTCTTTCTGGGGTTTTCAGCAGCACGGGCTTTAGTGCCACCCCTTAACTTTACACTCACTGTTACCCCTTAACGTTACACTGTCACTGTTAGTCAAAGAGAGTAGCCTCCCACTAACACTAAACCTTTTTGCAGCACATCGATATCTTAATTAGAAAGATTCAAAGAGGCCCCTCTGCACGATTGCATACAGGGGAAACACAATTCTACTCGTGTGTCGATTGAAATCAACTCCATTAGTTGACGCCGTTTCACGACTATTAGATTCCGAACGTGTTCACTCGAGGACAGCCCTACATTTCCTGTGCGAAACGGCAGCTCTCACGTGGGATTGTTAAAGTCCTTGCCTCGAGTCCGTTTGCGAAGTGGATGAGTGCTAATAAATCAAGACATCATTATAGAAGTAAATTTTTACATTTAGTCAATTAGCTGATGCTTTTATCCAAAGTGACTTACAAGTTCTGTACGACAAGTCAGCAGTACAACTCTTTCAGCTGAGTAACAATGTTCATCAAACAGTGTTGAAACTTGTGCGCCTGCAGTGTTGAGTGCACAGTAGTAGAGACATATTTAGTAGGTAGTGTAGATAATATTTTGAAGGCTCACCTGTTCCTGGGTACGTGCTGAATGTTCTAAGCTTGGATGTAGATGTTGCCCCAAACGTCGGCTTCCTCTTTCTTCTTTTGAGCTCACTGACTCTAAACAAAAAGGCGGGCCTCTTTATATCACTCATAAACTGAAAGGAGGGTCTGTTTTGAGAGTCGCATGACGACGAGCTGCATCATTTGCATAATTATGGGTGTTTTCACGTTGTGTGCTATTCTGTGGAAATACGAATTGGTTTCCTCAACAGCACTTTAAATAGCTGATGTGAAAACGTGTTTAGTATTGGCGAGCACAAGATGTGTACACAGCCCTGGTAAATGTTCAGCCATACATTTGTAAAAATGTCATCTCCATAATGCATGATGCTGGTTCACTGGTAGATTCGCTTTTGTTTGATTCACATTTTGAGCCGAAAACCTGCCTTGAATCATAAATGACCAAATCACCCGCTGTAATTTAAGATGTAATGTCTAATTTCTAGTGCTGTCAATCGATTAAAATATTTAATCTGATTAATCGCATGATTGTCCATAGTTAACTCGCGATTCATCGCATTTTCTTTTTTATCTACCTTAAACAGATCTTTTTCAAGTTCCAAGTTTTAATACTCTTATCAACATGAGAGTCAACAAATGCTTGCTTTATGCAGCCATTTAACACAAAAGGATGACCCTCATGCATTGCAAATTTGCATCAAATTCAAAACAGAGTGATGCACAAAATAACTTAAAAGAAAATAATTATTTAAAACAACGAATAAAGTGTGCATGAAATAATAGGGGAAAGAAAACGTTAGGAACTTGTTACATTCACCCACACAAGGGCTGAGGACTCACACCCCCGCCCCCCCTTTCTCGCTCACACACACACTCTCCCAGCTCTCTTATTCTCTCTTGTTCCTTCCTCATCTCTCTCACTCACTCACTCACTCACTCACTCACTCACTCACTCACTCACTCACTCACTCACTCACTCACTCACTCACTCACTCACTCACTCACACACACACACACTTTGAGTCAGAAACAAACATAACAAACCAAAACTGAACAGAGGAAACTGATCCGAGGACAAAACACCATCTAAGCCTCTGCTGAAGCCCTTTACTTCCCTGTTCATTCTGGAAATTAAAATGCTCAGCCGTGCGCAGACCTGCCCCGACGAGGTTGTACAGAACATCAGAAATGACTTGTGAGGCGATTCCCTTGTAGCTTTAACACACTTTATTGATTTCAAGCACAGGGAGAGAGTGTGACAGTAAAAGATGAACAGACTTTGAAGAACACTTTTTAACACCCTGCAGATATACCCTGAATTTGACTTCCTTTCTTTTCTGAAAGGGAAAGCCTACGAAGGTTTATTTATATTAAATTTGGCGCACAAGTGAACCGCCAGTTCAGTGTCACTATGTTTTTTTTGCTAGTACGGTCATGGAATTGGTATTACATGCAGCTCTAAGTGGTCTTAAAATGGGTCTTAAATGTAACTTGTTGAAACCTGCAGATACCCTGAATAGGAAATGTGTGTTGTGTGCATATATACCCCTCATCAGACACACAGGAAAGGTTCAGTTCAGGACTGGTGTTAAACTTTTACCCTCCATGGTCACAGGAGTGAGGCGTTAAACCGCCACGCAGATTAAAGCCGCCATCAGCAGCTGCATCAGCCAGACACCCGAGCTCTCCGGAGCGTCAGCGCCGCTCAGCATGGTGCTATTTTCTTCCATGCCGCTTCCATGAGCCGAAAACCTGCCTTGAATCATAAATGACCAAATCACCTGCTGTTATTTAAGATGTAATGTCTCATTTCTAGTGCTGTCAATCGATTAAAATATTAATCTGATTAATCGCATTATTGTTCATAGTTAACTCGCGATTAATCGCAAATTAATCACATAATTTTTTTATCTACCTTAAACAGATCTTTTTCAAGTTCCAAGTTTTAATACTCTTATCATCATGAGAGTCAACAAATGCTTGGTTTATGCAGCCATTTAACACAAAAGGATGACCCTCATGCATTGCAAATTGGCATCAAATTCAAAACAGAGTGATGCACAAAATAACGTAAAAGAAAATAATAATTTAAAACAATGAATAAAGTGTGCATGAAATAATAGGGGAAAGAAAACGTTAGGAACTTGTTACATTCACCCACACAAGGGCTGAGGACTCACCCCCCCCCCCCTTTCTCTCTCTCACACACACTACCAGCTCTTTCTCTCTCTTGCCCCTTTCTCATCTCTCTCTCTCTCTCTCTCTCTCTCTCTCTCTCTCTCTCTCTCTCTCTCTCTCTCTCCTCTCTCTCCTCTCTCTCTCCTCTCTCTCTCCTCTCTCTCTCCTCTCTCTCTCCTCTCTCTCTCTCTCTCTCTCTCTCTCTCTCTCTCACACACACACACACTTTGAGTCAGAAACAAACATAGTATAGTTTGCATGTGAACAGAGTTGGATAGTTCCATAAGCAACTCATGTAAATAGCTTAAACAGAATATGTTTTGGAACAAGGTCAATAGTGAGATTGCTGTCATGCATGTAAACATACACTGCACTCAGTTATCCCCTAGGTGGCTGCAGTTGCTCCATCTAGTGGCGAGTCGGAGCATCGGCTCTGGCAGTCGGCCTTGACTCCCTTCTCCCCGGAGATTACCCTTGAACATTATAGAGAGAAATTACAAATCTGACCGCCACGCGTGAATCTGCGGGCGACCTCGGTCCATTCCACGGGGCTGAACTCTGGACTAAGTGGTACCGGCGTGCAAGGAGACGGTGTTGAGTGTTAAGCAGGCCTCTGAGGGAGCGGGCCTATTGACTGTGCAGTCAGGTACGAACACCTCCCTGGACCACACATCATGGCCTTTTAGTTCCAGCTGAGCCGGGCCTCGGTGTACACACACCACGTCTACCCTTTGGTTTGAGGCAAGGCTGAGCTTTGTTTAAAGATTTCTTCTTCTTTCAGTGAAAGGTACTTGGATTTCATCCATATCGCATATCCAGTTTGTGGCCCTCTCTAGGTGGGTTTCAATTTATACGCCACGCGTCGTTGCATTTCATACCCGATTCACACTGTGGAAAGAAAGCATCCGCATTGGGACAGTGCCGTCTGCTTTTGTCAGTGTGAAAGCTAGCGAACGCACACCATCCGGGTTTGCGTCCGTTAGATGGTAATTTTTCTATAGTAAGAATAGATGCAATTATAACAATTGGTGTTGTGGACTGATGAGGAGACCTGCATACTTTTGCTTGATGTTTCCTGCTGTCTAACGAGATGCATTCATATATATCAAATTGAGCTTATGACTAACCGTACGCAAGAGTGAGCTCTCTTCTGGTGGCCTGCTCTTCTTGTAGGCTGCTCTGCTGGTAGGCTGCTCTGCTGGTAGGCTGCTCTGCTGGTAGGCCTGCTCTGCTGGTAGGCCTGCTCTTCTGGTAGGCCTGCTCTTCTGGTGGCCTGCTCTGCTGGTAGGCTGCTCTGCTGGTAGGCTGCTCTGCTGGTAGCCTGCTCTGCTGGTAGGCTGCTCTGCTGGTAGGCTGGTAGGCTGCTCTGCTGGTAGGCTGCTCTGCTGGTAGGCTGCTCTTCTGGTAGGCTGCTCTGCTGGTAGGCTGCTCTGCTGGTAGGCTGCTCTTCTGGTAGGCTGCTCTTCTGGTAGGCTGCTCTGCTGGTAGGCTGCTCTGCTGGTAGGCCTGCTCTGCTGGTAGGCTGCTCTTCTGGTAGGCTGCTCTGCTGGTAGGCCTGCTCTTCTGGTAGGCCTGCTCTGCTGGTAGGCTGCTCTGCTGGTAGGCTGCTCTGCTGGTAGGCTGCTCTTCTGGTAGGCTGCTCTGCTGGTAGCCTGCTCTCCTGGTAGACCTTCTCTTCTAGTAGGCTGCTCTGCTGGTACTGTAGGCCTTCTCTTCTAGTAGGCTGCTCTGCTGGTACTGTAGGCCTGCTCTGCTGGTACTGTAGGCCTTCTCTTCTAGTAGGCTGCTCTGCTGGTACTGTAGGCCTGCTCTTCTAGTAGGCTGCTCTGCTGGTACTGTAGGCCTTCTCTTCTAGTAGGCTGCTCTGCTGGTACTGTAGGCCTGCTCTGCTGGTAGGCTGCTCTGCTGGTACTGTAGGCCTTCTCTTCTAGTAGGCTGCTCTGCTGGTACTGTAGGCCTGCTCTGCTGGTAGGCCTGCTCTGCTGGTACTGTAGGCCTTCTCTTCTAGTAGGCTGCTCTGCTGGTACTGTAGGCCTGCTCTGCTGGTACTGTAGGCCTTCTCTTCTAGTAGGCTGCTCTGCTGGTACTGTAGGCCTTCTCTTCTAGTAGGCTGCTCTGCTGGTATTGTAGGCCTGCTCTGTTAGCAGAGTAAGACTATTAGTCTTACTCTGCTAGTAGGCCTGCTCTTCTGGTAGGATGAACATTGGACGACCGAAACATAGGATTTAATAATAAGTTGAATAATGTAAGTGAAGACAGTGTCTCTTTAGTGTATTGTCTTTAGAATAAATACATATCAAAAATAGAAATTAAGGCAAGAATCAATCAATTGGGATCTCTTTAAATGCGTTGGGATCTCTTTAAATGCTTTGGGAACTCTTTAAATGCTTTGGGAACTCTTGAAACGTATATTAGATATATTGCAGTGGGAGTGCCATCGATTCCTGTGGACTTTTCTCTGCAGTGCAAGGTTTGTCAGGTGAAAGAAGAATGAGCGCCTGTGCAAACTGTGATTAATGTTATACCAGGTCTGCCAACGGCATTTTAACATGGAGGTCAGTAGCATGAAGATGTATTCAATTAAATGTCACAAAGTTTCGTATAGCCTAGCCTTCCCAGCGAACATGGGTGCAGTGGAGCTTTACCTGTTGTGATGTCCTCTAGCTCTGACAGACTGTGATGTCCTCCTCTCTGACAGACTGTGATGTCCTCCTCTCTGACAGACTGTGATGTCCTCCTCTCTGACAGACTGTGATGTCCTCCTCTCTGACAGACTGTGATGTCGTCCTCTCTGACAGACTGTGATGTCCTCCTCTCTGACAGACTGTGATGTCCTCTCTAGCTCTGACAGACTGTGATGTCCTCTGCTCTGACACACTGTGATAGGATCTGTGACCAAGTGAGGACATTTATTATATTCGGATAACATTTCCAAAACCATGGCCTATGCGTTCTGTTAATATGTAGCCTACAAGGGTTTTATTTATTTTCCACCTGGCAGGATAATTATTGTTAGCAGCCTTTATCAGTAGGCATATCTTCAACCAAATAATCACTACCGGACTGTGCGTTGCCAGACCCATCTGTTAGACTGAGAATGAAAACTATCCTATGGAATTTGAAGCCAATGACACGGCTCCATCAATCAACAGGCAGGTAAGCTCCTCGATATGTGCTGTTGTAGGCCTAGCTTTATTATTCACTGGGACACAGGGTTAGGCTGCTGTTGACGGATCAGTAGGTGTGATATATTAACAGGATGTGCAATCATTTTGCAGCCAGTTCATGTTGCAGCAGAAAGATTTGTAGTTTTAGGAATGACTGGGGCACGGATAGGCCGATAGAATAGTCTGGAGATGACCCCACATGTTGTAGGCTAACCACTGTCTTGCAGTTACATATTCTGTGCTTATTTATAGTTGGATAGTCTGTTTATCTATTTATAACTGAACGGTCCGTAATGAATGCAATCTTATCTGAGGGAAAGCAGTCTATCTGTATGAATGCAGTCGGGGTGAAATTGGAGCCCGCCAAGCGCCATTGGCGGTCAGTTTTTACGTTTGGCGAGTGCCAGTGAGAGGTCTGCCCGCCGTGTGGCGGGTACCAAATAGTCATGTAAAAATAAAAAATCTGTGGTGTGTTTTGGTTTTACGACAGTCGCAGTTTTTGGCAACCCTGTCTCTCACGGCACGTCATCTTGTTGGCTTGTTTACCAACGTGACATCCGCTACACGCTCTTCTTCTGCTCCGGAAGAAGTGGCAGCGAGAGCGAGCTGGCTCGTTAGCTCACGTTAGCTCTATATGTCCCAGTAAACTAAATAGTTCACTGAGGCGTTGTCTTAAGTAACGTTATATAGCGGGCTAGCAGTAGCTACAGATAGCTCCTGATATCAATGTCTTATAACATTGATTCAATGCGTATTCTAGCTGAGGGCATGCTGAATGTGATTTGACCAAAGCACAGTAACGTTATACCAATAGGGTCCAGCTGCAGCGCCGGAGAATCCTTGCTGGAGCTGGAGGCTACTCGAGTATACACACAGACAGTGGAGCTGTTTGCAGATAGCGAGCATTTTGACTTGTTGCGTGGTGGCGATGTCTCGCAGATAAGACAACTACAAGTATGATTATATAATATATATATTTTATAAAAAAAAATGGCTGGTAAGAAATATGCTTGGCGGGTAGATTCTTCCCATCTACCCGCCACTGGCCGGTGAGTCAAAGTTAATTTCGCTCCCTGAATGCAGTCTATCCGTATGGATGCAGTCTATCTGTATGAATTAAGTATATCCAGGTGGATGCAGTGCAGTCTATCTGTATGAATGCAGTCTATCCGTATGGATGCAGTAGGGCTGGGCGATAAAACGATAACTATCGCGATAAATTATTTCCTCGAAATAAACATGAAACGTGGTCGCAAAGTTTCGATATATCGATTTTCCAAGCTTGGATATGAGCACACGCACTAACAACCAATCAGTGAAGGAGATGGCCGATAGCGGAAGGAGACCCGGAAGGAGACGCGGAGGTAGGACTCAGTAAACAAGGCTGGCTAGGGCTAATTAGCTTGCACGGCGCTATTTTACAGTTTACCTGCCGAGTTGGTGTGTGTTTTGAATTCTGAGGGTAACTGTTATAGTAGTGTGGGGTATACGGTGGACGTTGTTGCAATGAATTGGGCGGAACAGAGTATTTTAGGGTCATTTTTAGTACATTGTCATTAGATACTCCGCTCGTAAACGAGGCTGGCTAGGGCTAATTAGCTTGCACGGCGCTATTTTACAGGTTACCTGCCGAGTTGGTGTGTGTTTTGAATTCTGAGGGTAACTGTTATAGTAGTGTGGGGTATACGGTGGACGTCGTTGCAATGAATTGGGCGGAACAGAGTATTTTAGGGTCATTTTTAGTACATTGTCATGAGATACTCCGCTTGCTTTGGCTAACTGCTAACGTGACGACATCAACTCGACTCTCGAGACATTCACAGCAGCAAAACAAGTCTATTAATAGCCCGTCCATCGGTGCCGGGCATAATAAGTTAATTAAACTTGACGGACATTATATCGACGATAATTATCGATATCGAGTTATATGAAAATAATTTTATAATTTTATCGCGATAACGTTTTTGGCCATATCGCCCAGCCCTAGGATGCAGTCTATCTGTATGAATGCAGTCTATCCGTATGAATGCAGTCTATCCGTATGGATGCAGTCTATCTGTATGAATTAAGTCTATCTGGGTGGATGCAGTCTATCTGTATGAATGCAGTCTATCCGTATGAATGCAGTCTATCCGTATGAATGCAGTCTATCTGTATGAATGCAGTCTATCCGTATGGATGCAGTCTATCCGTATGGATGCAGTCTATCCGGGTGGATGCAGTCTATCCGTATGAATGCAGTCTATCCGTATGAATGCAGTCTATCTGGGTGGAAGCAGACTGCTGCTGAAGGCATGTCATTAGCCCCTTTGACAGGTTCTTTCTCTTAAGTTCTGATGCGTTTGTAATCGGTAATTCAAATACAATGGAAACACCAATGCAACCACAATGGAGACACCAATGCAAACATAATGGACACTAATTGAGTATTTTTGGTGTGAGTGTAGACATCTTCATCACAACCACTAAAGATTCACAACATCAACCATTCCACCCGCGTGATGCCGATCACTTGTGGAAAAAAAGGTTACTTCAGAACATAGACTCCATCCCAGCCAATTCCAAATGGATTTTCTTACTTTTTATCTCAAAGAAATCATAAAATACAGCAGCGTCTGACAATGGACAAGCAATTTACTGAGATTTGAGAGCATTCACGTTACCACACCAACCACAAATTAGTGTATCGGAGTATTTTTTGAGTATTTTGTCTGTTTATGTACGTGTATACAGTACATTCGTCTAGATATATGTATGGGTTGGAAATTCATTGTCATATTGCACTTTGTAGATGGCCAGCTAGTTGGAAGACGACAGAGAAATGCACATCATGATGGCGATGATTGTAGGCAGTTACAGCCGAGAGAGTTTAAAAAAAGAAATTAAATGGTACCAGTGGAGCTAGGAGTGTGTTTTATCATTCTTGGTCGTGACATTCGGTTTTCAAAATAATCCATTTAGTGTACAGCATCAGTCTGGTGACGTCTCTAGTCATCGGGGTGCTTTCAGAAGGCGTTGAAGGCTGCCACCGTGACTAAAATATTCAAGGCGACCGTCAGTGGGATCTGGGTCAGGAGGCCGTGTCCTCGGCTCCGCGCCTTTCCCACGCCGGGCTTCTTGGCAGCGGAGTGCGGCCGCGCGGTCGTGCTTGTGCGCGCGGACGGCCTGTAAAAGGACGTGGACGGCGTCCAGACCAACACCGCTCGCTCCCCGGATCCGTTCGCGCCCCCTCCTCGTTCTCCCCCGTACAACCCCGTCTCGACCAGCGCGGATTTTGCCTGGTGCCCGGAGGTGGCGGCGTCCGCAGTCCTTTCAGACGGCCCGCCGTAGTCGTCCTCGTCTCGCGCGTCCGCCCCGAGCGGCGCCTCCGTGTACGAAGCAAAGTGCCATTCCCCCCCGGGCGTCGCCAGATGGGCCTGCCCGCACGTCGGTCTCGTGTAACAGGGGCAGCCCGAGATGACGGCGCGGGTGTGCTCCGCCCACTCCACGAGCTTTGTTATGTTCTCCTCGTCCTCGCACGCCCAGGGGTTGTCCCCGAGGGTCATCGCCTCGAGGCCCGTCAGCCTGTCGAAAACCCCCTCCGACAGCCAGGAGAAGCGGTTGGCGTGGAGGTAGAGCCGCGACAGCCCGGGCAGGCGGTCCAGCGAGCCCGGCAGGATCTGCACCAGGTAGTTGTGGGACAAGTCGATGGTCTCCAGGTTGTGCGGCATGTTGGTGGGAAGGGTCCAGAAGCGGTTGTGACTCAGGTTGAGGGCGTGGAGGCTGGGCAGCGTGTTGTTGATGAACACCACCCGCTCCAGCTCGTTGTCCGACAGGTCCAGGGCCCTCAGGTTCCAGTGGTAGGCCGTGTCGTTCTTGTCCAGCGACCGCAGCTCGTTCCCCGCCGCGCGGAGCTCCCACAGGGACTTGGGCAGCGCCGAGGGCAGCCGCTCCAGGCGGTTGTAAGACAGGTCCAGGGTCCTCAGGTGGGCGTAGTGGCTGAGCTGGCTGTCCACACCTCGCAAGCTGCCGGGAGAACCAGAGGCGAGTCGAGTTTATTAGCATGTCCCAAACTGGGAGATTCATGTTACAGCAGATAACTACGAAACTCCAAAAAACACAGTAAACATATATATAAACAAGAAGAACATAGACAGACATATGATGTACATGGTCACAAGATCAGATAATAACAGCTAAATAAGCAACTACAACCATCCCCCCACCCGCCTGCCTCAAAGCTACCTCCTCCTGCTTCCTTTATTGATGGCACGAATGGATGAGAATTTATACGTAGTGTTTTTAGCTGCAGGGGTCTCTAAACATTGCCCGGAAGGCAATAATTGATAGAGGGTTGCACATTTGTTTATTTGACAGGTCAATGAGATGAGCCATTTTGCTATATTCTGGGAGACCTAAGACACTTGAGTTTCTTATGAAATGAAGAGCCCTCATATTGACCATCATAGTTTTCATTACATTATTGTTATCATAGTTTCTTTTGAAACGAAGAGCCCTCATATTGACCATCATAGTTTTAATTACGTTATTGTTATCATAGTTTCTTATGAAACGAAGAGCCCTCATATTGACCATCATAGTTTTAATTACGTTATTGTTATCATAGTTTCTTTTGAAACGAAGAGCCCTCATATTGACCATCATAGTTTTAATTACGTTATTGTTATCATAGTTTCTTTTGAAATGAAGAGCCCTCATATTGACCATCATAGTTTTCATTACATTATTGTTATCATAGTTTCTTATGAAACAAAGAGCCCTCATATTGACCATCATAGTTTTCATTACATTATTGTTATCATAGTTTCTTTTGAAACGAAGAGCCCTCATATTGACCATCATAGTTTTAATTACGTTATTGTTATCATAGTTTCTTATGAAACGAAGAGCCCTCATATTGACCATCATAGTTTTAATTACGTTATTGTTATCATAGTTTCTTTTGAAACGAAGAGCCCTCATATTGACCATCATAGTTTTCATTACATTATTGTTATCATAGTTTCTTTTGAAACGAAGAGCCCTCATATTGACCATCATAGTTTTAATTACGTTATTGTTATCATAGTTTCTTATGAAACAAAGAGCCCTCATATTGACCATCATAGTTTTAATTACGTTATTGTTATCATAGTTTCTTTTGAAACGAAGAGCCCTCATATTGACCATCATAGTTTTAATTACGTTATTGTTATCATAGTTTCTTTTGAAATGAAGAGCCCTCATATTGACCATCATAGTTTTCATTACATTATTGTTATCATAGTTTCTTATGAAACAAAGAGCCCTCATATTGACCATCATAGTTTTCATTACATTATTGTTATCATAGTTTCTTTTGAAACGAAGAGCCCTCATATTGACCATCATAGTTTTAATTACGTTATTGTTATCATAGTTTCTTATGAAACGAAGAGCCCTCATATTGACCATCATAGTTTTAATTACGTTATTGTTATCATAGTTTCTTTTGAAACGAAGAGCCCTCATATTGACCATCATAGTTTTCATTACATTATTGTTATCATAGTTTCTTTTGAAACGAAGAGCCCTCATATTGACCATCATAGTTTTCATTACATTATTGTTATCATAGTTTCTTATGAAACAAAGAGCCCTCATATTGACCATCATAGTTTTCAGATGGAAACCGACGTACGGCACCATTATTAATTTTAGATGGTGCCACCATTGGGACCATCACAGTCGCATAGTGGACCGCTTCACCTGGCTAACTAAAACCTCTTGCCACCTATTACACACACAAAAAACCTAATCTGACCTTCCGACCTGTGAAGCAGAGGGGCACCACCCGACCCCAAAGCCCCGTAGCGGACCTCACCACCCACCTGTTGAAAGAGAGGTTGAGGGATCTGATGTTGTGCTGGAGCCCGGGGGGCAGCTTGGTGAGGCCCCGGGAGGAGCAGTCCACCACCCGGTGTCCCCGGCTGCAGGAGCACACGGAGGGACAGATGGACCGGACCCGTCCCCCCAGGATCCCCGACAGGAGGAGCAGAACCAGGCAGGGCAGCGGAGCACAGCCAGCAGGCATGGCGAGGGCTCTGGATGACGACGATGAGATGTGGAAACGCAACGTGGGGGATTAATTGGAGAGACAGAGAGAAGAATTAGACAATGAATTAGGTGACATTTCTAGTTGCTTATAGGTGAATGATTTTAAGGTTGATGGGGAAACAAATTAAACAGCGTTCGATTCCTGTTTTGTTCTTTTAGTTATGTCTTTTAGTCTAATGCCGATCAGTGCTTGACGAACAATGAACGGCTTTAATCGGCCTGTTCGAAGCTCAGTCTTCAAATTGAGGTCTGATTTGAAGTAGATTAAAAATCAAAATAGGTTCTACAACAGAGAACGAGTTGGAGAAGAAGCCGGCTGGTCGTATCTGTGTCTGTCCTCTGTATGCTGTGACCCATCATTTCTACGTTCGCTGTCCCTCCCTTCCTAACGCACTTGATTAAAAACAGCGAGAAGGTCTTTTCAAGGAAAAAGGAACGCCTTCTTCGTTTATATAAGCTCTATATTTCAATGCAAGGCCATATATCCCTGCCTGGCTTTGAGATTTCCATTGCATGTCAACATTGTGCAAAATAAAACAGGAGGAACTGCATCAGGCAGGACGACATCCTGTGACTGTTCTGGCTTTCTAATAATGTCTCTAAAAGCGTTTAGCCGGGGGACACGCGCGTGTGTCGTGAATAGTTATGACCGTAATACCATTTATGGGTCGATTTTTAATCTCTGCCATTTCGCTGGTTTTGGGAACACCCCCTTAAAATGACCAAAGCACGGCGGGCGTCTGAAGCCTGTATGATAGGCGGACAAAACACTTTCAGCACAAGGAACTCCTCAGGACACCGGGATGATGTACGACCCGTGCGGTTCCCACAGACCCTAGTGGTTATGAATGGAGGGAACGCTAAGTATTTCCCCCCCACCTCTCCTACACGGGGACGGGCTACACCCCCCTCCTCTCCTACATGGGGACGGGCTACACCCCCCTCCTCTCCTACACGGGGACGGGCTACACCCCCCTCCTCTCCTACATGGGGACGGGCTACACCCCCCTCCTCTCCTACACGGGGACGGGCTACACCCCCCTCCTCTCCTACACGGGGACGGGCTACACCCCCCTCCTCTCCTACATGGGGACGGGCTACACTAAAGGGCTGTCCTGTGCTGGAGCTGGACAGATACCCCGCTTTCATTTACAAGGAACTCAGTCATTCTGTGGGCCAACGAGCTGGAAGCCCTGCCAGCAGGGAGCTCGGAAATACTGCAGTGAGACCCGACTGAACACACACACACACACACACTAACAGACACACACACATGCACACTGTCCCCAGATGCCTGGGCAGGAATGCCAGGAGACAGGAGTGTCTTCAGGTTGGGAGGTGTGTGCAGTATGTGTTGAAGCACTTCTGTGCCACATTAGTAGCTCCATTACACGCGTCTCTTTCCAGAAACGTCCACGAGACACACACACACACACGCACACGCGCGCACACACACACACACACACAGACACACACACACACACACACACACACACACACACACACACACACACACATTTGAATACTTTATTTGATTCCACAAATTATATTACATAAACAGGGAATCAAATGTATCGGGCCAAGCAGCACTGAACACTTAATAAGGGTACACATAGCACCTCCTTCTCCATGTGGCTAAGCTGCCAATAATAGCTGAGGCAGAGCAATATTTGGCTATTTGTTTGGCTTTTCTTTTAGACATTGCAGCAATTCTCAGACCGGTCATGGTGCATTTGTATACATGGCCAAGACTTACAAATACAAATACACTATATCTACATTCTACACCTATACCCAAGGTCAGCAATCACACTGAGCAGTGGTTGGTATTTGATATACTTGTCCCGGAAGGCCTGGTCCATGTACAGATCAAAGGTACAGCCTACTTCTATGACCAGCACCTCCCTGTGGCTGGTGTCAACAAAAACAACATCCACTAACAGACACCCACGTCCATGTACACAGACAGACACACGCTCACACTCTGGACACCCTGCACACACACACTCGCACAGATGCACACACACACACACACACACACACACACACACACACACACACACACACACACACACACACGTGCCTCTTATCAGATAACTCATAGATATTTACAGTCACTTGATGACTATATTTACATAAACAATTTGACCTTCCGTACTTGCCCAATACATTGCCCTCTGCATGTGTGTATAAAAAAGAATGCAGGTCCTTCCTTCCTGGCTGCTCATTAAAATGGGTCTCATAGATAATGCATGTAATGGGGGTCTGGTGCGTCTATTGAGTCTCCAAATGAGAGCTCTTCTGTTTGACACAGACGGATCACCACACTGCAGTCCACTGGGCTAATGGGCTCCACAATCAACTATATCACTGCCCTGCAAATTACCTGTCTGTGTCACGTGCAAATGTGTGTGCGCACGCGCATGCGTGTGTGTGTGTGTGTAAAGGATGTATGTGTCATGTACAAGCGTGTGTGTGTGACTGCTCCTCCTGAGCTGTTTCTCCTCTCCCGATCCGTAAATCACTCACCTCATCCTCTTATCGTTTCAGTCCGTCATCTCTCCTTATCTTTTGTTTCCTCCGCCACCTCTTCTGGTTCTCTCTCTCTCTCTCTCTCTCTCTCTCTCTCTCTCTCTCTCTCTCTCTCTCTCTCTCTCTCTCTCTCTCTCTCTCTCTCTCTCTCTCTCTCTCTCTCTCTCTCCCTCTCTATCCCTCTCTATCCCTCTCTATCCCTCTCTCTCTCTATCCCTCTCTCTCTCTATCCCTCTCTCTCTCTATCCCTCTCTCTCTGTCCGTCTCTCTTTCTTGTGCCACTGAGTGGGGAGAGAGAGGCAGCTCAGTCAAACCTTTATTGTTATTATTGACCTTTTTTTCTTCTTCTCCGGCTCCTCTGCTTTTTCGGTCGATCACTCGCTCTTTACTTCTTTCCTTGTTTTTCTTTCTTCAGTAAAGGTAGTCTTCTCTCTCTCCCTCTCCCTCTCCCTCTCCCTCTCTCTCTCTCTCTATATCTCTCTCCCTCCCTCTCTCTGGGTTTGTGTTGGCACGGTGCTGCGTCGGGTTAGGTATCCTCTCAGCCCTTCTGTGGGTGGCGTCGGTGGGGTCGTCCTGGCATGGCACAGAGCAGGGTGCCCGAATAGCACCAGCCTCCTCTCCTCCTCCTCCTCCTCTTCTTCCTCCTCCTCCTCTGCAGGCTCCCTGACACGTACTGCAAGGGGGTGCTGTGAGAGCGGTCTGGGACAGACTTAGAGAGAGAGAGAGAGAGAGAGAGAGGGAGGGAGGGAGAGGGAGAATTGCAGCACAGAGCCGGCTCACTC
>NC_140165.1:240015373-240227873 GCF_963971535.1 Notolepis coatsorum | reverse complement strand
AGGGAGTAGACTAGTAGACCAGTTCTGTCTAGGACTGAGGGAGTAGACTAGTAGACCAGCTCTGTCTAGGACTGAGGGAGTAGACTAGTAGACCAGTTCTGTCTCTAGGACTGAGGGAGTAGACTAGTAGACCAGCTCTGTCTAGGACTGAGGGAGTAGACTAGTAGACCAGCTCTGTCTAGGACTGAGGGAGTAGACTAGTAGACCAGTTCTGTCTAGGACTGAGGGAGTAGACTAGTAGACCTGTTCTGTCTCTAGGACTGAGGGAGTAGACTAGTAGACCAGTTCTGTCTCTAGGACTGAGGGAGTAGACTAGTAGACCAGTTCTGTCTCTAGGACTGAGGGAGTAGACTAGTAGACCAGCTCTGTCTCTAGGACTGAGGGAGTAGACTAGTAGACCAGCTCTGTCTAGGACTGAGGGAGTAGACTAGTAGACCAGTTATGTCTAGGACTGAGGGAGTAGACTAGTAGACCTGTTCTGTCTCTAGGACTGAGGGAGTAGACTAGTAGACCAGTTCTGTCTAGGACTGAGGGAGTAGACTAGTAGACCTGTTCTGTCTCTAGGACTGAGGGAGTAGACTAGTAGACCAGTTCTGTCTCTAGGACTGAGGGAGTAGACTAGTAGACCAGCTCTGTCTAGGACTGAGGGAGTAGACTAGTAGACCAGTTATGTCTAGGACTGAGGGAGTAGACTAGTAGACCAGTTCTGTCTCTAGGACTGAGGGAGTAGACTAGTAGACCAGTTCTGTCTCTAGGACTGAGGGAGTAGACTAGTAGACCTGTTCTGTCTCTAGGACTGAGGGAGTAGACTAGTAGACCAGTTCTGTCTCTAGGACTGAGGGAGTAGACTAGTAGACCAGTTCTGTCTAGGACTGAGGGAGTAGACTAGTAGACCAGCTCTGTCTAGGACTGAGGGAGTAGACTAGTTCTGTCTACAGGTCTTTATTCCATTCTATGACTGAGCTGGTGTAGTTTGAGGTTAACCCTTAATTCCCTTCCATGACGGGGCTGGTGTAGTTTGAGGTTAACAGTTCATTCCCTTCCATGACGGGGCTGGTGTAGTTTGAGGTTAACAGTTCATTCCCTTCCATGACGGGGCTGGTGTAGTTTGAGGTTAACCCTTAATTCCCTGCCATTTGAAGTCACTCTGTAATACTTTACTGCAGGATTTTCATTGTTTTGCGTGGTGCACTATTTCCAGTAGTGCTGCTCCTGCCCTCCAGGGTGTTGTGCATGGTTGAAGCCCATCAGCAGTCTGCAATAAAAACTGCTTTGAGCTAAAAAGAAATGCTGAGTTACAGAGAAGATGAGGGTGACTACCCCAGCGGTCTTTGTTTCATGATGGTGCTGCTACACCACCAGGGGCAATATTGTATCATATATAATGACGTGGCAGTGGCAAGAATGTGTTGGAGTTAGGGTTGCACGCTACACCGATAGTAGAAAAGTATTGCGATACCCAGTCGTTAAAAACGGTCCAATACTCCATTTTATTAGTATCGATACTTTTAGAATAATATCCTGATGCTATTTTCTATTTTATTAATACAAAATAATTGTATAAATTAAATGTTCTGTCATTTATTATATTATTAATAAATAATTGTAGAAATATAAATTATGTTCTGTCATATAATATTCCATTCCATTACTTTTCTTGATATTTTAGGCCTTTGCCGTGGTATCATTTTAGAACCGGTGTCGTGATAATTAGGCTGGTATCGGTATCAAAGTCCACATTTTGGTATCATGACAACACTAGTTGGATTGCATTTTCTTTTTCAAAAGCAACACATTTACTAACTTAACTTAACGTAACGTAAATTAAATGACACACAGGTTCTTGCTGCAGAGATGATCCTTCTCCATCTGCTCCTTTTTTGAGGCCATATCTTTGACAGAGAGATGGAGGTAGAATGAGGGAGAAAAGAGTAACTAAAGTCATTGACCTCTTTCAAGCCCTGCCCTCTTTCATTGATCCTCCAATCGGTTGCTTCCCTCTGATAAACCTGCCCCTTTTCTTAAATAGAGAGCGAGGCGGGGTTGTTCATGTGTGGGGAAATTATTTGAGAACTTTTGTAAGTTGTAATGTTGTGTAATGTGAACATTACAGCTATTTGGCGATATGGCCGAGGTATTTTCTTTTTTTTTTTAATTTTTTTTATTATTGCAAAACAAAACTTATTAAAAGTCAGTACTCAACACACAATGTATAATGAAACTTTCAGTAAAGGTGGTTAAAATATATGCAAGTACAGAAACAGGATAAAACAAAAATAGTCAATAATAACATTTTAACCGTATACCGTGTATATCCAGCGAAGTTACAATTATATAAATGTTAGTATATAATATACCCCGAATACCTATTTTCTAAAACCCTACACACATATGCTCCAGCTCAAATCCCCCCCTCCCGGACCCCCTCTTGGATAGTACCTCCATTATCCCTCACTCCTAACCAGACATCACCATTATAGGCTAGCTTTTATTCTCTCCACCACTTCTAACCACATTAACATTTTGGATTCATTGAGCCCTAGAATTCTTGCTGTTGATATTTCTTGATATATCACATCAAGATATGTAAGAAACCACACTTTCCGGCACATTTTTTCCGGTTGAAACCAACGTGATGCAATCAGTTTTTTAGCTACTGTGATACCCGATAAGACCAATCTTTTTAGTTGTGGGTTCACTGCAAACTCAAAAACATCATTCAATAGCAATACCGCGGGGTGTACAGGTATATTCCAAAATACGAGTATTGATAATTGTTGGGACACATCTTCCCAGAATGCCTTAACTGGTGGGCAGTCCCAATACATGTGCATAAATGTTCCTTCGTCCCCATTTGTACATTGGGAGCATTTGGAGTTTTGTATAAGCCCCATTTTGCACAGCCTTATAGGAGTCAAGTATGTCCTGTGAATATAGTTCAGATTGATTTGTTGATGATCCGGGTTCCTTGATGTAAGTCGGACATTTGCCCAGGCTCCTTGCCAATCAAAGTCATTTTCCAGGTCTGGTATATCCCTCCTCCAGACATTGTCTAGTTGAAGGGTTTCGTACGAGGACGTTAGTAATTGTGAATAAAAACCTGATACAAAACCTCCCAATGTATTTCTGTCATAGAAAAATTTGTGGTATCTGTGGTGTTCAATTGGTATGTGTAATGGAACACCGTGAGATCTCATACAAAGTTTTAACTATGTAAAAAAGCCATGTGGACTCGGTGAGGTTAAACTTTATGCATATTTCGACATAACTACAGAGGCCCTTGTTATTAAAAATATCCCCTAATGAGTGTATGCCTCTTTCTTCCCATACAGGGAATCTTATAGGTCGTTTTCCCATTAAGAGAGCATTGTTATTGAATATGGGAGTGTGATTATGCCATACTTGATTGTTAGGAAATTTCCTTTGAGTTTCCCGCCATGTCCTGATTGCATGGGTTATTATTGGGCCAAATTCTCGCTCACAATGCTTGATTGAAAGTTTAGTGTATGCTATGTCTTTCAATCTCTGTGGGGCTACTATGTTTTCTTCTAATTTTCTCCAAGATACCAAAGCCTCGGGGTCAAACCATATCTTCTTCAATGGTCTTAATGTGAAGGCATTAAAATATTGTAAAAAATCTGGGACTGCCATGCCACCGTCTGCTTTACTTCTCTGTGCGGTGGATCTTTTTATGCGAGGTGGTTTGTTATTCCAAATACATTTGTATGTGGAGGTTTGTAATCTTTTCCAGTAGCCCTCTGGAGGAGGTAACGGAAGCATTGAGCTGAAGAAATTGATTCTTGGTAATACATCCATCTTAACTATTGATACCCTTGCCTGTACTGAGTTTTTAAGTTTTGCCCACCTGTCCAGGTCGTCCTTGATTTTGTTCTGTATTTTTGTGTAATTGTGCTTCACCGTTTGTCTTATGGTGGGGAATATTTCCACTCCCAAGCATCTGAAATGTTTTACCATCGGTATCGCACCCGGGAGGGTTATATCTTTTTTTGCAGGGGTGTTAAGTGGAAGGAAAGCCGACTTCGGCCAATTTATCTTAAATCCCGATAAATCACCAAAGTTCTCAATCAACTTGAGCAGATGAGGCAATGTGGTGTTGGGGTTTTGCATGACGGTTCAGGCCGAGGTATTTTCGAAGCCATAGCTTTTTCCGTCCACAGCGCAAACTGGGTTTTAGGTCGTCACTGAAACCGGACCTCTTTTGAAACCTCCTGCCAGGGTGAAGATCTTTAGAAACTCCATTTGTAAAAATACACGCTGTGGAGGGGTGAAACCGGAGCTAATGGAAAACACTAGGCCTGTCCCCGACTAAGGATTTGTATAGTCTACTATAGTCTATTTGTATAGTCTACTATAGTCTATTTGTATAGTCTACTATAGTCTATTTGTATAGTCTTTTGTATAGTCTACTATAGTCTATTTGTATAGTCTACTATAGTCTATTTGTATAGTCTACTATAGTCTATTTGTATAGTCTTTTGTATAGTCTACTATAGTCTATTTGTATAGTCTACTATAGTCTATTTGTATAGTCTACTATAGTCTATTTGTATAGTCTACTATAGTCTATTTGTATAGTCTACTATAGTCTATTTGTATAGTCTACTATAGTCTATTTGTATAGTCTACTATAGTCTATTTGTATAGTCAAACTTTCTGAGATACTGCATTTTGGGCTTTCATGAGCTGTAAGCCATAATCATCAAAATTAAAACAAATAAAGGCTTGAAATATTTAACTTTGTGTGTAATGAATATAATCTAGGAGAGTTTCGCTTTTTGAATTGAATTACTGAAATAAAATAACTTTCTTAAAAAGGGGAACTATTTTACTATTTCTTTCACTATTTGGGCACTTTTACACAATTCCTGTGAGTCTATGGAACACCTCTGTAATATATACATTTTTTTTATTCATTGTTTTGTATTTCTAATCAAGTCCTCAAAAACAGCATTTTTCTACCTCAAGATCTCAAGCTGTTTTGAGCCTGGGCTCCTAAACCACTGCGCCGGGCCGGCCCCGCCTGAACATTAACATGCAGCGGTGTCTTTATGACATCACATATAGGCACATTTTCAAATGACTCAGTTCAGTGAGGGTGAATATTGTGAGAGGAGAATTGGAAGAATGCGCCAATATGAGAATTTTGAGACATAGATCATATTAATATAAGTTCACATAGCTAGGAAACAATGCTAAACACTCAAAGGCCATTTATAAGATAGTTCCCCTTTAAAGATATTCTAATTTATTGAGCTGCACCTGTGTGTATATATATATATATATATTTATTTTTTATTTTTTTATCATTCCATTTGGGCTGTTGGGGTGCTTAATGTCTGAAGGAGTCGACTGAAGGCTTCTTGTCCTCTGCAAAAGCATGCAATTGGTCCACTGATGGATACATCTTGATATTTGTCTAGTCTAGTGTGTTCATTAGATGGGTGCAATCCTCTTTCAGTGCCTCTGTGCCCGTTTTCTTAGGTAGTTAGCCTCGCTGGTACGCGCGCCATTAGCGTTAGCCACGCTTCTAGGCCTCTTTGCTTTTGGAAAGAATGATCCCAAAAAATATATATAAATAAAAAAATATATTGTATGTATTTTTTGCATTCGACTAAGAGGTTGGCAGAGGTCACACCTACCTACCTACATCTTCCTACCTACCTACCTACCTACCTACCAGTGATGGGAATAACGGCGTTACTTTTTTCAGTAACAAGTAATCTAATTGATTACTCTTCCAATCTTAATAACGCTGTTACCGTTAGTGCCAACTAGATCTCTGAGCCGAGAGGCAAATACATTTGTTTAACTGTTCTTCCTTGGTTAGTGGGCAGTGCACGAGACAAGCGCATAAATGCTGACGATTGGCTGAGGTTGAGTAAGATTTCATGGTAAGCCAATCAGGTAGAGTTGGCGGGTGTTCGTAAGCATGCATAGTCGGACATACAACTTCCTGACAGAGGCTGTTCTGTCGAACCAAGAAGACACAACACGTGTTATGGGAGAAATATGCAACAGGCTGACGGACCTGTGCACGGTGATGTCAAGTTCAAGTTCTCAAGTTCAAGTTCTTTAATAGTTGTCATACAGAAGTACAGAATACTTTCATACAAAATGCTTCTTACTGTTACGCTCCAGAGACTGTGCTAGACAAGATAGTATCAAATAACATAATAACATAATATAGCATGAATTTAGAAGAAGAAAATGAGGTCACAGTTGTTCGGTATAGACATATGTACAATGTTCTGAGTTACCATAATAATATACAATACACAACTATGCAGTGTACTAATGTACAGTACTATCTAGTGCAAAGCAGAAATGGGATGAGGTACAATTTTAGGTACAATTTACAGTAAGGTGTACGAGTTGTAGTGCAATCCTTCATCCATAAATATAAAGTGTGGGGAGTGGGTGCTACAGTGTGTTTGTTTAAAGTGGGTGTGTGCTATAAAGTGTGTGTAGTGGGTGCTACAGTGTGTTTGTTTAAAGTGAGTGTGTGCGTGTGGATGTGTGTGCTATGTGTGTTTGGTGGTTGTTGTTGTGTAGTGTTCATTCATTGTTCGTTTAGCAGCCTGATGGCCTGGGGATAGAAGCTACTTCTGAGTCTTTCTGTGCTCGCCTTGAGACTCCTGTATCGCTTGCCTGACGGCAGCAGTTCAAAGAGGCAGTTGTTCGGGTGGCTCGAGTCCTTAATAATTCTCTTAGCCTTCCCCTTGCAACGCTTGTAGTAAATGTTCTGGAGGGTGGGGAGCCCCCCTCCGATTGTGCGTTCGGCTGAACGTGTCACTCTTTGTAGTCTGCTTTGGTCTTTTGCAGTGCTATTCCCAAACCAGGAGGTGATGTTGCCGGTCAAGATGCTCTCTATTGTACATGAGTAGAAGTTCTTAAGGATCTTCTGGCTGACTTGGAACTTCCTTAGGCGCCTGAGGAAGTAGAGGCGTTGTCGTGCCTTCTTCACCACACTGTTAATGTGTATGGTCCATTTCAAGTCCTCGGATATGTGGGCTCCGAGGTACTTGAAGCTGTTGACTCTCTCAACCGGTGCCCCGTCGATGCTGAGGGGGCTGTAGTCCTTGACCCCCGACCTCCTGAAGTCCACAATCATCTCCTTTGTTTTGCTGACGTTCAGGGAGAGGCTGTTTTCCTGGCACCATCCCGCCAGGACCTTGACCTCTTCCAGGTAGGCCCTCTCGTCGTTGGCAGAGATCAGGCCCACCACCACTGTGTCGTCAGCAAATTTGACGATTGTATTGCTACTCCGCTGAGCCACACAGTCGTGTGTGTACAGGGAGTAGAGGAGGGGACTCAGAACACAGCCCTGGGGGGCCCCTATGTTGAGGGTGATGGATGAGGAGGTGCAGTTGCCTGCTCTCACCACCTGGGGTCTGCCAGTCAGGAAGTCCAAGACCCACTGGCAGAGGTCATAGCCCAAGCCCAGGTCCCTGAGCTTGGCTATGAGTATGGAGGGGACTATGGTATTGAATGCCGAGCTGTAGTCGATGAATAGCATTCTCACATAGTTCCCCTGCCTCTTGTCCAGGTGTGATGCTGCTGTGTGCAGCACATGGGATATGGCGTCCTCCGTGGACCTGTTGGGGCGGTATGCAAATTGCAGGGGGTCCATGTTGATGGGGAGGGAGGAGCAGATGTAGCCCTTTACTAGCTTCTCAAAGCACTTCATGGCTATGGAGGTGAGAGCTACAGGGCGGTAGTCGTTGAGGCAAGCAGGCTTGGATTTTTTGGGTACAGGGATAATAGTGGACTTCTTCAGGCAGGTGGGGATGACAGCCTGTTCTAAGGACAGGTTAAATATGTCAGTGAATACTGGGGCCAGTTGGTCGGCACAGACTTTTAGGACGCGGCCGGGGATGCCGTCCGGACCTGCTGCCTTCCTGATATTCACTTTTTTAAAGGTCCGCCTCACCTCATGCTCTGTTACCCTGAACACTGAGTCTCCATCAGCAGCCGACCCCCCCCCCCCCATTGCCGAGGCTTGTGAGCTGGTGTTGTTATTACCAGCATCAAACCTCGCATAGAAGGTATTGAGGTCGTTTGCTAAGGAGATGTCACTGTTCAGTTTGAGGGAGGCGCCTTTGTAGTCTGTCATCGTTTTGAGCCCCTGCCACATAGCTCTAGAGTCAGCTTGTTCAAACTGGAGTTCAATTTTATCCCTGTAGCGTCGTTTGGCCTCTGTCACTGTCCTCCTTACGTTGTGTTGCGCCACCTTGTGGTCGTTCATGTTGCCTGCCACTAGGCCGTCATTGTATGCTTTGGTGCGCTCTCTCAGAGCTTCACGGACGGATTTGTCTACCCAGGGTTTTTGATTTGGGTAAACTTTCATTTTGGTAGTGGGGATTGTTTCTTTCACCCTAGTACAGACATAGTCCAGCACTGTCTCCGTGTAGGCATTAATGTTATCTGTGTCGCGGAATACAATCCAGTCTGTGTTGTGAAACACTGACACTAGTGTATCCTCTGACGTCACATCCCATTTCTGCACCTCTCGCGAGACTACGGGAGTACTTTTAATTCTTTGTCTGTACTTTGGTGTAAGGAAAATGGATGCGTGATCTGACTTGCCAAAGCCACTATCAGAATGAGCCTTGTAGCCACCTTTAAATTGCGTGTAACAGTGATCTAGGATGTTACCGCCTCTGGTGTTGCAAGTCACATGCTGGTAGAAATCAGGCAATACCTTTCTCAGATTGGCGCTATTGAAATCTCCCAGTACTAAAATGGCGGCGTTAACGTTCGTCGCTTGTATATTGTTTACCTCGTCGTGCAGTCTGGAGAGCGCGGCGTTGTTGTTGGCTTGCGGTGGAATATACACTCCGACCAGGATGATCGCCGTTAACTCCCTCGGGAGGAAGAAAGGACGACACTTGATGGTTATATATTCCAGTTCTGGGGAGCAGTGATTGGATAATTCCTTCACATTCGTTGGATCACTCCAATTTTTGTTAAACATGAAGGCAATACCTCCACCACGTTGTTTACCGGACTCTGATTGTGTCCGATCCTTCCTATGGATAAAGAAATGATCCGCTGGTTGAATCGCGTGATCTGGAACCTCCGGCGTGAGCCACGTTTCGGTGAAGCAGAGAACGTTGCAGTCCCTAACGTCTCTTTGGTATTGAATCCTTGCTCGGATATCATCCAGTTTATTGTCAATTGATTGTACATTGGCTAGCAATATACTGGGCAATGGCGTTCGGTGGCGTCTGGATCTCAGCCTGTTACGGATCCCAGCTCTCTTCCCACGCCGTCTGGTTCGTTTGTTCCTGGGATCAAGGAACAAAGGCTCTGGTCCCATTCTCCGGAGAATCTCAACAGGCCATTGTTGCGGTTCGGAAAGCTGGTCCAGGGAGTAATCCAATCGGTAAGTTTCCCGTAATCCGATGTCTATAAGTGACTGACGGTCATACACATTAAATGCACCTACTGTTGGTACAGACAAAACTCTTAAAACTATAAATATTAACAAAAGTAAGCACAGTCTCGACGGAGCGAACAGAAAGGCAGCCGGACGTAGCAGCGCGACTCCCTAAACCGCAAAATACTAATAAATACCGTTAACCAGTGTTTGGCGTTGGTGTCATTAATAACCATGCTGGAATATGAATGCCTTTTTCGTTTAATTCTTTTAAAGTACGATTAATACCTTCCTTGCATGGGTAGACTTACTTAAAACTGCTCTATGATCCTAGCTCTTGTCTGCATTGTGGTGGCGTTTGGAGGTGGGTGTTCTGCGTCTGCCCCCCCGTGCCAAACATCTATTGTGTTATTTGTATCGATCCACTATATAAACATAGTAATTATAATATCTACATACATGGCATTTGATTGGAGGCTATAGCTCACTTTGTCCCACAGCAACAACATTAAAATTGTTTAGATTTGTGTACATAGTTTAATGTATTGTATTAACCCTTTAATCGCCAAGGACGACTTTAGACGTCATTGCTCGCCATGCTTAATCTGCCAATGACGTCGTACAGCATCTTTGAGATCAATATTTCAAAAATCTGTCATGGCAATCATATTTCACCCACGGATACTTGAGACTTGCTGTTGATCTCCTCTCAACTCTCCAACGGTTCAAGACCGCCATCTGGTGGCCGATCGGCGAATCGCCAAAACCGGAAGTGAGCGGCCGGAAGTGGTGCAGACTTATAAACCCCCCCCCCTCCGGTCACCAGCAGATGATGAGGCATGACGTTTAGGACCTTGTACAATTGAAATTTTTTTATCTGACGTCAATCGGTATCAAACTACATTTGATGATCTAATATATGTATTTATGGCTATAACTCACGTTCTGCAGAATGCTGCAGAAAACGATAAAAACATATTTATACTTTAGACCGTATTTTAGTATGAATGTGAATGAAAAAGTAGAACGTTGCTACATCCTAAACGATAGATACTTGACGGCGATAGTAATGTCAATTTAGCAATACAATTTAAAAAGTTATAGCCCTGCAAAGAAGGGGAACATCTCCATAGACAAATAGAGCTGGCAGAGGATGGTATAATGATGGATATAAGCATGGCAGAGAAAGGGTTAAGTGTCCATTTCATTATAATATTCAGATTTATTATAAATAATTGAACATGCACAATATTTTATGTTCCGTTAACACTTTGGTTGCCTAAGGTTAAATTCATGATATACCATAGATTGCCAGCGCTATTTGTCTATGGAGAAAGTCCCCTTCTTTGCAGGGCTATAACTTTTTAAATTCTATTGCTACATTGCCATTATTAGGGCCCATTCAAAGTCCTATATGTATTGTTCATTGTGTAGCAACGTTAAACTTTTTCATTCACATATTCATAGTAAAGTATGGTCTAATGTATAAGTATGTTTTCATCTCTTTCTGCAGCTTTCTCCAGAACGTGATATATAGCCCCAAATGCATTATATTGATGATGAAATACAGTTTGATGGCAATCAGCGCGATATAAAAAATTCCAACTAGACGTACTTCTAGAAGTTACTACACGTCATCTGATGTTGACCGGATGGGCGAGGGGGCGTTTATAATTCCGTGGGCAGCGTTATACCAATCATCTAATGTGGGTCAAATGTTGATAATGCAGTTAGTATCTAAGACGGTAACGTTACACGCTGAAACTCACCCCAGTCTCCGCGCGCCGTTGGGCGATCATCGTCGAGTAGAAATTTTATCATTATGGGATATATTTTTACCCGTTCCATCTCCAGCTTGTATAATGGTATATACGTCCAAATCATGTTGTTTATCGAGTTATTGCCAATCGATCACCGTGTAGCGTGACGAGCCAGAGTCCCATGAACCATAGCGAGCGCCCTGAAGTACTACGGTCGTCATGACAACCTCTATTCAACATCCTGTTTTGGCGATTGCGCCGATCGGCCACCAGATGGCGCTCCTGAACCGCCAGAGAGCTCAGTGGGTCCTGCTGGTGGATCTCAGGCCAGCGGAGGGACATTATGAATCCGATCGCAGATTTTTGAAATATTGATATAAGGACGCTGTACAGCGTCCCCCGGCAACTTTAGCATGGCCAGCAAAGACGTGAAAAGACGTGTCCCGGCACTCAAAGTGTTAAAGGGGTGGATGTAGGGTCACATTTGAGCATTTAAAAATGTACTTGAAAGTAACGCAATAGTTATTTTCTGAAGTAACTAGTTACTTTTATCATTTGTAACTGAGTAACTAATTTAGTAACTTTTTGGAAGAAGTAACTAGTAACTGTAACTAATTAATTTTTTTAAAGTAACTTGCCCAACACTGCTACCTACCTACCTACCTACCTACCTACCTATCTATATTTAAACCAGTGACATACTGTTAAATGGACCTGTGATAAACAACTAAATCAGTCATTTGCTTCAGGGTGAAATTATGTGGTTGTTTTTGGTTTAGTCGTTTGCTTAGTTAGAAGCTGATATATAGAAGTGGCATGTGTTTCAGAGAAAGGTAAAGGAAAGTGTGAATCGTTTCACACCCTTTTTGACACACAAGACTTCCTCCACACTGGTGTGTTTCTTTCTTTCTTTCTTTCTTTCTTTCTTTCTTTCTTTCTTTCTTTCTTTCTTTCTTTCTTTCTTTCTTTCTTTCTTTCTTTCTTTCTTTCTTTCTTTCTTTCTTTCTTTCTTTTACTTACTCACTCACTCTCATTATCTCCCTCTCTCTCACTCACTCACTTCTCTCTCACTTATCTCTCTCTCTCTCTCTCTCTCTCTCTCTCTCAATGGATTTAATTGTGTCATCGCTATATAGATATTTATGTACATTTCCAAAAGCTAACATAACATATCAACAGTGCTTCTTGTGGAGGACACCCAGTCCTCTCCTCTGTTGACTGTGCGTCCAACGCACCCTGATAGAGGAATTCTGTATTTGCTCTAGTGTCAATACGAACACTTCTTTCATCTTATTTGGTTCTGATATTTACATATTAACACACTGTGCGCTATTAGGGTGACATGTTTAACGGGGGTAAAGTATGTGGGGGGGGCATCCGGTACTCTCTCCCCAATCACCACCAAGCAGAGGAAGTTATTGCCCAGCCCCTAGCAACAAGGCCTGTGGCCTCACTGTATGCCCCGTGCTTAACCACAAGTGTAGTGCACTACTAAACTAGACAGCCCTAGTAACAACTGAACTAACACGTTTAGCGTACTACTAAACTGAACTAACAAGTGTAGTTCAACCTGTATGAAAAAAACGAATGTATACAAGGTGCTGAACAAAATATGTTTATTGGAGAAAAGGTTACAGTGTCATTGTTGTTGTGTTGTTCCTTGCTGTGATCCCCTTCCATTCTACTGTTAGTCCACTGCTGTGTGTAGTACTTCTAATATACACAGGGCCCTACTGCAGCATTGCAGTAACTCACTCACTAATGGAATGGTGTCATGTCTGCTTCACAGAAGCTCTCTTGTCTCTCTGTAGTCTCTCTCTCTCTAATTCTCATTCATTCAGATTATACTACTATCTCGTCCGTGTTTCACCCTATTGGTCCTCATGGACCTTTCCTCCACATGTTCTTGTTCTCGGTCCAGAATCTCCTGCATGATTTGCACAGGAACTCGAATGATTCGGTCAAATACAGTCTCCCTCACCTTTTGAAGAGATGATACCGGTAGTTAGGCTCGTTTTGAAATGGCACCATCAATAGGAAACTGCATCGATATGAAACGGCGGCAATGAAATGAGAATAGCTTGATAGGTAGGCTAATGGAGCTATATGTTCTATGAAACTTTCCCAGTTATACAGGCTACTATTATGACTTTTCTGTTACAAAGACCAAACTGTATAGAGGAAGAATATTTGGACTGCATTTATAAAGCGCTTTACAATTTGTTCCCCACATTCAACCATTCACTCGCACATTCACACACCGACGGCGGAGGCAACCATGCAAGGTGCCAACCTGCTCATCAGGAGCAGTTAGGGGTTAAGTGTCTTGCTCAAGGACACTTCCACACGCTGCCTGGGAGGGGTGGGAATCGAACTGGGAACCAGATTACCAGATGACTGCTGTACCTCACTGTTGCCCCCATATTTATATTATATTTACAGTGTAATAGAGGACTTGCACGGAAAGTTTGTGTAGTTCTTTCATCCAGTATGGCTGAGCCTGTAACCATGGTAACTGTGGTATCTAAGATGCTGAAAAAGCACTATTACTCTTCTACTGTCACTTGTTTACAATATCCAGTAATAAAACACCAAATTATTATTTGCTCTTATGCACACAACAACCGTTGTCTCTTCCATTGCCATGTACCAAGGAAACTAAAAGGAATGGTGATCATCACTTCAGAATACCAGCGTTCTAGGTGTCAGACTTTGTCAAGTCAAGAGTTTTATTTGTCACGGCATACAAGGCATACAGTGAAATGCGGGAGGTCATGCCCGCAGCGATTGTGCAATAATACAAGTAATAAGAATAAGACATACATGTAACAGGTATAATGTACTACATAAAGTTTAAAAATGCATGGAAAAAGACATGCTAAGGTCCTGTGATAGTTAGGGATGGGTACCTTTCACATTTGAACCGATACGGTACCGGTATCTGTGAATCGATACCGGTACCCAACGGTACCTTTTTTCGGTACTTTAGTCTCAAAAAAAATTATTTACCTACCTCAGTCGAAAAAAAAAATAATCCAAACTTCAAATAACTACAATTTTGACAGTTTTCGGCTTGCCATTGCTCCGACTGCTTTGTTGTTGAATCAAGTCAAATCCTAGGTAAGCATATTGTGCGTGCGAACGTTGACATGGAAAAAAAAAAAAAAAAAAAAAAAAAAAAAAAAAAGGTAAACAACCCCCCCCCCCCGGTATCTCACTTGAATCGATACTCGGTAGTACCGACGTGTTTCGGTTGGGTACCTCAAAAGTACCGAATTCGGTACCCATCCCTAGGGATAGTGCAATACAGTGTTAAGCTACGGATGAGGCACTGGGTCGTATGTACACTACTATACAATACTATACAATATACAGTTATACTATATATCCTTATGCTATCTTGCTATATCCATCTATGTATGCGTGTGTGCTTGTGTGTGGAGAGTTCAGTGTTCAAGACTCTGATGGCCTGGGGGAAGAAGCTGTCCATTCTATTGAAGCCTATGGGAGATGCATGGATAAGCAAAATATGCAAGCTATGGAAGATAAGCAAATATACATCAACCAATATATCAAACGTTAGCTACTTAACAATGCAACTAATTGCATATGATTCTCACATCCGAGGTAATAACCTGTTTAAATGAGGAGATGGCGACCCCATTCAACTCTTTGTCCGCTGAACTGAAAGTTTCCACACTTGGCACCAATGTGCGTTCACGTGTTGCACTGTGACGTGATGACCTATTGTGAAATAGAATGCCTTTGCATTGCCACTGCACAGTGTGTCACTCTATTGAAGGCATCGATAGGCAGCGGCTTTCTATCTTGGTGATGGGGGAGCTTCCTCTTTTTGACCAAGAGGAGATTGAGAATTTCCTGTGCTCTTGCTCATTGTTGTTACTGTAGCATGAAACCCGCTAAAGGTGGAGGTGGGGGGATGGGATGGCCTGCTGATTGTGATGAAGGGGGACTCGTACCTTCATCCAGGGTTTGGCCCCGGTCGTCATCTAACGGGGGCGGAGGGATATCTTCTACCGCATCAGGGGGAGGAGGAGGAGGAGGAGGAGGGGGAGGAGGAGGAGCAGGAGCAGCAGGAGCAGCAGGAGGGGGAGGAGGAGGAGGGGGAGGAGGAGGAGCAGGAGCAGCAGGAGGGGGAGGAGGAGCAGGAGGAGGAGGAGGGGCCGTTTCAGGACAGTCTTGTACAAGGACCACGTCCTCGAAAGGTGCTACAGGAGGTTGAGATGCAGGATCATCGGTGGACAACAGGACGTCGGACTCTGGGACGTCTCTTCCTTTTACCTCTTCAGCTACCTCTTTTTCAAATGTTCTCTTGGGATTTTGATTTCCAAATGTAGTACTTGGAATAATTTCTATTAACTCTTCATCCGTCTCCTGGAAAAGAGACATCCTCTTGGAAAGCCTCTGAGGCAGGAAGCTCGCCATAGAGATCTGATTGGATGCCCTCAGTTCTACCTGGCCATTGTTGTCGACCCCTCTATCCAGAAAAGGTGAAGGGCCCGCCCAGTCTTTGTTCAGTAACTGCTGCTTCTGGATCTTTCTTTTATTTACATAGATGACCAGGAAGCCCATCATCATCGCCACCAGGGCTCCACCTATCACCACCACCGCCACCACCATGCCAGTGTGTCCCCCATTATCAGTCTTGTTATCCGGCTTCGGTGGTGGAATTTGTATTATTTCTTTTGCCTTGGTGGTAGCCGTGGGGAGATGTGTGGTAGGTGTTGTTACACCCGCAGACGAGTGCAACGTCGTGGTTGAAGCAGCAGTGAAAGGCTTTTCTGATGGGTTGCTGAGATGTTCATCAGCGGGGGTGAGAGGGGTCGAGGTCATTTCTGTGGATGGACCATGGGAGGACTCAGCATCTGTCCCTTGGGTGGGGAGACGTGTTGTTACGCCCGCAGACGAGTGGAACATCGTGGTTGAAGCAGCAATGAAAGGTTTTTCTGATTGGTTGCTGAGATGTTCATCAGTGGGGGTGAGAGGGGTCGAGGTCATTTCTGTGGATGGACCATGGGAGGAGACGCTGGATGCTGCAGTTTTGCTTGTGGCTTCTGTACTGAATGCGTCACCACCTGTGGCCTCGGTGCCCAGCGCGGGTGAAGTGTCGTCTGCTGTCTCTCTTGTGATATTCAACTCCAAGGCACTCGTGGTCCTGGAACTCAGTAGCCACAGGTTTATTACACATACAAAGTAGAATCCTTTCATTTTTGTCTTCTCTCTTCTGACTGGTTTCTATGGTCTTCTTTCTATGGGTTGCTGGAAAAAAAAGAGGAAAGGACATTTAGTCACCGATGCATACGTGATAACTTGCAGCGTCATGATGAAATTACTTAAAGGGGAACTACGCCTGACTCATAACTCGTATATGTTAGTATTACTGTCCAAAACTATTAGTGAACATGAACAAGGCTCTCCCAAATTCAAGAACTGAAACTCAAATTTTAGAGCATCCAGGGGAATGTGTATATTTGTTTCACAACAGAGAACACCACTATTCAGTCTTACTTCTCTGCTTTCTGGCTTTGGGAGGAGTAGCTTGTGTTTACAAATATCGGTTGGACTTTCTTTGGTCATGCAAATAACATACTGGAATCTTAATTTGGGCGGTTTCCCTTTTTTAAGGCGGTTTCAGCGAGATGGCATAGTTGTGAAATGTCATCTGCAGTGTGGCATAATTTCCTTAAAATACAACTCACAGTAGGTTTTTTTTTAACCCTTTCACTACCACACTACAGAAGGTTAACCTTTCACTACGATGTGGTGGCAGACGTCCTAACAGGATCAGAGGAGACGCAATCCGCAAGAGTTCAGTTTGTGACACCGACTACAGATGTAATGACTCAGGCAGAGAGCTTCAGTACAGAAGCCACAAGCAAACCTGCAGCATCCAGCGTCTCCTCCCATGGTTAATACTACAGATAACTTTAATCTTAACTTTTTTTAGAAGCTATTTCTATTCACCAAAAAGAGCAAATAGTATGACTGCACCGTTTCCCATAGATTTGGGTTTATTTCTGTCTCATCTTGCATAAACTGTGTTGCCCATTCCAGTTTGCTGCCATCACCAAACAACCAGTGAGAAACGACCAACGTCAGTCTTCCAAACCACAACCACGCCGACCTCCACCGCCAGGCACTTTGATTGAATTAGTATTTAATCACAAATAGTTTAGAAATGTATTATTTAATCTTTCTCTGATGTGGTTGTTTTAATTGAATAAATACAGCCGGCTCATGTCGGGGTCATTATAAACATATTATCTTCCACAGCTACACACATAAAAAGAATGTGTGTGTTCTAAATTAAAAAAATAATGTACTTACCTAAGCCTGTGGCGTAACCCTGTAGCGGCGTTGTTCCAGTATGTACTGTACTTACATGGAGCCACTCAAATGGCATCTATAGACCAACTTCTCTCATCACACACTCTTGCACCACTTACAGGAAGTGTGAGCTGCCAAACTGACGTCTGGTTAAAGAGAAAAGACATCACAGGGTACATGGCTTACTAAGCAGTGTTACTAATATTGGTGGACAACGCCTCAGTCTTTCCTATACGTTAGCTTTCACACTTGTACATTCGCTGGGGAAGCAAATGTGGGCTTCTCACAGAGAACTGAAATTAAATGCCTGTGTTTTGGCTAGAGGTGTCCCATGTAGTGGTAATATAGTGAATGAAGATGGAAAATATAGTGTATAATATCTTGTTATATATTGAATATTGTCCAAGTTCAAACTTTATTTTGTCACGCACGCATCATACAAGTACAATGGCAGTGAAATGTTTATTTTGCTAGCCCCCCCTGCCCCCACCTAAATTTAGTTGGCATTCAATAAAAGATACATTGATAAAGAAAACACTCAACTAGCATAAAGAACTTGATAAACAACTCAAGAAAACTAATTAAAAACTCTCTATAGCCCTAATTAAAACAGCATTTCTGCAAAAAAGACATTAAAGCCAGGACATTAAAGGATAAGGATAACTTTTATATATATATACAAGTAAGTGGATTATGGGTTATATGATGCAATCACAGAGTAGTGTACAGTTGCTAGACAAAGTCTTTATTTTCTTTATCCAGGTGGCTTGTGGGTAGTAGCTGTTCTTGAGCCTCTCTGCGTTGGCCTTGAGGCTTGTTTTTTGCCTGACCCCAGCAGAGAGAAGATAGCAGGTATCCTTCATGTTTGTCTTGGCCCTTGTGCTACTCACTGGCATCGAGTCCTGCGGGTCAGGGAATCCCCTTGGTGGTCCACTGAGCTGACCCTGCCACACTCGACACGGTGCCCACGCCCAGCCAACATTACGCTCTTTCAGAGGCTCCATATTTAAGCTAGCTTGTCGGGAAGGCAATGCTCCAAAGTTGGGTACAATTCTGGCGAAGGAAAACTGCCGTGGGGTCCTTTTTAACCTCAAGATATCAGAATGAAAATGGGTTCTGTGGGTACCCACGAGTCTCCCTTGTGCAGACATGCCCATGTTATGCTAATCCCATGCAGTTTTTGGCAAAAACCATGCAGTTCTATTTTTGGTCATTCTAAAAATGGTGCATTTGACTATCTCTGCATACTGGGGTCCCTAAACAGTCTGAATTGCATATTGGGTATGACTGCAAAGCTGAGACTCATTGCATTCGTAATGTTAGTCCCCATAGTAGCCATTTAATTGTAGTGAGACCAAATCTTTTTATATATATATATATATATCTATAAGCTTGACCTCACTGTATAAAATTGTATTTCATTTTATTACGGATCCCCATTAGCTGGTGCCATGGCAACCAGCTAGTCTTCCTGGGGTCCACACAAAAAAACATACAAAAACAATTATTGCAAAACAGAATTATTAAGGGTCCTACTAATCACCCCAAAGTACCAGAAAATACCAGAAAATACCAGAAACTACCCCAAAATACCCCAAAGTATACCCCAAAATACCAGAAACTACCCCAAAATACCCCAAAGTATACCCCAAAATACCAGAAACTACCCCAAAATACCCCAAAATACCAGAAAATACCAGAAACTACCCCAAAATACCCCAAAGTATACCCCAAAATACCAGAAACTACCCCAAAATACCAGAAAATACCAGAAAATACCCCAAAATACCCCAAAATACCCCAAAGTATACCCCAAAATACCAGAAACTACCCCAAAATATCCCAAAATACCAGAAAATACCAGAAACTACCAAAAACTACCCCAAAATACCCCAAAGTATACCCCAAAATACCAGAAACTACCCCAAAATACCCCAAAATACCAGAAAATACCAGAAAATACCAGAAACTACCCCAAAATACCCCAAAGTATACCCCAAAATACCAGAAACTACCCCAAAATACCCCAAAATCCCAGAAAATACCAGAAACTACCAGAAACTACCCCAAAATACCCCAAAGTATACCCCAAAATACCCCAAAATACCCCAAAATACCAGAAAATACCAGAAAATACCAGAAACTACCCCAAAATACCCCAAAGTATACCCCAAAATACCAGAAACTACCCCAAAATACCCCAAAATACCCCAAAGTATACCCCAAAATACCAGAAACTACCCCAAAATATCCCAAAATACCAGAAAATACCAGAAACTACCAGAAACTACCCCAAAATACCCCAAAGTATACCCCAAAATACCAGAAACTACCCCAAAATACCAGAAAATACCAGAAACTACCCCAAAATACCCCAAAGTATACCCCAAAATACCAGAAACTACCCCAAAATACCAGAAAATACCAGAAAATACCCCAAAATACCCCAAAGTATACCCCAAAATACCAGAAACTACCCCAAAATATCCCAAAATACCAGAAAATACCAGAAAATACCAAAAACTACCCCAAAATACCCCAAAGTATACCCCAAAATACCAGAAACTACCCCAAAATACCCCAAAATACCAGAAAATACCAGAAAATACCAGAAACTACCCCAAAATACCCCGAAGTATACCCCAAAATACCAGAAACTACCCCAAAATACCCCCAAATCCCAGAAAATACCAGAAACTACCAGAAACTACCCCAAAATACCCCAAAGTATACCCCAAAATACCAGAAACTACCCCAAAATACCCCAAAATACCAGAAAATACCAGAAAATACCAGAAACTACCTCAAAATACCCCAAAGTATACCCCAAAATACCAGAAACTACCCCAAAATACCCCAAAGTATACCCCAAAATACCAGAAACTACCCCAAAATATCCCAAAATACCAGAAAATACCAGAAACTACCAGAAACTACCCCAAAATACCCCAAAGTATACCCCAAAATACCAGAAACTACCCCAAAATACCCCAAAATACCAGAAAATACCAGAAACTACCCCAAAATACCCCAAAGTATACCCCAAAATACCAGAAACGACCCCAAAATACCCCAAAGTATACCCCAAAATACCAGAAACTACCCCAAAATACCCCAAAATACCAGAAAATACCAGAAACTACCCCAAAATACCCCAAAGTATACCCCAAAATACCAGAAACTACCCCAAAATACCCCAAAAAAACAGAAAATACCAGAAACTACCCCAAAATACCCTAAAATACCCCAAAGTATACCCCAAAGTACCAGAAAATACCAAGAAAATACCCCAAAATACCCCAAAGTACCCCAAAATACCCCAAAGTATACCCCAAAGTACCAGAAAATACCCCAAAATACCCCCAAAGTACCAGAAAATACCAGAAAATACCCCAAAATACCCCCAAAGTATACCCCAAAGTACCAGAAAATACCAGAAAATACCCCAAAATACCCCAAAGTACCCCAAATAGTGTGTAATAGTGCAATAGTAGTAATAGTGTGTAATAGTGTAATAGTGTGTAATAGTGTAATAGTGTGATAGTGTGTAATAGTGTGTAATAGTGTGTAATAGTGTAATAGTGTGTAATAGTGTAATAGTGTGTAATAGTGTAATAGTGTGTAATAGTGTGTAATAGTGTAATAGTGTGTAATAGTGTAATAGTGTGTAATAGTCTAATAGTGTGTAATAGTGTAATAGTGTGTAATAGTGTAATAGTGTAATTTTGTGTAATAGTGTGTAATAGTGTAATAGTGTGTAATAGTGTAATAGTGTGTAATAGTGTAATAGTGTGTAATAGTGTAATAGTGTGTAATAGTGTAATAGTGTGTAATAGTGTAATAGTGTAATAGTGTGTAATAGTGTAATAGTGTAATAGTGTGTAATAGTGTAATAGTGTGTAATAGTGTGTAATAGTGTAATAGTGTGCTATTGTAATAGTGTAATAGTGTGTAATAGTGTAATAGTGTGATAGTGTAATAGTGTGTAATAGTGTAATAGTGTAATATTGTGTAATAGTGTAATAGTGTGTAATAGTGTAATAGTGTGTAATAGTGTAATAGTGTGATAGTGTAATAGTGTGTAATAGTGTAATAGTGTGTAATAGTGTAATAGTGTGTAATAGTGTAATAGTGTAATAGTGTGTAATAGTGTGCGTGTGTGTGTGTGTGTGCGCGTGTGCGTGTGCGTGTGTGTGTGTGTGTGTGTGTGTGTGTCTCCACATTATGGCTGTAGTGACTGAGGCACTCTGTACTCTGGCTGCATCCAGGAAGGGATTAACGCAGTAAAGGTTTAGTGAGACAAAGAGTGAGACATAAAAAACGTAGAGGGTTCAGGAGGTAGAACCGAGCGCTCGTCTGGTTAATTAAATTAACCCTTAGGAGTCAACGGGGCGTATTGCTCCCGTGGGCGGAGAACAAAATAATTAGAATGTCTTCTAAATGCTCTAAACATATTTTCAGAAATCGATAAAAATAGAAAAATGACAATTTCGAGTGCTTTGAGATGTACTATATATGTCTCATTACTTGCTAAACATAATACGACTTGTAAATACGTTTAATTCTTGCTAGATGGTATGCTTGTAATTTTTTCCGTTTGCGAGAGAACTACAGCGCGTCACGAAACACACATACACGCACGCGCGCACACACACAAGAGAAGCGTGTGCGCTGTGAATAGGTGTTAGACCCCCGCGCAGAGGTGAGAGGTATCAGAGACTCGCTACCCCCCATCCAAATTCTAAACAACAGATCGGCATCGGCTTTTCATAATATGTATGAATTATCTCATGCAATAATATCCACGGGACACTGAGCTGCTTCGCAGAATAATGTGGTGTGCGTGTATGTGTGTGTGTGCGCTGAGACGCAGCGCTGAGACGAAACTTGTGTCGAGTCTGCTTCTATGTATGCTTCTTCAGCGCGTCCTGCATTATTATTATTATTATTATTATTATTATCATTCTCTAGAATACACGGGACCCGACGGAACGTTAATGTCGAGTCTGCTTCTATGTATGCTTCTTCAGCGCGTCCTGCATTATTATTATTATTATTATTATTATTATTATTATTATTATTATTATTATTATTATTATTATTATTATTATTATTATTATTATTATCATTCTCTAGAATACACGGGACCCGACGGAACGTTAATTTATGTATTAAAAGTAGTCTAACATGCTTTTCATCAACATAACTGGCAGAGACAGAGTGCGTGTGTGTACGAGTTATGAGTTATCTCGCAGTTCATTCAAGCGCGCATCACGGTGATGACAGCTCTCTAGAGAAAGGTGCGCTCACAGGGGCGTAGCTGGAGATTCTGGGCCCCATGAAAAGAATCAATTTGTGGGCCCCCAATCTATTAAAAAAATGTGGGGCCCCCAATCTATAAAAGAATTTGGGGCATTTGCTGGGACCTTGGAATCATCCTAACCCCCCCCCCCAGCTACTCCCCTGCACACACACACACACACACACTCTCTCTCTCTCTCTCTCTCTCTCAAACAGAGAAATCAAAAGAAATCAGTACATTACCTTGTATTACTATTGTAATCCAAAAGCGATATATAGGGTTGTTCATTGTACAATACAATTGATACAGTTGATGTTTCTTGTTGATTATTATTCTCTATGTGTATATGAGCATTTTTTCAATACCCAACTATGTAGTGGCCACTTGTCGCTAGGCTAGGCCTCCTGCTGGGTCCATTCACTGGAATAACAAAGGAATGACTGGGCCTTTGCTCCAGGTGTGAAATGGTTCTAGTGACAATGATCACATTGAATTCTGGGAGTGTAGTTCTCTCATCAGATAGCTGAATGAACTTGGATCTAGTTCAAGTCCTATACTGAAAAGTTGTTAGGATTTTACCAGAATGTTTGATAGGACATTGATTGAAAACTATCGTCTCAAATTTGACAATTGATGGCTTATTTTGAAGGTATGAATCTGTAATTTTACATTATGTAACAAAAAAAAATAAAAAATTCTGAGAAGGTGGAGCTAGAAACTTTAGACTTCAGGGGGTTAATCAGAAGATTCCCGGTTCGATTCCGGCTCCTCCCGGCGGCGTGTCCGAGTGTCCTTGAGCAAGACACTTAAGCCCTGCTCCTCCCGGTGAGCAGATTGGCACTTGGCATGGTCGCCTCCGCCGTCGGTGTGTGAGTGAATGTGAGGCATAAATTGTAAAGCACTTTGGATAAAAGAGCTATATAAATAGCTCCTTCTCCCCCTCTTCTCCCTCTCTCTCTCTCTCTATCCATCTTTCTCTCTCCCTCCCTCCCTCTCTCTCCCTTCTTCTCTCTCTTCCTCTCTCTCCCCCTTCTCTCTCTCCATCTCCTTCTATCCCCCTTCTCTCTCTCCATCTCCCTCTCTCCCCCTTCTCTCTCTCTCCATCTCCCCCCTCTCTCTCTCTCTATCCATCTTTCTCTCTCCCTCCCTCCCTCTCTCTCCCTTCTTCTCTCTCTCTCCCCATTCTCTCTATCCCCCTTATCTCTCTCCATCTATCCCCCTTCTCTCTCTATCTCTCCATCTCCCTCTATCCCCCTTCTCTTTCTCTCCATCTCCCCCCCCTCTCTCTCTCTCTCCATCTCCCTCTATCCCCCTTCTCTCTATCCATCTCCCCCCCCTCTCTCTCTCTCTCTCTCTCTATCTCTCTCTCTCTCTCTCTCTATCTCTCTCTCTCTATCTCTCTCTCTCTATCTATCTCTCTCTCCCCCTCTCTCTCCCCCCCTGGTTGGTTTCCCTTGTTCCACAGCTCCTCCATCAAGATGCCATACAAGTTGGAATCCATCATGAGTGCTAGAGACCCAGACACATTGATTGATTGATTGATTGAAAAGTTTATTAACAGATTGCAGAATGGGTACAGTACAGTACAGCTCAATACATACAATTGTTAAGAGGATGCAGACCTGAGAAAGACTTTCGTCTTGTTTCCATCAGGGTCCCCCATTTTCAATTCATCATATGACACACACGACATACAGATAGACAGTACTGCTACATCTATACATTTATGACATACCAGATTTTCAAATACAGTACTGTTTGTGATACTAAAAAAATCCAGAAAAAGAGTGTATATACATTTGACATAGAAACTGTGCATTGGGGGAGGTTGGGTAGGTGGGGTGGGGCTGTACATTGGAGGTGGGGGGGGACACTGTACATTGGAATACTGACATACATTTGACATAGAAACTGTACATTGGAGGAGGTTGGGTAGGTGGGGTGGGGTTGGGTGGGGCTGTACATTGGAATACTGACAAAGCCATGCTTGGTCTTTATTGTACAACTGGGTTAGAACATTTGTAGGGGCCAGTTTTGAATTGCAGTCTCCCATAGGTGTTCTTTGAGAGTGTTTTTGAAGGTGGGTAGTGATTTACATTCCTTTACAGCTTTGGGTAGGGCGTTCCACATTGTTGTGGCATAATTGCGAAACGTGTTTAGTCCCTTGTTTGAGCCGAATCTGGGTTTTACATGATTTGTGGAGCTCCCTCTGGTGTTGTGATCGTGGTATTCACTGACCTTTGGGAAGTATTTTGACATGTACATGGGTACCTTGGTCGTGTAGTGTATCTTGTAGACCAGGCCCATTGCAAGTTGCTGTACTCTGTCGTCTACTCTAAGCCATCCTAGGTTGGCAAAGTGTGCAGGGGTGAGGTGGGTTCTAGGAGTCAGGTCAAGCAGTAGTCTGACTAGTTTGTTTTGAGATGTTTGTAATTTGGTTTTTAGTGCACACACACACACACACGTACACACACACACACACACACACACGCACACGCACACACGCACACACACACACGCACATGCACGCACACACACACACACGCACACTATTACACACTATTACACTATTACACACTATTACACTATTACACACTATTACACTCTATTACACTATTACACTAGCACACTATTACACACTATTACACACTATTACACACTATTACACTATTACACTAGCACACTATTACACTTTTACACACTATTACACACTATTACACACTATTACACTATTACACACTATTACACTAATACACTAGCACACTAATACACTTTTACACACTATTACACTATTACACACTATTACACTATTGCACACTATTACACTATTACACTATTACACACTATTACACTATTACACTATTACACACTATTACACTATTACACACTATTACACTATTACACACTATCACACTATTACACTATTACACTATTACACACTATTACACTATTACACATTACTACTATTACACTATTACACTATTACACACTATTACTACTATCACACTATTACACTATTATACACTATTACACTATTACACTAGCACACTATTACACTATTACACACTATTACACACTATTACACTATTACACACTATTACACTATTACACACTATTACACTATTACACTATTACACACTATTGCACTATTACACACTATTACACTATTACACTATTACACACTATTACACAAAATTACACTATTACACTATTACACACTATTACACTATTACACACTATTACACTATTACACACGATTACACTATTACACACTATTACACTATTACACACTATTACACTATTACACACTATTACACTATTACACTATTACACTAGCACACTATTACACTTTTACACACTATTACACACTATTACACTATTACACACTATTACACTATTACACTATTGCACACTATTACACTATTACACTATTACACACTATTACACTATTACACACTATCACACTATTACACTATTACACTATTACACACTATTACACTATTACACACTATTACACTATTACACTAGCACACTATTACACTTTTACACACTATTACACTATTACACACTATTACACTATTACACCATTACACACTATTACACTATTACACACTATTACACTATTACACACTATTACACTATTACACTATTACACAATTACACTATTACACACTATCACACTATTACACTATTACACACTATTACACTATTACACACTATTACTTCTATTACACTATTACACTATTACACACTATTTGGGGTACTTTGGGGTATTTTGGGGTATTTTCTGGTATTTTCTGGTACTTTGGGGTATACTTTGGGGTATTTTGGGGTATTTTCTGGTACTTTGGGGTATACTTTGGGGTATTTTGGGGTACTTTGGGGTATTTTGGGGTATTTTCTGGTACTTTGGGGTATACTTTGGGGTATTTTAGGGTATTTTGGGGTAGTTTCTGGTATTTTGGGGTATACTTTGGGGTATTTTGGGGTAGTTTCTGGTATTTTCTGGTATTTTGGGGTAGTTTGGGGTAGTTTCTGGTATTTTGGGGTATACTTTGGGGTATTTTCTGGTATTTTGGGGTATTTTCTGGTATTTTGGGGTATTTTCTGGTATTTTCTGGTATTTTGGGGTAGTTTCTGGTATTTTGGGGTATACTTTGGGGTATTTTGGGGTAGTTTCTGTTATTTTGGGGTATACTTTGGGGTATTTTGGGGAAGTTTCTGGTATTTTGGGGTATACTTTGGGGTATTTTGGGGTATTTTCTGGTATTTTCTGGTATTTTGGGGTAGTTTCTGGTATTTTGGGGTATACTTTGGGGTATTTTGGGGTAGTTTCTGGTATTTTCTGGTATTTTGGGGTATTTTGGGGTAGTTTCTGGTATTTTGGGGTATACTTTGGGGTATTTTGGGGTAGTTTCTGGTATTTTCTGGTATTTTGGGGTATTTTGGGGTAGTTTCTGGTATTTTGGGGTATACTTTGGGGTATTTTGGGGTAGTTTCTGGTATTTTGGGGTATACTTTGGGGTATTTTGGGGTAGTTTCTGGTATTTTCTGGTACTTTGGGGTGATTAGTAGGACCCATTATTAAAAGTCAGTACTCGACATACAATACACAATGAAACTAACAATTAAGATGGCTAAAATTACATGCAAGCAAAGAAACGGAAAACAAAAAAACAAAACAAAATACAAAATACAGTGTTAAATACAATTTAAGATTGTTTTTAAAATTGAATCTTTTTAAGATAAAATGACTTATTGTGACCTATAGACCTGTTCGCTGCATATACAAACATACCGTGTTCGAGCCAATCAGCAATACCAACTGAGTCACGTGACTCAGTTGCCCCGGACCTGCGCTAAAAGAATACGACAGGGCTCTATCTATGGAGAAACCATGACACTCCCCTGACTAAAAGTTGTTTCAAACGAAAACGGCTGGATGTCATTTTGCCAAATCAGCATGAGTGTGAGTCTTTCACCTTTTACATATCTAGCTTTGGCATGGATTGATTGTTTAGATCGCTAGCATGGCTAACAAATGCAAATAAATTGTAGTCTGCCCCGTTGTTCTGACCAGGATTATGTTCCTTTTGCTCCCTTGATGCGCTCGCACACAGAGTCTGACGTGGACAGCGAACAGGTCTATTGTGATAATCACATATGATATTTACTACCTCTATGTGGCATCTACTGTTGACCTGCTATCCCCCCCCCCCCCCACACACACACACACACACACACAAAATGAGAGTGTGGGTCTCAGAGGGTTTTTTAAGGCAGAGGCAGATGAATTACGCACAAACCCTTATGTATAGTGACAGCCTTGTGGCATATTGATTTGGAGTTAGCAGCAATCATTTATTCATTAATTCAGTCACTTAATTAAATGACTGAATACCTAATTACTGCGCTATACATGCAGTCCATTGTGTTTCTAACTTGGTCTTAAATTAACAATGCAAGATGTTCCGTCATTTTCAGCCATCAATGACACAGTTTCACTGTTAAATCTTAGACATTGTTCCTTTTTAGACATTGTCATGCTTGTTAGACACATGCTTTTAGTTTAGATAATAGTAATTCAGCTTATAGACGTTAATTAATGACATGTATATCTTGCTTCAGGCCAACATATAATGGCCCTGGCTTAGCACCCTCTTTATCAGGCTAAATTCTCTTTATCTCAGCTGAGCCCATGAAGGAGAGAGCCATGCGATTCGTTTCATACTGTGTGTGAGTGATGAATTGTGTAGCCTCCCTTTCACCGCCATCTCCTTTAGTATAACCATTCACTAAAGCCATCAGCCTTTTATTCTTAACACAAGAGAGCCATTGACACTTGAAACAGCTCTTTATTTGGTATTTGAACAAATACATTTTTATAGATACACTGTATATACGTACAAACAAGGAGAGTTAAGGAAATAGCAGGTTATAATAGCAAGTCTGTAGGAGAGTTGGGCGTTCTGAAACGGAGAAAGACTGCTGGCAGACTGACTATAATATAACTCCTGTGGATTAAATATTCTGTGGTGGTCTTGAGCTGTTGACGTTGAAGACTAGTTCTTAGCCGGCCTGACATCTTGTGCCTTGTCTCCAATAGCTCTGTTGAGCCTGGCTGGTATTAACTAGGGCTGTCTTAAATACGCTCACTGTGTGCCAGACAGGCCACAGCATGGCTAGACCCTGGCTAGTGGAGACGAGGCATTAGTGGAGTTCAGCTCCTGCCTGTGGATCTGGTGTCGTCCGTCACACCACCAGGGGCATGTCCTCCAGATCCCTCGGGAGGCCCAGACAGGAGTCCCTGGACGTGGAACTCGCCATATCTACGGGCGTTTCCTCCGAATCAAATTCCATCGATTGGGCACCCCCTGCCGCTTCCTCCCCCTCCGCCTCCTTCTCCTTGTCCCTGTCGGCCCTCACCTCCTCCAGCATGACGCTGGCGTCGCACGGCCCCACCAGACCCACCAGACCCCCCGCCGCCGGCTGGTCGGTGCCCCAGTAGCCCGTGCCGCTCACCAGGTCCGCGTTCCCGCGGGTGGCGCGGGGGGCTCGGACGCGGCGCTGCAGGTAGCACACCTGGCAGGCCAGCACCAGGGTGGAGGCCAGCAGGCAGAGGATCAGTCCCCCGGCCGAGGCCACGGCGATCAGCCCCGTCTGGGCGTCGATCAGGCAGCCGGCGCCCGTGGCGTTGTTCAGGATGTCGGAGAAGAGAGTCGTTGTCCAGTCGCCCCCCTGGCCTTCCGTTCGGTTGTCGACGTCGGGCCGCCCTGACGTCACGGCGTCTGGATTCGCCGCGACACGACGCAGCGACAGGAGGAACAGGCAGAGACAGATTCTGGAACTTTCCATTGTGCTCTGGAATGGAAAGAAACCTGATTTTAAAGTTTTCAAAACGGCAACGGACGTGTAGATCTTATGAGAGCAATATTGAAATATCTTAATAGCTGTAATGTTTTCACGGTTTAATCAATTTGCTCCTTGACTGCTGCAGTGGGAAGCTGGAATCGGTTGATCTCGCTGCAACTCAGAGGGGAGTTTTAATCGAAACTGTGTGCTTCCCTAATTTCCATGTTAATTAGCCTTGATAAGTCTGATTCTCACTGTCACACAGCAGCGCCTCTCAACTTGCTGTTAATTAATGAGCCTCAACTTACCACTACGTTTCTCAATGTCAATTCTAATGCAGTGTATACTCTTGGTCCACTCCTCCACTGCTAATACCCTAAATAACACGACTTGATTTAAAAATGTATTTTCTACTTTCTGCATTGCAGTATTTCACATTTAATTAGTAACATGTTCATACAAAATACAAGCTGTTCTGGGTAGGCCTGTGTGGGCAGCACTTACCTCGCTCTCCTGGTGGCTGGTGATGTGAAAGCTGGCGGGTCCTGGCTGTGAGAAGCGGAGAGAGGAGACACCTGTAGCAAAGTGACTGTTGAGATGCTCTGAGCGTGCGCTTCCTGTCTCCTCTCCGGGGCTCTTTTTGGACGGGTTATTCTGGGCCTGCTCACGCCTCCTCTGATGTAGAACGTACGTTAATCACATTCTGTAAGAAAAGAGACAAAGAAAGACATGTATACTTCTTGCAGAGTATGTTGGTGTGCAATTTAGTTTCTCAGAAACCTGCCTCAGGAAATGGCCTTGGTCTAACTCTTTCGTCTCTCTTTCACGGTTTGATGATTAGCACATAGTCAGTGTTAAGCAGACTTACCGGTCAGATTCAAAACATCCCCTTAAGACAGAAGCTTTTCAATTTAGCTGACCTTTGACCCTTTTCTTTTAGGTTCAAAACGGGTCAAATCAACGGCGACCTCCTCATCTACCACGTGCTCCTGACCCTCAAGCCCTACTACGCCAAGCCCTACGAGATCGTGGTGGACCTGACCCACGTGGGGCCCAGCAACCGCTTCAAGACAGACTTCCTCTCCAAGTGGTTTGTGGTCTTCCCGGGCTTCGCCTACGAGAACGTGGCTGCCGTCTACGTGTACAACTGCAACACCTGGGTGCGGGAGTACACCAAGTACCACGAGAGGCTGCTGACGGGCCTGAAGGGCAGCAAGAGGCTCCAGTTCATCGACTCCCCGGCCCGGCTCGCCGAACACATCGAGCCCGACCAGCAGAAGCTGCCCGCGGCCACGCTGGCCCTGGAGGAAGACCTGAAGGTTTTCCACAACGCCCTCAAGCTGGCCCACAAAGACACCAAGGTCTCCATTAAGGTAATGTCGCAGTGGGGGCGTTTCGCTGGCTCGCCTACGCTAAGGCGCATGTAGTAGCAACACTCTAGGTTTAAAATCTGACCCCAGACCTGTTGCATGTCATGTTTGAATGAGGAAATAAAGAATGTTTGTCTTTCGTTTCTACCAGATGGATAAGAGACTTTATTAAGCCCCTTATGGAAATGAAGGCTCAAGGCTGAAGATTATCCGCAGCTAAAGGGTTTAGACAGAATGATTGACTCAGGCTTTGCTCCGATAGGACCTCTCTTCTTTCACAATCAAACAGTAGGATCGTGGCCGCGGGCATCGCTAGTATACAGAGCGCGAGGTGCAAGGAGCCATACATCATTGACGTTGCTATTTGCTAAGCAGTGCAAAGTTTGACAAGAGGATGACATTGATGTTCTCAAAGACACGCTGCGCATAGTATGTGAAGCACACCACTGCGACAGGTCGACAACATTAACAGTCAAACTACTGAAAAAAGAAGCGGGCACGTTCAAAGAGGCATCCAGGCTTAGTGAAGATTAGTTGGGTGGTGTTGTGGAACCAGAGAGGGTAATTATGCGTGTGATCAAATCATCTTGGTTGATACAAATGTATTTTTAAAACATGGTAAATCGAATACAAGTTAGTTTCGGAGTTTTGGTAGAGGATTTGACGTTCTCTGTCCAGGAGAATTGGGTGAAGCTCTGTGACTTTCTTGTCAGTTCACCTTATAAACTTATCTCAGACAAAGGAAGGGGGCGGGGGAAGGGATTGACCAGGTGAGAGGTGATAGGTGAGGGGTGAGGGTGATAGGTGAGGGCACAGGAAGGAGGAAGGGAGGTGTTAATAAAAAGCCATGAAGGGAATTTTCCACAATGGTAACATCTAGATCACGAGTTGATTTATATCCAAGGAAGGTATGACTGAAGAGACTCTGGTCAGTCTGGGGTCGGTCAGTACGGTAATCTTCCACGCCTCTCCTCCCCGTCAGGTGGGCTCCACGGCGGTGCAGGTGACGTCGGCAGAGCGCACGCGCGTCCTGGGCCAGCCGGTGTTCCTCAACGACGTCTACTACGCGTCGGAGATCGAGGAGATCTGCCTGGTGGACGAGAGCCAGTTCACGCTGACCATGGCCAACCAGGGCACGCCGCTCACCTTCATGCACCAGGAGTGCGACGCCATCGTCCAGTCCATCATCCACATCCGCACACGCTGGGAGCTGTCGCAGCCGGACTCCATCCCCCAGCACACCAAGATCAGGCCCAAGGACGTCCCCGGCACCCTGCTCAACATCGCCCTGCTCAACCTGGGCAGCTCCGACCCCAGCCTCAGGTCAGTCCACTGTAGCATTCTGTTCCACTGTGATGAATGGGGGTGTGCTTCGGTAGAAAATAGTTCCTACGTGAAACTGCTCACAACGAGGTCTGAGGATTACCTTGAGTTAACCGGGTCATGATTTCTGGAAAGAGACATTGCTTTTGAGTTTTTCCAAATGTAACCGAGCTCCATTATATTGGAGATATCTCTATGGCAGATATCTTTATGGCAGATATCTCTATGGCAGATATCTTTATGGCAGATATCTCTATGGCAGATATCTCTATGGCAGATATCTCTATGGCAGATATCTCTATGGCAGATATCTTTATGGCAGATATCTCTATGGCAGATATCTCTATGGCAGATATCTTTATGGCAGATATCTCTATGGCAGATATCTCTATGGCAGATATCTTTATGGCAGATATCTCTATGGCAGATATCTTTATGGCAGATATCTCTATGGCAGATATCTCTATGGCAGATATCTCTATGGCAGATATCTCTATGGCAGATATCTCTATGGCAGATATCTCTATGGCAGATATCTATATGACACTCACTCACTCACTCCTCTTAACATAGTTAGTGGATCTCTCTTTGATCTTCCTAAAGACAGCGGTGGGGGCGGATTGCGGAGCCTCTGCGACCGGTTTTGATTGACAAAGAAAACGACAGGAAATACTTCACATTCGAGGCAAATTAACAAGGAAAGGATTCCCTTGCGAATCCATACTGTGTGCAAGCGATGCTACGGAACAGTGCCAGGTTTCTAGCACAGCGCGTTTAACAAAGCGCCTAATGAGAGGGGACAGGCACGCCAACCTCCATGAGGTAAAGATTCTGGAAAGGAGCGGTTGGTGACAGCGCTGTGAGATGGGCTGGGTCGGATAGTTCCCAGTCGATATCTAATAGCAATTTAGTTTGAGTTTTGCTCATACCTACGATCCAGATACCGCAGCACCAGGCTGTTACTAAATCAAATCTAAAATGTTTGATTTCTGAATTACCATTCCTCCCCCCTGGCCCTGGTAAATGACAGATGGGTTTATCGTTTGTTTATTGTTTTATCACGGCTCCCATTCAATGCCAATTTATTGACTGCTAGTCTTCCCTCCTGTTTCAGAAGAAGTTCTTTTCATTGTACTGTGCTGTATAATGACAATGCATTTGGTAAATGGACAGCATTTATATAGTGCTTTTCATCAAAAGCGCTTTACACCTTACGCCTCACACTCACCCATTCACTCACCCATTCACTCACCCATTCACTCACCCATTCACTCACACATTCACTCACCCATTCACTCACACATTCACTCACCCATTCACTCACACATTCACTCACCCATTCACTCACCCATTCACTCACACATTCACTCACACATTCACTCACACATTCACTCACCCATTCACTCACCAATCTCCAACCTTTGTCAATCAAGTTTTACATGTTTTAATTGATTGTTATCCTTACTTGTCTTATTGTTATGATTTTATATGCTGTGATTTTATATGCTTTTTGGGGGGGGGGGGGTAACTCTGTATGTACACTTGACATGACTGTAAATGAGGGGAAACCTCAGTTGCCTTTCGAGTTTAAATAAAGGTTTGAAATTAAATAACCGATGGAGCAGTTAGGGTGTTAAGTGTCTCGCTCAAAGGGCTCTTGGACACACACACTGCCCGGGAGGAGCCGGGATCCAACCGGGAACCTTCTGATAATAATGTCTATACACTACTAAGCACTCAGAGTGTAACACTCAAGCTCGATATTACTCGACGAACAACGCCACTGACCCTTAGCTGGCAGAGATGTACCCCTCCTGGTGACTTGTTGTTGTCGCTTTGGATAAAAGCGTCCGCTAAATGACCAAATTGTAAATTGATCACCGGATGGTCGCTCTACCTCCTGAGCCACTGTCACCCCCCCCCCCCCCACTGTTTGAGTCTAATCTAACGTGACCTCCAGGTCTGCAGCCTACAACCTGCTGTGCGCTCTGACCTGCACCTTCAACCTGAAGATCGAGGGCCAGCTGCTGGAGACGTCGGGCCTCTGCATCCCGGCCAACAACACCCTGTTCATCGTGTCCATCAGCAAGACGCTGGCGGCCAACGAGCCCCACCTCACGCTGGAGTTCCTGGAGGAGTGCATCTCCGGCTTCAGCAAGTCCAGTGAGTGTCTCTTAAGTGACCTGGCAGGTCGTGGGCGGGGCGGGCGTGCAGGAGCACTGTGTGTGCAGTCGCGTGCAAATAAACACACACTCCATCTCCTCGCTGTCTACAAGTATCATGTACCACCGCACTTCCCTTTCACTCTCTCACACTCTCTCTCTGTCACACACACACACACATAGGCATTTTATTTTCTGTTACGGACGCACTTGTTTTTCACTCGATAACCACCCACACACAGCTCACACACACACACACACACACGCACAAGTGCACGCACACACAAAACGATCCACATCAACATGTCATGACCAGTTGATGTATAAGCTATTCGTTTTTTGGGGGTGGGACGACTTGATTGCCTTATCCGTCAGGGTGCGTTGAGCTGTGGCCCGCAGTCTCCCTGCCATGTCATTCATCCCCACGTTGCAGCTGAGGCGCTTTATCACTGCAGCAAGGGCAGAGGACCTGATGGTATCTCACTGTACGTGTGTGTCCTTCTGTGTGTGTGCTCCTCTGTGTGTGTGTCCTTCTGTGTGTGTGCTCCTCTGTGTGACTGTCCTTCTGTGTGTGTGCTCCTCTGTGTGACTGTCCTTCTGTGTGTGTGCTCCTCTGTGTGTCTGTCCTTCTGTGTATGTGCTCCTGTGTGTGTCTGTCCTTCTGTGTGTGTGCTCCTGTGTGTGTGTCCTTCTGTGTGTGTGCTCCTCTGTGTGTCTGTCCTTCTGTGTGTGTGCTCCTGTGTGTGTCTGTCCTTCTGTGTGTGTGCTCCTCTGTGTGTCTGTCCTCCTGTGTGTGTGCTCCCCTGTGTGTCTGTCCTTCTGTGTGTGTGCTCCCCTGTGTGTCTGTCCTTCTGTGTGTGTGCTCCTCTGTGTGTCTGTCCTCCTGTGTGTGTGCTCCCCTGTGTGTCTGTCCTTCTGTGTGTGTGCTCCTCTGTGTGTCTGTCCTTGTCTGTGTGTGTGCTCCTCTGTGTGTCTGTCCTTGTCTGTGTGTGTGCTCCTCTGTGTGTCTGTCCTTCTGTGTGTGTGCTCCTCTGTGTGTCTGTCCTTGTCTGTGTGTGTGCTCCTCTGTGTGTCTGTCCTTGTCTGTGTGTGTGCTCCTCTGTGTGTCTGTCCTTGTCTGTGTGTGTGCTCCTCTGTGTGTCTGTCCTTGTCTGTGTGCTCGACTTGTACCCGCTGGTGTAATCGTGCTACAACAGTGGGCAGGGACCGCTGCCAGCATCCAGATAACTAATGTCTGAATGTCTGATCACTAAGTGTGTCTGACTCTTACTCACCTAACCTGCACGCACTACAATGTATAACGTATTACATATACTTTACTCTTACTCATAGTACAGTATATATTCACATTCTAAGTGTTATTGGCCATATTTATTGTAATGTATAATATAACTGATGCATACAGACCCGCATCTGCACCTTTGATTATACTGCTTACTTGCTCATATTCTTATAATCAAAGTTCATTATATTGTTTATACTGCTTATTTTTATCTTTACTATAATTGTATTGACTATATTGACTAAGTCTTTCTACTATTGCCATGCCCATGCCTGTACCTCCCCTCCCCCATGCTGCTATGACGCCTGAATTTCCCCAAGGGGATCAATAAAGGAATATCTTATCTTATCTATGTGTGTGTGTGTGTGTGTGTGTGTGGTACCAGGTATCGAGCTGAAGCACCTGTGTCTGGAGTACATGACCCCGTGGCTCCTCAACCTGGTGCGCTTCTGTAAGCACAACGACGACGCCAAGCGCCAGCGCGTCACCGCCATCCTCGACAAGCTCATCACCATGACGATCAACGAGAAGCAGATGTACCCCTCCATCCAGGCCAAGATCTGGGGCAGCCTGGGACAGGTATGGGGCAGGGGGGACGACGCCACGACTTTGTTTGAAAACTTTTTTTTTTCACCAATTAAAAAAACACTTGTGTGATTAGAAATAGCACGGGCAGGGATCTAAAATAGGCTAATCGCAAGAGGTTGAAAGAGGACCTTATTTTCAGGAGTTGGAGTTGGCTCTAGGCTCTGTACCAACCTTCATGTTAATTGCACAGCCTCCCCTCCCCTCCCCTGCCTGGGAACCCTGGAAGATGGCCTGCATTTACTTAATGCATCGTGAAATGCCTCCAAGCCCAGTAAACCTCCCCATGTAAGGCTTATGAGGAAGGATGGGTTCACAAAGCGGGGAGGCAATCCCACAGAGAGAGTTCACCAGGTTTTTACAGGCAACACGGAACGACTTGTTTGAACTGTAATAGCACTTAAATAAGTAGGACTTTATGCTTCTCGTATTGTACAACCGTTTTCTGTATGAAATTGTATGTCACACGACAGACTGCAGTGCAGATGATGTCCTTTCCTCAAGTGTAACGGTGTATCCTAGAATGTTCTAGTCAGCAGGGAAGGAATAGGTAATGACACGGGTGTCTCTTATGTCAGGTGTGTTTTGACCTTTGTGACCTCTGTGCCCTCAGATAACGGACCTGCTGGACGTGGTGCTGGACAGTTTCATCAAGACCAGCGCCACGGGGGGCCTGGGCTCCATCAAGGCAGAGGTCATGGCTGATACCGCGGTGGCTCTGGCTTCAGGGAACGTCAAGCTGGTGTCCAGCAAGGTGCGGCTTGACAGTCCGAGCACATACATCCCACCACCTCGGGTTTATAGGACAACGGTGGCTCCACATACATCCCACCACCTCGGGTTTATAGGACAACGGTGGCTCCACATACATCCCACCACCTCGGGTTTATAGGACAACGGTGGCTCCACATACATCCCACTACCTCGGGTTTATAGGACAACGGTGGCTCCACATACATCCCACCACCTCGGGTTTATAGGACAACGGTGGCTCCACATACATCCCACCACCTCGGGTTTATAGGACAACGGTGGCTCCACATACATCCCACTACCTCGGGTTTATAGGACAACGGTGGCTCCACATACATCCCACTACCTCGGGTTTATAGGACAACGGTGGCTCCACATACATCCCACTACCTCGGGTTTATAGGACAACGGTGGCTCCACATACATCCCACTACCTCGGGTTTATAGGACAACGGTGGCTCCACATACATCCCACCACCTCGGGTTTATAGGACAACGGTGGCTCCACATACATCCCACTACCTCGGGTTTATAGGACAACGGTGGCTCCACATACATCCCACTACCTCGGGTTTATAGGACAACGGTGGCTCCACATACATCCCACTACCTCGGGTTTATAGGACAACGGTGGCTCCACATACATCCCACCACCTCGGGTTTATAGGACAACGGTGGCTCCACATACATCCCACCACCTCGGGTTTATACGACAGAGTTACTTTTATTCAACAAAAAACATTCTTGATGTAGTTTCTGTTGTTTTGTAAGATCCACGAACGTGACAAACGGCCAATATCCCCATAACGTTCTCAGACACTCTGAAGTGTTTGCTTCTAAAGCGGCTCCACCACCACTTCTCGGTCAGTGTTTCCTGTTTGACACAGTAGAGATGTCCTTCCTGGTCACAGCCTCATTCTGTCGCGCAGACACTCTTTATTTACCTTCCAATACTGTCTATTATAACCGTATCATACATATTATGAGCTAACGTTATTCTTTTTGATCAAATTACACAAATACAAACACAGTTTTCAGACGCTCGTGTGGTGAATAACTCTGTCACAAAGTTAAGATGGTGAATCTCTAAGCTTTCTTTCGGTGTTCCAGTATGACGTCACTGTCCTCATCCTCGGCGAAGTGAGCAGAGAGACTAAACCAGTTACTTCTACACTCTGTCACAATATGGTTCAATCAGAATTTCAACTGTGTCCAATTTTGTAATTTGGGACATCTTAGAGATATTATTAATTCAATTAGAAGATACAAATATATTATTAATTCAACTTATTGTGATAATGAGGCAAATGATTCAGTGAGGGAAAGTAATTATTATTACCATCTGTTTTTATAAAAGAAGAAAGTATATAACACATCAAATTGAATCAGAAATACTTACCAAATCAGCAAATGTCTCCGAAACAGTCAATCCCTCCCTTTTTCCCTGACTTAAAGTATCCAAAGCGACAAACTTGTCCACTCAGCATCCATCATCTATCTGTGTGTTCTCTATCCCAATCCACCCTGCTACGAGATAAACAAACACAACACACACAGCCCAGACGCACAATAGAAAAGCCAGGCCCTGGCTCCTATTATGGAAGGCACTGTAAGGCCATTGTGAAGATGTTTTGCCGAAGAGCAGCCGAACAAAGTCTCCATTTGAGTCGCACGTGTCGGATCGCCTCTATGATTCTTGCAGAATCTTAAAAACATAAATTATTAGTATAGATTTAAGGAGATTCAGTTCGTAACTGTGTGCGATGTCGTTTTGCCACGTTCCCCTGCTCTTACATTAGTGTTATCCACATGTCTGTGTGGTTGGCATGTGCCAGCCTCTCCTGATGTCACGGCTGACAGCCTGTGGAGCACAACAGGAGCTTTGTCTGGGTCTCTTGGCCTCTTTGTCACCCGAGACTTGAGCCAATGACTTCTTCTTCTTGACAGATATAGCATTAGCCACTACTACGATCTTGTCTTATGCATTAAAAATAGTGTCACGCACCGGCTAAAAAGTATGGAGAAAAAAAAGGGAGACCATGTATGAAACAAGGTTTAACACAAGTACAGTATGTTGTGAATTAAATATAAGTGTCATGGAGGATGCTGTGGGGGGTTGAAGGGTGTGAACAAAAATTTACCAAACGGTGGACGTCTTCTGGGGAGAAGAAATGTCACGGAAGTTCAGAAAGCATTAAGACCACGGTGCCTAGAGCACAGACGACACCAAGTTGCTGCTAATAAACAACACCTAGGTGCTGCTGTGCTGAAACTAAACAAGAATAACATCATAAACAACACCTAGGTGCTGCTGTGCTGAAACTAAACAAGAATAACATCATAAACAACACTTAGGCGCTGCTGTGCACCATATGCATAGAAAATAGTGTTTCTTCTGACATGACAATGGAGCCAAGTAAACATATTATACCCACAACAATGGGACTTATAATTGACCAAACTCATTTCACCACACAGTGGTGATTTGAATATCTTTAGGGCGCCCCAGTGGCGAACCACATAGCGCGCTCAGCCGCGGCACAGCCGACCCGGGTTCGATTCCCGAACCCGTCGTTATTTGCCTAATGTCTTCCCCCCACTCTGTCTCCCGTTCCTCCTCCCTCTCTCTCTACTGGACTGCCCAGTAGAATAAAGCGATAAACGCTAAAAAATTAATCTTTAAAAAAATCTTTGACCAGTTTTCCACCGTGTTGCGTACTTTGCAGTAGGCTAGTTCACTTACGTCCAGGACTTCACTGCACCTGCTTCCTGTTTACACAGGCAAGCGCATGACCAGTGACACTGGCAGTGTATTTGATGCTGTTGATTCCCCGCTACAATATGGAATGGTTTTTTGTGCGATTTAAAAGAGAAATAGTTTCATTATTAGATACTAAGATGACTAAGACATGCTAACACGAGGCTGCTACCCTCAAAGAGGACAACGGAAACTATGGGCTTGTGCAGTGACCAAAAAGATAGGCTCCTAAAAATCCTAAACTGTCCCTTTTAAACTCTTTTAAAACTAGTTTTGAACAATACTTCCCTCGGCGGTCGACCTCCAGATATCCTCATCGGTTTCCTCCTCCTTCTCTTGACGGCAGGTCATCGGCCGGATGTGCAAGATCATCGACAAGACGTGCCTGTCGCCCACGCCCACGCTGGAGCAGCACCTGATGTGGGACGACATCGCCATCCTGGCGCGCTACATGCTGATGCTCTCCTTCAACAACTCCCTGGACGTGGCGGCCCACCTGCCCTACCTGTTCCACGTGGTCACGCTGCTGGTGGCCACCGGGCCCCTGTCCCTCAGAGCCTCCACCCACGGCCTGGTCATCAACATCATACACTCCCTCTGCACCTGCTCCCAGCTCAACTTCAGCGGTGAGACCCCCCCCCCCCCCCCTTATGCAATGTGTTCGTGTGCAGCGACATCACACGTTTGTAAAATGAAGTAGTTATTTGGAAAGGCTCCTTGCCATTGCATTATAATGCAGTCAATTGTAAGAGCAGCGAACGTAACCCGAGCATAAAACAGTTATGCCTTGTCTCCATTAGCTACAGTATGTTCAGCCTGGCTGGGGCTATCCATGGTCTAGCATGGTTTGGTTTGTATCTCCATTAGCTGTGTTCAGCCTGGCTGGGGCTAGCCATGGTCTAGCATGGTTTGGTTTGTATCTCCATTAGCTATGTTCAGCCTGGCTGGGGCTAGTCATGGTCTAGCATGGTTTGGTTTGTATCTCCATTAGCTATGTTCAGCCTGGCTGTGGCTAGTCATGGTCTAGCATGGTTTGGTTTGTATCTCCATTAGCTGTGTTCAGCCTGGCTGTGGCTAGTCATGGTCTAGCATGGTTTGGTTTGTATCTCCATTAGCTGTGTTCAGCCTGGCTGGGGCTAGTCATGGTCTAGCATGGTATGGTTTGTATCTCCATTAGCTATGTTCAGCCTGGCTGGGGCTAGTCATGGTCTAGCATGGTATGGTATGGTTTGTATCTCCATTAGCTATGTTCAGCCTGGCTGGGGCTAGCCATGGTCTAGCATGGTATGGTTTGGTTTGTATCTCCATTAGCTGTGTTCAGCCTGGCTGTGGCTAGTCATGGCCAGGTTCGGTATGGTGTGGTTGGGTTTGTGTCTGTATTGCATTTCTCTGCAGTTGCTAAGCACCCTTTCAAAATCCACACCACCAACTGTGGTACACAAGCTAAACCAGTCCCAGCCGGCTTTGGCTCAGGTCTGGCCTTGTTGTGAAAGGTGGCTGTCAGCCGGGGTCCAGCCAGGTTTGGCCAGTTTCTAAAGACACAATCTCACTGTGTGCCAGACAGGCCACAGCCCGGCTCAACCCTGGCTAGTGGAGGCGAGGCATTACAGTGTGGTCAGAACATGGCTAGTTAGCTGGGCTAGCCGACACTAAAAGCATTGGGCTGCAGTTCGCTGTAGTCAGCGCTTTAGTCCAGCCAGTGTTACTACAGCAACATGTCTTCTAGTCATTAGTTAAAAGCAATGGTTAGCGTTTTGGACAGATCGAATCTGGAGTGGTGTGATTTATAGGCACTTCACCGAGACTTGCTTTGTGAAGGGCACTCCACTTGGAGCATTATCAATCACCATTAGTTGACCATAATTTAAACCTGACGAGCCGCTTGTCTCCCGTCATTTCTCAAGCAGAGGAGACCAAGCAGGTGCTGAGGCTGAGCCTGACTGAGTTCTCGCTGCCCAAGTTCTACCTGCTGTTCGGCATCAGCAAGGTGAAGTCTGCCGCCGTCATCGCCTTCCGCTCCAGCTACCGGGACCGCTCCTTCTCCCCGGGCTCCTACGAGAGGGAGACCTTCGCCCTCTCCTCCCTGGAGACCGTCACCGAGGCCCTGCTGGAGATCATGGAGGTGGGGACGGGGCGCAGACACACGCTTATACTCCACACGCACAAACATGCACACACACACACACACAGATGGACTGCATTTATATCACGCTTTACAATTTGTTCCTCACCTTTTACGCATTCACTCACACATTCACACACCGACTGAGGCGACCATGCAAGGTGCCCAGTTAGGGGTTAAGTGTCTTGCTCAAGGACACTTCGACACACTGCCCGGGAGGAGCAGGAATCGAACCGGGAACCTCCGGATTACCAGGGGACTGCTTTACCTCCCGAGGCACTGTCGCCCCCCACACACGCACACACACACTCATACACACTCATACACACTCACACAGTCTCACACACACACAAATGTTTTGAATCAAATTGAATCGAAACATAGTGAAAATGTACGATTTTATGATTGACTGAATCTTTGCCTTTGTCAGAATTTAATCGTTGTTGGATCGTATGGTCCTGTACTGATAACACGCAAACGGAAACTTGCTCATAATGACTAGTGGATGAGTAACAGAGTAATCGACATGTTCTTATTTATTCATCTATATATTATATATATATATATATTTTTTTTTTTAACTTGAAGCTCTTCTATAATCTCACTCATGACACTCTGCCCCTAGTGGCGGCACGCGGGCATATCACTCAGTTCAGTCTATGCCAGAACGCTTCACATCTCTGACGCCGTGTGACCTTGTTTTTCTCCGCCCCCCCCCAGGCCTGCATGAGGGACATCCCAGCATGCAAGTGGCTCGACCAGTGGACAGAGCTGGCACAGAAGTACGACACTCTGCCGTCCATCTACATTCATACACACACATCCACTGCACACACTCGCTTTAAACACTTTAACATTCACTTCACACACTTTAAACACCTTTTAACACTACACCATGTTTGATCTATTTATTACTAAAATATTTGCACTACATCCCTACCTAATTTTTGCATTTTGTACTTTAGTCTGTACTTTTTTACTGTATGAAGCACAATCTCAGGGGGCTCAAACAGAACCAAGCATTGCACTGTAATTGACATGTACCTTATATGCGACAAATAAAACTAAACGTGAACTTGAAACCTATGTTATGAAGTCATCCTAGCCAATGTGTCAAAACGTCCACATCCGTACAGAGACGAGTCATTTTGCAGTATAATGCAACTTCCATACTAACATACTGCTACTTCCTCTGACATCATTGTTCCAACACCACCCTGCAAAACATCGTATATCTGACATGAAATTAACACAGAGCAGTATATCATGTAATGTTACCCTTACAAATGGTCAAATATGTCTTTTTGGGTAACCTGTGATAGATGAGTCTGACACGTGTAAAGAAAGTAACGACAGGAGGCCTGATTTGTCACTGGAGGTCCTCACAAGTACAGTAATCCTGTGTGTGTGTTTGTGTGTGTGTCCAGGTTTGCGTTCCAGTACAACCCGTCCCTCCAGCCCAGGGCCCTGGTGGTCTTCGGCTGCATCAGTAAGAGAGTGAGCCACGGGCAGATCAAACAGATCATACGCATCCTCAGCAAGGCCAGCCCCCTGCTCAGCATAGACCGGGTCAGTTCTCTCTCTCTCGCTCTCTCTCACACACACTCTTTCTGTATCTATCTGTCTCTCTCTCTCTCGCTGTCTCTCTCTCACACACACTCTTTGTGTCCATCTTTCTCTTCTCTTTGTATCTCTTTCTCTTCTCTATCTTTCTCTTCTCTCTACCTCTTCTCTCCCTCACTTCCTTTTTCTATATGCGTCTCCTTTTTTTAAGGTTTCTGTCTGTCTTGGTATCTCTCTCTCTATCTCTCTCTCTCGCTGTCTCTCTATAGCTGTCTCTCTCTAGCTGTCTCTCTCACACTCTTTCTGTGTATCTTTCTCTTCTCTGTCTCTCTATAGCTGTCTCTCACACGCTTTCTGTGTCTATCTTTCTCTTCTCTGTCTCTCCTCTCTACCTCTTCTCTCCCTCACTTCCTTTTTCTATATGTGTCTCCTTTGTTCTGGTGTCTCTCTCTCTCTCTCTCTCTCTCTCTCTCTCTCTCTCTCTCTCTCTCTCTCTCTCTCTCTAATGTTTTAACGTGGTGTGTTGCTCTGCTGTCCCAGGCCCTGTCCACACGAGAGTTTGGATTTAATATGACCGAAGTTTGAAAAAATAAAACTCCGTCCACACGGTGAACACAGGTGGACAACCGTGTATAACTGCGTACTCACGGGCAGAGCTGGAACCCAGCAACCGATACATTTAGTACAATGTAATACAATGCCAAAGCAGTAGGCGGCGATGTTGTTCAGACATGAAGGCCATTTCAACCAATCAGAAAAGACTGAACGCTCACTAAACTTCCTGTTGGGTAGCGATCTGCCATTAATTAACTGAAGAAGAAGAAGTAACGTTACCGATATGAAATGGATGTAAACGTTATTTAACAGATTGCAGAATGGGTACAATACAATACGGCTCAATACAAACAATTGTTAAGGGGATGCAGTCTGGACTGGGTTCCTTATAAGTTATAACAATAACTTGACAACACATGAGTTTAGTTTAGCTGCAGCTACATGTTTACTCTGAGCGTCAACAGACATCAGTCGATCACAACACTCTTCAACACAGACGATACGTTTTGAACAAAAGTTTGTTACAATCATTTTCATATAACGCTACTTGGGACAGCTCTGCTGTAAACACTGGTGTAGTTGGCTCTGCTCTAATCTCTCTACCCCGCGGTCTGCCGTGAACATGGGGAATAATTGCGACAGCTCTGCTGTAAACACTGGGAATAACCTCGGTTGCTATGCCCACACGCAACTGCAAAACCGCACAACTCCACCCTGGCCACCGGTTTCAAAAGACCGCGGTTGCAGTGTAGCAAATCCCCGGTTGTGTGTGGCCGAACAGTGCAACTGCGCACATACAATCACGGTTACATTAAACCCAGCGTTCGTGTGGACGGGGCCTCTCTATAGCTGTCTCTCACACGCTTTCTGTGTCTATCTTTCTCTTCTCTGTCTCTCCTCTCTACCTCTTCTCTCCCTCACTTCCTTTTTCTATATGTGTCTCCTTTGTTCTGGTGTCTCTCTCTCTCTCTCTCTCTCTCTCTCTCTCTCTCTCTCTCTCTCTCTCTCTCTAATGTTTTAACATGGTGTGTTGCTCTGCTGTCCCAGAGAGAAGATAAATGTGGGTTTTAGGAGGTTAAGAGGATTTGAGGACGGAAGAAATCTTGCAGAATCTTTACACACACACACACACACACACACACACACACACACACACACACACTGTGTAGTTGAATGCGTGCCACTAGCTTAGTGTTGATAATTACTTTCCAATTAGTTTTCTTGCTGGATATCTGTGGTTCTTTTTTTGCAGTGCCTGCACAAACATTATAAATCCTCTGGTTTACAATCCACTAATATAATGTGAACCCTGTCCTCTCTCTCTCCCTCACTCGTTCTCCTTCTCTCTTCTGCTCTCTCTCCCCCTTTCTCACGCACCTCTTAACACACCTTCACCCCCCCTCCGCCTCTCTATCTCTCTCTTTCCTCTTTCTCTTCCCCCTCCGTCTCTCTCTCTCTCTCTCCCCCCTCTGTCTCTCTCTCCTCTCTCTCTCCCCCCCTCTGCACCACAGGGGCTGGAGAGCTGTCTGAAGGGACCAGATAATTACAACAGCCAGGTGTTAATAGAGGCCACAGTCATCGCTCTGACCAAGCTGCAGCCTCTCCTCAGCAAGGTGGGTTACAGCCCTTCTATTACTGTGTCGTACCTGCAGCAACATGGTGATTATGGATACGTGGCTGAGATTATCTACCTGTGTGTGTGTGTGTTTACGTTTACATGTGTCTGTGGCTTTAGTGATGTCACAGCAAGGGGCTTTGCCGGCTCTTAACACATTGGCGGCCACTGGGATGCGTCTAATATCACTCTAGACGACCAGCATATGTAAACAGACTTGCACAGTCCATGGGGCTCTTTGTAGAGCTAAATCTATACTTTATAGTATTGCTATCTGTCCATTCTCATTGTCAATTGAGACCATAAACCGTCCCTTCAAAATGGCTTAAAGGATAACTCCACTATTTTGGGAAATTAGCTTATTTAACATCTTCCCTGGAGTTAGACAAGAAGATGCATACCTTTTTTGTCTCTGTGCGTGCATTTTAGCTTTGGGAATAGATGCTCCGTTAGCATAGCTTAGCTTCATCACTGGAAGTGAGGCAGGACAGTAGCCTTACAGTGCCTTACAGTGTATTGCAAGGTCTGACATTGACCAAACTTGATATGCATGACCTTGGTGGGCTCTAGGTCAACTCCTGAAAAGGGGGTCAATGTCAGACTTTGCAATCAAAAGTTAGGGGGCTAATAACCCTTGCCATAATTTCAGTGCGCCCCTAACTTTTGATTGCAAGGTCTGACATTGACCCCCTTTTCAGGAGTTGACCTAGAGCCCACCAAGGTCATGCATATCAAGTTTGGTCAATGTCAGACCTTGCAATACACTGTAAGGCACTGTAAGGCTACTGTCCTGCCTCACTTCCAGTGATGAAGCTAAGCTATGCTAACGGAGCATCTATTCCCAAAGCTAAAATGCACGCACAGAGACAAAAAAGGTATGCATCTTCTTGTCTAACTCCAGGGAAGATGTTAAATAAGCTAATTTCCCAAAATAGTGGAGTTATCCTTTAAAGAAAGAAAAAGAAATCATCAATACGTTCTCATTTTATAGCGCCGTGAATATAAGCGTTATAAGGGATTCCGGCTAGGATATTTCCTGGAAGGCTAGATAAAGGGCTAATAGCTACTAACGTTATATCCAATGGCATTTCCGTTATACAGAAGCTACAGTTAAAACTCAAACTACATATGATCGGTACGATCCTCAAGCATGTATGCATGAAAGGGGACGACGACGACGACGACGTCGTTTCTGATTATTGATTACCAATAACCGTGTTCATCTCAGTAGCCACATACGCTGATCGCCTGGTTGAGTATCATAACAAGCTCTGTTCAGCATGTAATTTACGTGAAAAAGATCTTACCATGAGCCGGTTCGATCCCCCCGAGCATTTCCCAGTTATCGATCGCCATCTGGTAGATCGATATGTCCATTGGCTGATGATATATCCCCTTATTGCATAGTGAAATCCGCGATTCCAAAGCGTATTCCGTGCAACAGGCAATAGCGATCGCTTCAGGTGAGTAGAAAAATACATTAGAGATCCAGAAAAAAAAAGACAGCTTCTGCCACAGGGAACACTGCATTATCGATACAGCGCCCCTAAGAGGATCTGGCCGGTAATGCACTTTCTCGAATTCAAAGAGTAGGGTAAATCTGCAGTGCCGCTCGGCGACATTGAATAGGTTATTAAAATGGAATAAAAGCCAAAACAACCTTGCCACGGATATATCCGTCCTCGGTCCTTTAACACTTTGGTCGCCAGGCTTATATTCACAATAAACCATCCCACGCCAGCTCTATTTGTCTATGGAGAAGTTCCCCTTCTTTGCAGGGCTATAACTTTTTAAATTGTATTGCTAAATTGACATTACTATGGCCCATTCAACGTCAAGTATCTATTGTTCAGGGTGTAGCAACGTTATACTTTTTCATTCACATATTCATACTAAAATACGGTCTAAAGTATAAGTATGTTTTTATCGTTTTCTGCAGCTTTCTCCAGAATGTGATTTATAGCCCTAAATGCATTATATTGATGATCAAATACAGTTTGATAGCAATCTGCGCGAGATAAAACATTTCAAATGGACGTGCTTCTAGAAGTTACTACTTATCATCTGATGTTGACCGGATGGGGGGGGGGGGTCGTTTATAATTCCGTGGCCAACGTTAGATGATTCATCTAGTGTGGGTGATATGATCATCAGAGCAGTTTATATCAAACACGTTAAAAAATAACGCTGAATCTTACCCCAGTCTCCTCGGGCCGTTGGGCGATGAGCGTGGAGCAGAAATATTCCTATTATGGGATGTAGAAATATGCGCTCCATCTCCAGGTTGTATAATAGTATATACGTCCAAATCATGTTGTTTATCGAGTTATTGGTAACGGATTGCTATCCATTGCGTCTAGCTCGAGTCCTGGGACTATTAGCGAGTGATCGGACCGAATTGGAATGAGCACCAGCTTCCATTTCCTGTTTCCGGTCTGGGCGATCCGCCGATCGGCCACCAGATGGCGCTCTTGAACCGTTGGAGAGTTGAGAGGGGATCAACAGTAGATCTCAAGTCTCCGGGGGAGAAATATGTTTGCGATCACAGATTTTTGAAATATTGATATCAAAGACGTGGTACGGCGTCTTTGGCAGAATGAGCATGGCGAGGAATTACGTGGTAAGGCGTTTTTGGCGACCATAGTGTTAAAGGCCAACTTGCAGGTTAAACCCTACTCTGCAATTATGGGTAGTTTACATCATTGGTATCTAATTTAATTATTAATGTTTTTCCATTTGACGCCGGAAATGCCACTCGGAAAGGGTTAAAAAGGTCCACGCACGAATAACATGCACGGAGCAAGTCAAAAAGCCTATCAGACGCTAGCAGGGCTGTGACGTCACCCGAGGCAACTTATGCCTTATGCCCGTCCGGGTCGCGTGTATGCTTTCCGCAACGCAGTTGTGTTTCTGCGTTCCCGTTTTGCGCTCTGATTGGCCGAGCGCGCGCATGAGCCGCGACAAGCCCTTCAGCCAGGCAGGAATACTCAGCTCCGCTTAACGCAATTTATACAAATGGAAGTATTGATTTCGCCGTAACGAATAATTAAAAAAATATACCGTTAACTGGAATATGTTGTTTCTTTACACATATATGTTGGATTATGTAATTGGTTTGTCATGACAAACCAATAAAAAATCGCGAATTAACCTGTGGCTACAACAACACACAGTAACTACATGCATCATTGTTTACAATGAACGGTGGGGCTAATCGAAAGGGCTGGACACGGACAAGTTAAACAGCAATCAATTAATTTAATATAACAGTCCGGTTCTGTGTTTGTTTGTGTCTGTAGATTGTTGGTGAACAACTAACTTTAGGTTAGTTTAACTAGTCCGTGTCCAGTCCTTTCGATTAGCCCCACCGTTCATTGTAAACAATGATGCATGTAGTTACTGTGTGTTGTTGTAGCCATACAGCATACACGCGTCCGGGTCATAGTATTACTGGCTATATGGATATATGGCTATATGGCTCCTGCTAACGTTAGCATTATGTCTACTGTCGTGAACCATTTAAATCGGGCCATGCAAAAGATTTTGGGGAACGAGTAAATGTGTGCAGGTCCTCTTCTCAGATCACATCATCACATCATGCCGGCTAGCAAGCTACACGTCCCGGGCCCCGGCATGTTGATACGATAGTAGCCCCTTTAGCCCACTCTGTGCATCAGTCACGATAGCTATGAGCTAACTAACGTTACAAGCTCAAACACCTTATAACTACTACTATTGTCGTGTCCATGGGTTCCCTGGCAGAATACTTGTGAGGACAGGGGTATGCAAGGAGGAGAGAACCATTTTAAATCGGGCATTCATGCCGGCTAGAAAGCTATGTCCAGGCATGTTGCTAGCACAATAGCTACCAGGCTGGGCTAAGCTACGTTAGCTTCTAGCGTTGTATACACAATATGTACAACGACACAATGATTTACATTATTACAAATATGGTAACGTGGTTGTGGCTTTTACAAATAGTGGTTAGCTTTAGAGATGAATGGCTATGATCACGGAGCAATAGTGTTAGGTGAAACAGATACATTTTCATTCATCACTCCTCGGCTTCCTGGCACTACCTGCCTGTGACTCTCAGAGCCGCTGCTGCCCTGTACCTCGTCTGACGTCAGCATTAAGATCACACACGCACATTATTAATCCATGGATTTCAATATCCAGGTGTGTGATGGTTGTGGTTTGGTCGACAATGTTTGATAAAAACGCTAAAACTGGGTCAATTTCAATAATTTTTTTCCCCCTCTTCATGAAAGTCACCGTTGGCCTAGTCACATTGTTTATTGTTTTAAATCTTTTTATTTTTTAAAACACATTGTTTATTGAACAAAAATACAACCTGCAAGTTGGCCTTTAAGCATGGATTCGAAACACGGATATATCCAGACCCGGCGCCATGGGCGGGCATTGGGGGGCCTGGCCCGCCCACTGAGTCAGCTGTGCCTTTTTTTTGTTTTTTTTGTTTTGTTTTTTTCAATCAAAGTCGACTATCCAAATGCTTAGTCGGGGACAGCCCTAGTGGGCACTGATGTCAACAACAACACTACTGAAGCTAGCACAGCACTCTGTGAGAATTCGTTTTCTGCCCTCAAGAACATCTTTACAGAACATCGCCTTAGTATGCTTCATCGACGCAAGGCCAATTTAATTCAGTTGGCATTTGAGAAGGACTTAACAAAAAAATTCAGGAATGAGTTAAGTGGAGGGGCAGTGTTTTAAGAAGTTTTCACTCTGTCCCCAAACGATGGTGAGTAAGTAGCCTGTGGAGGAATTTTGTTTGCTTTTTTATGCACTTTATTTTTGTCAGTTCAGTTCAGTTTGTCAGTGAATTCAGACGTGTTGAATAAATGGAGACTTTTCAAAGATATAGAATAGAATAGAGTAGAAATGTATTATCCTGAGGGAAATTTGACACTCCAAATCACTCAACATTAAACATTTAGACAGAACAAGTCACGAATAAGAATAACAAAACAAATGGCCTAAGAATAGAATAAAATGAAATAAAATAAAAATAGAATAAAAGATACAGTAAATAAATACAGTAAAAATATACTGAAGTCTACAGTAGGTGTAATATTGCACAGTGCTGTTTAAAAAGTAAGAGTCCAGGAAGATGGTAACTGTCACTCTGTGCTCAGTGATGCAGTGAGGCACAGTGATGCGTTTTATAAAGTCTGATGGCTGTTGGAATGAAGGACTTCCTGTGCCGTTCAGTGCTGCATTTAGGTAGTGTGAGCCTATAACATGCTCCTCCTGTCAGCCAAGTCTGTGTATAGTGGGTGGGAGGGGTTTTCCCTGATGGCCTGGAGCTTAGCAAGGCTCCTCCTCTCCGCCACCCTCGCTAGGGCGTCCAGCTACACCCTAACCATGCTACTGGCCTTCCTGACCATCTTATCCAGCCTGTCTGTGTCCCCTGCTCTCAGTCCGCTGCCCCAGCAGGTCTGTTATATATATCCGTTCAGTCTGTTTTTGTATAAGTGAATGTTCTTAAGATAGAGAAATTAGATTTTTCAATTGCCTCTCTGCTGTTTAGTTCAGCACCGTGGGCAACGCCAAGCAAGCCACAGCGCCGTTGTCCCAGCTGAAAAAAAAGGGAACCTGTGTTGAAAAACCATTGTGCCCCCCCGAGAACATTTTATGCCCCCCCACTAATTTGTTTCTGCAGCCTGGTCTGGATATATCCGTTGTTGGGCGGGATTGTGTTAAGGCACATGAGTCGATATGCCTGAGTGACAGTTTGTCTGGTGGAAGTTGAGTAGAAGAAATGACACCTTTAACCAGGTCTGTCCTCAACCACAGGAATCCACTCATCGTCATGGAGTTTGATGACTAATCAATTACTTGATTTAAAGGTGCTATAGATAGATAACATGTTTATGTAGAGTATAATATATGTAGAGAATAATGATACATCCACAGAGCCACCCCCCCCCCCCCCCCACACCAATTAGCGGGTCCACTATGTATGAAAAATGCTATACAAATAAAGTTATTATTATTTAACCCGGTCTGTTGTTCTTCTAGCTCTAACCTGTCTGTTGTTCTTCTAGCTCTAACCTGTCTGTTGTTCTTCTAGCTCTAACCTGTCTGTTGTTCTTCTAGCTCTAACCTGTCTGTTGTTCTTCTCGCTCTAACCTGTCTGTTGTTCTTCTCGCTCTAACCTGTCTGTTGTTCTTCTAGCTCTAACCTGTCTGTTGTTCTTCTAGCTCTAACCTGTCTGTTGTTCTTCTAGCTCGAACCCGTCTGTTCTTCTTGCGCTAACCTATCTGTCTCTCTCTCTCAGGAGTCTCCTCTAACCTGTCTCTCTCTCTCTCTCTCTCTCAGGAGTCTCCTCTAACCTGTCTCTCTCTCAGGAGTCCCCTCTAACCTGTCTCTCTCTCAGGAGTCTCCTCTAACCTGTCTGTCTCTCTCTCTCAGGAGTCCCCTCTAACCTGTCTGTCTCTCTCTCAGGAGTCTCCTCTAACCTGTCTGTCTCTCTCTCAGGAGTCCCCTCTAACCTGTCTCTCTCTCTCTCTCTCTCTCTCTCAGGAGTCTCCTCTAACCTGTCTGTGTCTCTCTCTCTCAGGAGTCCCCTCTAACCTGTCTGTCTCTCTCAGGAGTCCCCTCTAACCTGTCTCTCTCTCTCTCTCAGGAGTCCCCTCTAACCTGTCTCTCTCTCTCTCAGGAGTCCCCTCTAACCTGTCTCTCTCTCTCTCAGGAGTCCCCTCTAACCTGTCTCTCTCTCAGGAGTCCCCTCTAACCTGTCTGTCTCTCTCTCAGGAGTCCCCTCTAACCTGTCTGTCTCTCTCTCAGGAGTCCCCTCTAACCTGTCTCTCTCTCAGGAGTCCCCTCTAACCTGTCTGTCTCTCTCTCAGGAGTCCCCTCTAACCTGTCTGTCTCTCTCTCAGGAGTCCCCTCTAACCTCTCTCTCTCAGGAGTCCCCTCTAACCTGTCTCTCTCTCAGGAGTCCCCTCTAACCTGTCTGTCTCTCTCTCAGGAGTCCCCTCTAACCTGTCTGTCTCTCTCTCAGGAGTCCCCTCTAACCTGTCTATCTCTCAGGAGTCCCCTCTAACCTGTCTGTCTCTCTCTCAGGAGTCCCCTCTAACCTGTCTGTCTCTCTCTCAGGAGTCCCCTATGCACAAGGCTCTGTTCTGGGTGGCTGTGGCCGTGCTGCAGCTGGATGAGGTTAACCTGTACTCTGCCGGCACCGCCCTGATGGAGCAGAACCTGCACACGCTGGACACGCTGCGCGTCTTCAACGACAAGGTGCCGCATGCCTCACACACAGGCCCCCTCTGCACCCCGCATCACATCGTACCGTCCTGCTGGGTCTTTCACTCAGCCCCGTGCATGTTCACACCCGCAGGACTTCTGCTTCTACACTAATTACATGTCATATTGTCAAGGATGGCAAAAAATAGCCGCAGACTCATTTAGCCTTTCCATCCTTCCTCTTTCTCTTCTGTGTGTGTGTGTCTCTCTCTCTTTCGCCCCTATCTTTCTCTTCTGTGTCTACTCTCTCTGTCTGTCTGTCTGTCTCTCTTTCTCCCCTCTTTCTCTTCTGTGTCTACTCTCTCTCTGTCTCTCTCTCTGTCTGTCTGTCTGTCTGTCTGTCTGTCTGTCTTTCTCCCCTATCCTTCTCTTATGTGTATCTACTCTCTCTCCCTACCGCTTTCAGTCTTTGTGCTTAGCTAGCCTAGCTGCTCCCTACCGCTTCCAGTCCTTGTGCTAAGCTAGGCTAGCTGCTCCCTCTCTCTGGGGCTACTGGACACATGAGATGAAACTGATATCAATCTTCTTGTCCTTTTCTGAGGAAGATGGCAAACAAGTGCAATTTCCCAAAATTCTGGACTGTTCCTTTTTCAAGTGAATAATCTTTCATGGCCTAGTTTCCTGCCCTAAACTCACCCCCCCCCCCCCCCCCCCTAATCTCTCCTCCCCTCCTCCCTCTCCTCCTCCCTCTCCCCCTGCCTGCTCCTCTCCTCCCGGGCAGAGTCCAGAGGAGGTGTTCATGGAGGTCAGGCGTCCTCTGGAGTGGCACTGTAAGCAGATGGACCACTTTGTGGGCTTGAACTTCAGCTCCAACTTCAACTTCGCCCTGGTGGGCCACCTGCTCAAAGGTACAGCGGCAGGATTAGATTCAAACCGTCACCCTTCAGCGGTTCTCAATGCCGCTGCTGTTTACTGGGATTCATTTGTGTGACGAAGGCAGGAGACGAAGCGTTTTCCTTTAACCTAACTGAATTATAGGATTTGGAAATGTTAACAGTTGAGTGGTTTTCACAGTGACTGTACACCAACACAAGGTATGAAAACCACAGAACATTGGTCATTATTAGTTTAGGTTACTTTATTGGCACTTACAAATGAAACTAAACATTCAATAAATATATATATATATATAATGATGTGCCGGAGAGGTCAACCAACCCATGGGCCTTACAAGCAACCCCCCCTCTCAAGAAACACAGTAGCTTATTAATGCTATATCATACTTAGGCCAAAATACATAAAACTGTACACATATCAACTTGCATACAAACAAGTATATACACGCACGTATAGGACATAACAACAGTGATAGTGATGTGATAAGATAACAGCATTGGTTGCATATATGAATCATACTTCAGTTAGAATTATGAGTTTGGGTTAAATTAAGGCTTTCTTTGAACTTTGTTCTAAATACAGATCATGTTGAGCATGTTTCTGTTAGATTGTCTCTACTGTTCCACAGCACAACACCCTCATATACAAAATGTTACCCGTGAGTCGCTGTCATTATGAACCTCTCCTCTCCTTATGGAGTGTGAACCTGTCATTATGAACCTCTCCTCTCCTTATGGAGTGTGCACCTCTCACAAACATCCTCCTGAAATGCAGAGAGAAGTGATTTGATAATGTGGCAAAATAGACGCAACCTGCCAGATTCTGAGACACAAGTCTGGAGTTGTTCCCGCGCGGTGTGTGTAACTAAAGCCCGCGTGACATGAAGCGGAGGGAATAAACCGTTCACTCTGTACACCTGCAGCTCAGAACCTCCAGGCCCTCGGTGGCTGAAATAAAACAAACATCCTTACTGCTGCCAATCCTGCATGCGTTTGAGTGTTTGAAGGAAGTGGAACCACTTTATTTGAAAGTGATTTAGCTTAACTCCGGTAAATGACGTCTCTAGTGCATCGTTTAAAGCCACGGTGAGCTCCACAGCTCTGGAACACATGTGTATGACGTCTTGGTTCCTTGATTTACACTCGTGGATTTGGTTCATTACTGGGGGGATTACACAGCATTACAGAGCAGCGGTGGCAGAAATACATCATGAAACGATCCCCAAAGCATCTCTTCACTCACAATTCCTTCTATGACATCGATGTTTATGAGCAGTTCTTTTTTCTTTGCGTGTGAAATGTGTCGACTGAGGGCTCTGGGGTATGTTATCCGTGCATAAATCAACAGTAAATGACACACGACTCAATGGTCTTTATTCTGGACACGACTCTGTAAAGAAAAGCACTTTTTCCTCCGGGCCTCCAGCGGTCAGCGGCTCAAACGGGGGCCTGTTGACGTTGTGTCCTTGTGGGCCAGTGGCACAGAGCGGCTCTGTTCACCGTCTCTGCTGCCGCCGCTGTCCCGCTGCTGTTTGTTCACTTGGCTGTATGTACCAGCAGCCTCGCTCCACAAGCTGAAGTGAAGTCATTGTCGTGACGGAGAGAAACGTAGCAAGAAAGTGGAGCCTGATGACACGCTGCCCTTGGTCTTCATGAGATACAGACTCTGTGGTGTACCTATTTTTATATATTGTGTGTGTGTGTGTGTGTGTGTGTGTGTGTGTGTGTGTGTGTGTGTGTGTGTGTGTGTGTGTGTGTAGGCTACAGGCACCCGTCGGCCACCACGGTAGCGAGGACCGTGCGCATCCTCCACACGTTGCTGGCCCTGATCAGCAAGCATCTGAAATGTGACAAGTTTGAAGTCAACACGCAAAGTGTGGCTTATCTGGCAGGTAAATCACTGATGACTCTATTATCTGGCAGGTAAATCACTGACAACCCTCCTCACTATGAAAGTGTGGCTTACCTGGCAGGTAAATCACTGATAACCCCACCACGTGGTCTCAACTAAGAGTAATAAGTCCTTGAAATTCAAATCAACCAAGTTGTGTTCATCCATGATAAAATTGTTCTGAATCAAGAATTTTTTTTTTTTTTTATCTAAAGTATAACTAATTGTCGGAAATTGGTTTTAAGCCATAAATATTGGATCCAATAAAAAACAGCATTTAAAAGTGAATTGTATCCTTTTAAATGCCCTTTAAAAAAATGAAAAATAGTGCTTGGAAAAGTCATTGAAAGTCCTTGAATTTAATTTTGCAATGTCTGTGGGAACCCTGCCTCTGTGTCTTGACTCTTCATGTCGTGTCCCTCAGCGCTCCTCACCGTGTCGGAGGAGGTGCGAAGCCGCTGCAGCCTCAAACACAGGAAGTCCCTGCTGCTGTCCGACCTCTCCATGGAGTCGGTTCCCATGGACACCTACACCGGCCACCTCTCTGACCCCAGCTGCAGGTGAGGCTAAAGTCCAATGCACACGGCGGGCGACCGACGTCGCCTGGCGATGCGATCGTCTGTCGCTCAACGACAATCGCTTAGCACCCCACACCAGATCCGACCGTTATAAGCTATATGTGTCGCTCTGTCTAGCTGGGGGTGTTGTTTCCCCCCGGGAGATATGGGAGGACGGACCGGACGTTAGGTTGTCGTGAAGCGAGATGAATTAGCAGGTAGCTGTGTTGTGCATTACGAGGGAAGTATTAACCTGTAAAACCCATATTGAGCTGGAATTAAACCACCATATACTAATACAACCTCTCCTCATTCTTCCTGACATTACTGCATGACTGATCGCTACAATACGTTCACTGCCACCGATTGGACAAGTATTGTTATGCACCTGCTGAGAGAGAATGTTTTTTCACGGAAGATGCAAACTGTTCTGTTCTCAACCATAATCTTCTTTGGACAATAAACCTTACAAACTACATCAGCTGCAGCCTGGACATTAAACTCTGTCAACATCCACAACTTCTTTTGTTACCCGAGTATAAAAACATCTAGTAGGTGCATCGTGGCGCATTGTCAATTTATTAGTAAAAGTGGCCACTATAGCTTCTCCAACTAACGTTATTTATTTAAATTGTTCCTGTTAATAATAATTAACATATGTAGCATGGTAATAATACGTAGGTTATTGATCAATGAATGTATTGATACATTTATTTATATTACAAATGATACACCAGTAAAAGTCATGTTATTTGCTCATTGTCCTTGCTGTGTTGCCTGCCGTTGCCTCAAAAAATAGGATCAAGGCGATATTTAGCCAGGCGACAGAAGTTGCTCCGCGATCGTCGCTCGAAAATCTTCTGCCGTGTGGGTTGTCTCATTCATAAGCGATACAATTCTGTCGGTCGCCTCGTTTAAAAAATCGGTCGCCTGGCAAAAATCGCCCGCCGTGTGCGTTGGGCTTGAGAACCGTGGGGTTAGACCTCAGAGGGTGTGACGTCAGCTGTCAGGATTTGATTGGTTTGAGAAACCGGTTAACGGCAAAGTGGAAAGAGGTTGATCAAACTGGTATCTTGACCTTTAACCTCTTAACAGGCCCCCCCGAAAAGTGGCAATTTTTGTTTTTGTTTTTGAGGACTGCATACTTCTTTTGCAAACCAAAATACTATACTTTATACGTATAGCACATGCATAAGCCTGGTCTCTTTTGAAAGATAACATTTTGCAGTTTTTGATACAATAAAGAAAGATCACTTTTAGTGCTAATGAAATAGAGTAACATAGGTCTGAACTTAACTTGTTACTCACGTTTTTCTGTAGTAGTTGCAATATCCAAAAATAGTATATCCAAAAAAAATCCTAAAACATGTATAATAAGAGAGATTCTCTTTGGAACTGTGGAGCTCAGGAGCAAAATGCCAGAAAATCCAAGGTGACTCTCTGGTCAAAGATGAAAAGCTTCTTTTGAGCCACTAATGTTGCAGAGGATAAATAAATGCACCACTGTGTTGATGCCTTCATCAGAGCCACTGACCACTTAAAAAAAGGCTTTTCGTCTTAATATCTGTTGACTATTGAGGTTCGCTGAGCATGGTAAAAAATGCTTACTAGCCATTTCTCTGTTACAAACTGTTTCTCTGACTGTTACAAACTGTTTCTCTGTTACAAACTGTTTCTCTGTTACAAACCGTTTCTCTCTAACAATATCTAACCTTTTTACCCGCTGTGTCGCTTAGTTGCTTGTCTGGTAAAGTACCAGATCACCTCTTCAAGGTGACAAATGTTGCATTACATAGTTAAATAAAGGGTTATTTTGGGGCGAGACCTAAAAGCTCAAAACAAATGACTAAAATCATTAAACTTGTTAATGCAATATTCCAGTGGAAACATTCCAGTGTTTACATCTGACCTCTGACCTCCTGTCGTCCTCCCTCCTCTTCCTCCTCCTCCTCCTCCTCAGAGCACTGCGAGAGAACCAGCCCTGGACGTCCCCCAAGGTGTCGGACCGCTATCTGTCGGCCCACTACCCGACCGTAGGCCAGATCAGCCCACGCACACGCAAGAGCATGAGCCTGGACATGGGCCAGCCCTCCCAGGCCAACACCAAGAAGCTCCTGGGTACAAACACCAGCCAAGTGGCCATCAGGGCTGTCGATGATCATTACAACATGTTAATGCCTTAATCGCATGATGGGCTGTGATCAATCGCAAAGAATACATAGCAAAGTGCATCTGTAGTGGCTGTGGTAACGCATGACAAAGGTCAGGAGAAGTGACCACCAAGCTAAGCACAGAACACTTGCTTTTTTTCTTGCTTGCTTTTTGTGTTTTTATGTAGAGTAATCATTTATATAAAAAACAAATGTTTATGTAGAGTAATCATTTATATATATATATATTAGTGCTGTCAATCGATTAAAATATTTAACTATTAATCGCATGATTGTCCATAGATAACTCGTGATTAATTTAATTAATACATTTTTTTCTTTAAACGGATCTTTTTCAAGTTCCAAGTTTTAATACTCTTATCAACATGAGAGTCAACAAATGCTTGCTTTATGCAGCCATTTAACACAAAAGGATGACCCTCCATATTGCAAATTTGCATCAAATTCAAAACAGAGTGATGCACAAAATAACTTAAAAGAAAATAATAATTTAAAACAATGAATAAAGTGTGCATGAAATAATAGGGGAAAGAAAACGTTAGGAACTTGTTACATTCACCCACACAAGGGCTGAGTAATCACAGCGTGATTATGTATGTGTGTATGTAGCATAATCATTTATAAAAATAAAACAAGTGTGTTTTTATGTAGCGTAATCATTTATTTTAAAAGTTTTGCAGGTTCAAAATGAATGTCGTCGTTTACATATTGCAGACATCTGTCCCTACTCACCAGTTCCCCACATGGAATGCACCTGATTGAATGACTGCTGGTGCTCTAGAGCGACATCTAGTGGCTGAATGTTATCTATAGCACCTTTTTTATTTATATTTTTTTATTATTATCTTTTTTCCTCCTTTTTCTGTTTTTCTCCCATCCCAATGTTAGTCGTTATGCCAATTCCCAATCCCCTTCCTGGTCGTTGCGCACTCTACCCCCTACCGTCGGTCCGGGAGGGCGGAGACTATCACATGCTTGTTCCGACACATGTGTACCCAGCCCACCGCTTTTCACCTGGCAGCGCGGACTCTCACTGGGAGAGTGTAACGTGTGGAAGGTCACACTACCTCTCTTGGATCCTTCCCTTGCTGTGCAGGCGCCCCGACCGAACTGTAGGAGTCGCTGTTTACAACGACCAGGAACCACCCTTGCAGGGTTTCCCACCCTCTAACACTGCCAATTGTGTTAGTATGGACGGTCGGCCAACCCGGAAGCACCACAGCTGGATTCGATCCCACTGTCTCTGTGGTGGTAGACAGACGCTTAGTCCGCTGCACTACCCGGCCGCCCCATCTATAGCACCTTTTAAGGTTTTCAAACTAATAGCCAAAATGAAAGCGTCAATATTGACAGCCCTAGTTTAGATATATTTGTGATATAATCCGTATATGGTAAAGCACATAAAGTTAAATGTGTGTGTGTGGTGTGTTTGTTTGTTTGTTCCGCAGGCACCCGGAAGAGTTTTGATCACCTGATCTCTGACTCCAAAGCACCAAAGAGACCGGAGATGGAGTCTGGCATGACCACTCCACCCAAGATGAGGCGCGTAGCAGAGAACGATTATGAAATAGGTGAGGCGGGGACGATCTCTCCACGCTGTGGCTATCGGGGTGGAAGATGAAAGACAATTCTATTGATCCTCCGATCACAACTGTTGCTCTCCATTAGGGATGGGTATTCATTTTATTAAGTTCAGTTATAAAAACGTTTTTATTTGTATACATTTTATTTAGTTTATGCGAATATCGTCATATCCTCAAAAAATATTTTCTCTTATTTTTACCGGCAACTACACTGTATTGAGAGGGGACCCTATTAACTGTTACACTGCTGAACAACATGCTGGGTACAGGTAGCTAGCCAGGTAGCACAACAGTCTGTTAACAGCTGGGAAAACAGAATAGAAAGATGAAGAAGGAGAGACCGGAGATGTTGGTAGCAACCTTTTGTACGTTTGCTGTGTTGTTTCACCAGTGATGTAGCTTTCAGAATGAATGCTTTTATTTTCCGATTAGTATTCAAATAGTTCCCAATGACTATTGAATAGCAATTTTTTTAACAATGAATTTAGCACAATGAAATAATATAATTTAGTGATATTAAAATTAAAAGATTTTCTGGGGACCTCCTGGAACCTCCTCAATGACCCCACTTTGAGAACCACTGCTTTAGTATAAAGCACTGCGACCATTGACATGCAAAACCTTTTCCCCCTCTTGACTCCCACCATCTTGCACTAAATGAGGTCAAAATATCACTATTGAAAGAGGTATATTACTATCGGCAGGCTTCTCAGATGTAACCCCCCCCCCCCCTGTACATCTCCTGTCTCCTTCACAGAGACCCAAAGAATTGGCAACTCCCACCTGCGCAAGGTGTCCGTGTCCGAGTCCAATGTGCTGCTGGACGAGGAGGTGCTGACCGACCCTAAGATCCAGGCCCTGCTGCTCACTGTGCTGGTGAGGAAAACAGAAAACGCACACTGCTCAGTGACGTTGAGTGTTTGAGATAGTGTTTGTCTTGTTACCTACACTGGGCACTTGTTAGTTACACGAAGAATAGTCCTCCATGTCCCCTAAAGAAGGCCCTTAGCCTCGTTAGAATCCTTGTTGAAGCCAGTGTGTCAGTATGGCTAGAACTACCTATTGGGTTGATTGGCAAATGCTAACAATATTAACAAGTTGTTTTTTGGTTAGCTGAAGTGCTATTTTATACACAAACCTTTCACTGCAATAAGACCTGTGGTTGGTGAAGACTTATAGAATACAATACAATACAATACAACTATTGTGTCCACACAAGGTGAAAGATTGTCTTTGGCTCATCCAAATTAAATAATTCACAAAATAGACTAAATATAGTGGAGAGATAGGAACATGTTAGAAACTGTCTCAAATCAACAGAGTAAAACGGAAATTGTCATCTTTTGTTATAAAATGTGATGTTATATGTCTGCATTTTATGTGCACTATTTTACTCTATCTATTCTATCTTACTCTTTTTATTATTGTCTATTTAAAACTGAATCAAACCATAAACAAGGTGGCCTGTTGGGATGTTAGATCCTAATGTGAAAAACTGTGATTTTATGTCTGCACTTTGTGCTCATTTTATGCCTGTCTTTTTTTCTGTTGTGAAGCACTTTGAGCTGCAGTTTCTGTATGAAAGGTGCTATACAAATAAAGTGTATTATTATTATCTTTTACTAAAATTCCAGACCAAGTAGAAAATGAAATGAATAGGTCACAGGAATGTGGATGAATGTTGCTTCACTTTATCCCATTGAGAACTGAGTGGCTCTTTGTCATTTTGTTAAAGAGACTCTCACTCTATCTTTCTCTTTCTCTCACTCTGTCTCTCCATTGCTCACCTCTTTCTTTTTCTCTCTCTGTCTCTGTCTCTCTCCCTATCTCTCTGTCTCTCTTTCTCTCTCCCTCTGTATCTCTTTCTCCCCCCTCTCTCTGTCTCTCTCACACACACTCCGTCTCTCTCTGCCCCCTCTCTCTCCCCATCTCTCTCCATCTCTCTCTGCCCCCTCTCTCTCTGCCCCCTCTCTCTCTCTCTGCCCCCCCCCTCTCTCTCCCCCTCTCCCTCTCTCTCTCCAGGCCACCCAGGTCAAATACACCACAGATGACTTTGACCAGAGGATTCTGTATGAGTACTTGGCCGAGGCCAGTGTCGTCTTCCCCAAGGTGTTTCCGGTGGTGTAAGTAACCAAACAAGAATCTTAATTCCAGAGCAACACGGAACTCAAGACTGACTCAAAATGGCCGCTTTATGTCCACCGGGACGTGAAGGTTTCAGAGACCTGCCCGTCCGACGCGGGAGATGTTTGAGATGTGGAAAGCTCTGGGCTGTTTCAGTCCCTTGTGCTGTTGTCTTTGGAGAAGAAGTCCTCCAGCGAATAGAAAGGGGACTGCTGTTCAGCCCAAATGCATTCTGGGAGAGTTCTGGTGTGGCTCTGCCAGTAACTGTCGGTTGGAACAGTTTTTCTGAATAGATGTATATATATATATGGATTTCCTGTGAGTCTGAAAATGGTGAAACCAACCACATACACCTCTCTCTCTCTCTCTCTCTTATATGCACCTCTCTGGCTTCTCAAGCAGTTTTGAAGTTTAGCTTTAAAGATAGCCTGTAGAGCAAGGCAGCAGAATGTAAAAATACATTAACTTGAGAGGTTTTGTGTCATGGTGTATATATATCACCCACATGCTCCGTCACCTCACTCGTTTCAACACTCACACAGCAATACTGTGTGTAAAATAATAATACATGATCATTAATAATAATAAATAATAATAATTGTACTATTATGTCTATACTACTACCTACTATGCTACTATGTCTATACTATGTACTATGCTACTATGTCTATACTACTACCTACTATGCTAATATGTCTATAGTACTATGCTACTATATTTATACTACTACCTACTATGCTACTATGTCTATACTACTATGTACTATGCTACTATATTTATAGTACTACCTACTATGCTAATATGTCTATACTACTATGTACTATGCAAATACTACTACCTACTATGCTAATATGTCTACTATGCACTCAAGTTTGACACTGACAGACAATACCACTGACCCACTGACCCAGAGTTGTACTCTTCCTGCTGACTTGTTGTCGGTCTCTTTGTATAACAGCGTTCAGCTACGTGACTGAACGTGAACGTGTGCCTCCTCCACAGCCACAACCTGCTGGACTCCAAGATCAACACCCTGCTGTCCATGTGTCAGGACACCAACCTCCTGAACCCCGTCCACGGCATCGTCCAGAGCGTGGTCTACCACGAGGAGTCCCCCCCGCAGTACCAGCCCTCCTACCTCCAGAGTAAATACCCTCCATGTGGTTCTACTGCGTGGGCTGGTCACTCCAGTGTTAACCCTTCCACTACCACACGACAGAAGCTTAACCTTTCACTACCAAAGGTTAACAGTCTGTAGTGTGGTAGTAAAAGGGTTAACCTTCTGTAGTGTGGCTGTGAAAGGGTTAACCTTCTGTAGTGTGGTTGTGAAAGGGTTAACCCTTTGTTATGTGGTAGTGAAAGGGCTAACCTTCTGTATTGTCGCAGTGAAAGGGTTAACCCTTTGATAGTGTGGCGGTGAAATGGTTAACCCTTTGTCGTGTGGTAGTGAAAGTGTTAACCTTCTGTATTGTCGCAGTGAAAAGGTTAGCCCTTTGGTAGTGTGGTAGTGAAAGGGTTATGATAAGATAAGATATTCCTTTATTGGGCAAATTTGGGCGTCATAGCAGCACAGGGAGGGGGGAGAGGAGGTACAGCTATGGGCAGGGTAATAGTAGAAAGACATACAGTCACCAAACAGGTGTCGAGCAACCCGTGTCAACTTCCACTTAAAACATGTTGACCCAAGCAAATGTGGTGGTGATGAGAGCGTAGCGGAACCGTTGGAATTCAACCGCGTACCTCCTGCTTATCGCTGTCGTGCTTTATATGTGTATCTCTCTTTCTCTCTGGTTCTCTCTTCTTTCTTCCTGCCTTGATAGGACTCTGCACATTCTTTTCCAACTGTCAACTCTTGTGTTTCTAAGCTTTCACTCACACTACTCCTGCTCCCTGTTGAAGGTTCTTCCCTGTTGAAATATACCTGGGGAGTGAGGTTCCACCTGTGATCTATAGACCTGGGGAGTGAAGTTCCACCTGTGATCTATAGACCTGGGGAGTGAAGTTCCACCTGTGATCTATAGACCTGGGGAGTGAAGTTCCACCTGTGATTTATAGACCTGGGGAGTGAGGTTCCACCTGTGATTTATAGACCTGGGGAGTGAGGTTCCACCTGTGATTTATAGACCTGGGGAGTGAGGTTCCATCTGTGATTTATAGACCTGGGGAGTGAAGTTCCACCTGTGATTTATAGACCTGGGGAGTGAGGTTCCACCTGTGATTTATAGACCTGGGGAGTGAGGTTCCACCTGTGATTTATAGACCTGGGGAGTGAGGTTCCACCTGTGATTTATATACCTGGGGAGTGAGGTTCCACCTGTGATTTATAGACCTGGGGAGTGAGGTTCCATCTGTGATTTATAGACCTGGGGAGTGAGGTTCCATCTGTGATTTATAGACCTGGGGAGTGAGGTTCCATCTGTGATTTATAGACCTGGGGAGTGAGGTTCCACCTGTGATTTATAGACCTGGGGAGTGAGGTTCCATCTGTGATTTATAGACCTGGGGAGTGAGGTTCCACCTGTGACTATAGTCTAGGAACCAGGCAGGTCTTAAAACAGTTGACTCCCAGGTCTATAGCAACCAGGCAGGTCTTAAAACAGTTGACTCCCAGGTCTATAGCAACCAGGCAGGTCTTAAAACAGGTGACTCCCAGGTCTATAGCAACCAGGTGGGTCTTAAAACGGGTGACTCCCAGGTCTATAGCAACCAGGCAGGTCTTAAAACAGGTGACTCCCAGGTCTATAGCAACCAGGTGGGTCTTAAAACGGGTGACTCCCAGGTCTATAGCAACCAGGTGGGTCTTAAAACGGGTGACTCCCAGGTCTATAGCAACCAGGCGGGTCTTAAAGGGGAACTATTTTACTATTTCTTTCACTATTTGGGCACTTTTACACAATTCCTGTGAGTCTATGGAACACCTCTGTAATATATATATATTTTTTTATTCATTGTTTTGTATTTCTAACCAAGTCCTCAAAAACAGCATTTTTCTACCTCAAGATCTCGAGCTGTTTTGAGCCTGGGCTCCTAAACCACTGCGCCGTGCCGGTGCCGCCTGAACATTAACATGCAGCGGTGTCTCTCTGACATCACAAATCGCGCACATTTTCAAATGACTCAGTTCAGTGAGGGTGAATATTGTGAGAGGAGAATTGGAAGAATGCGCCAATATGAGAATTTTGAGACATAGATCATATTGATATAAGTTCACATAGCTAGGAAACAATGCTAAACACTCAAAAAGGCCATTTATAAGATAGTTCCCCTTTAACACTTTGGCTGCCATGGGTTAAATTAATGATATACCATAGATTGCCAGCGCTATTTGTCTATGGAGAAAGTCCCCTTCTTTGCAGGGCTATAACTTTTTAAATTCTATTGCTACATTGCCATTATTAGGGCCCATTCAAAGTCCTATATGTATTGTTCATTGTGTAGCAACGTTAAACTTTTTCATTCACATATTCATAGTAAAGTATGGTCTAATGTATAAGTATGTTTTCATCTCTTTCTGCAACTTTCTCCAGAACGTGATATATAGCCCCAAATGCATTATATTGATGATGAAATACAGTTTGATGGCAATCAGCGCGATATAAAAAATTCCAACTAGACGTACTTCTAGAAGTTACTACACGTCATCTGATGTTGACCGGATGGGCGAGGGGGCGTTTATAATTCCGTGGGCAGCGTTATACCAATCATCTAATGTGGGTCAAATGTTGATAAAAGCAGTTAGTATCGAAGATGGTAACGTTACACGCTGAAACTCACCCCAGTCTCCGCGCGCCGTTGGGCGATCATCGTCGAGTAGAAATTTTATCATTATGGGATATATTATTACCCGGTCCATCTCCAGCTTGTATAATGGTATATACGTCCAAATCATGTTGTTTATCGAGTTATTGGCAATCGATCGCTATGTAGAGTGACGAGCTAGAATGCCGGAACCTATCCCGAGTGGCCGGAAGCAATACGGACATGTAGCACAACCTCCACTGTGCTTCCTGTTAAGCGGTTGCGCGATCGGCCACCAGATGGCGCTCCTGAACCGCCAGAGAGCTCAGTGGGTCCTGCTGGTGGTTCTCAGACCAGCGCGGAGGGACATTATGGATCAGATCGCAGATTTTTGAAATATTGATATAAGGACGCTGTACAGCGTCCCCCGGCAACTTTAGCATCGCCAGCAATGACGCTGTAAAGCGTTTTTAGGCAGTCAAAGTGTTAAAACAGGTGACTCCCAGGTCTATAGCAACCAGGCGGGTCTTAAAACAGGTGACTCCCAAGTCTATAGCAACCAGGTGGGTCTTAAAACAGGTGTTGCTATAGACTCCCCAGGTCTATAGCAACACAACAGTTGGCTCTGAAACCAGGGAATTATAAAGTGTGCCATGTTGTCGTTTCATCTGTGCACCACAGCTAAACGTGTCTCCTCTTATTTCTCTCCACCTGCCCCTGTTAAACTCCCATTCCTCCCTCTCCTCACACCTCTCTCCCACGTCTCCCTCCTCCCTCTGCTCTTTATGCTCCTCCTCACCCCCTCCTTCTCTTCCTCTCTTTCACAGGCTTTGGTTTTAACGGACTTTGGAGGTTTGCCGGGCCCTTCTCAAAGGTATGATTCATTACCCCCACCCCTCATATTTCCCCTTTTTATTTTCCCAAAGGCAGCCCTGGACGCGGCCGCGCCGGACAAATTCAGCCTGCTAAGCAATTACAGTCCAGCCCGGGAGCACCGCCTGCCGATTGGTGTGGAGATTTATCGGGCATCTCCTCCATATATATATTTATATACACATACATACACACACGCACACGCACACACTCACAAAGTTTGGGGATAGCCTGAAGTAGAGCAGAAGTTGCTTGTGGGTCAGCATACCATGCACAGCATAAGGTATTTGCTGTGCTTTCAGATCAATAGCCACTATGCTTTCAGATAAGTAGTCATTAGGGATGGGTACCGAATCGGGTACTTTTAAGGGTACCGACCGAATCACATCGGTACTACAGAGTACCAATTCACGTGAGATCCGCCAGTGCCACATTTCGGTAAAAAAAAGAAAAATTAGATGATATCAACGTTTCGTTTACCGCAAAACGAAACCTATGACGTCCAACGTTCACGCGCACAATACACGCTTACCTAGGATTTTACTTGATTCAACAACAAAGCAGTCGGGGCAATGGCAAGCTGAAAACGGTCGCAAGTGTTGTTACACTTTACAAAGCTAGATGCAGACAATGCTCGCTGCAATATATTATATATATATTATTAACAAATTGTTCTAAATAAATAATAATAATACGTTTTGAATTATTTTTATTTATTTATTTTTTTACAACTGAGGTACCGGTAGGTATATTACATTTTTAGAGACTAAAACCGTTGGGTACCGGTATCGATTCACAGGTACCGGGGTATCGGTTCAAATGTGAAAGGTACCCAACCCTAGTAGTCACTGTGCTTTCAGATCAGCAGCCACTGTGCTTTCAGATCAACAGCCACTGCTTTCAGATCAGCAGCCACTGCTTTCAGATCAACAGCCACTGTGCTTTCAGATCAGCAGCCACTGCTTTCAGATCAGTAGACACTGTGCTTTCAGATCAACAGCCACTGTGCTTTCAGATCAGTAGTCACTGTGCTTTCAGATCAACAGCCACTGCTTTCAGATCAGTAGTCACTGTGCTTTCAGATAAACAGCCACTGTGCTTTCAGATCAGTAGTCACTGTGCTTTCAGATCAACAGCCACTGCTTTCAGATCAGTAGTCACTGTGCTTTCAGATCAACAGCCACTGTGCTTTCAGATCAACAGCCACTGTGCTTTCAGATCAACAGCCACTGCTTTCAGATCAGTAGTCACTGTGCTTTCAGATCAGTAGTCACTGTGCTTTCAGATCAACAGCCACTGTGCTTTCAGATCAGTAGTCACTGTGCTTTCAGATCAACAGCCACTGTGCTTTCAGATCAGTAGTCACTGTGCTTTCAGATCAGTAGTCACTGTGCTTTCAGATCAACAGCCACTGTGCTTTCAGATCAACAGCCACTGCTTTCAGATCAGTAGTCACTGTGCTTTCAGGTCAATAGTCACTATGATTTCAGTTTAATTTGCTGAGACTCTAAATGTGTGTTTGTGTGCTCGCTGCAGTTAGACAGGAGTAACATAACTGTGAGGTTGTATATAGAACTGAAGACTCTGAATATCTGAGTACATTTACAATACTGTCCCTTGCCTTGCCTGTGTGTAATGCAATATGCATGCATGCGTATGTATATTATGTGCACGACACACACTGATGTCATTCCACAAGCTCACTGATAGTAAACACCTCTCTCCTCTCCCTCCTCGTCGGCAGCAAACCCAGATCCCCGACTACGCCGAGCTGATCGTCAAGTTCCTGGAGGCGCTGATCGACAGCTACCTGCCGACGGCGGAGGAGGAGCGGGGAGAGGAGCAGCTGCGGACGCCCACCTCCCCCTACCCCCCCGCCAGCCAGAGCCAGCTCAGCATCACAGCCAACCTCAACCTGTCCAACTCCATGACCTCACTGGCCACCTCGCAGCACTCGCCAGGTCTGCACATGCACGCACACACACACACACACACACGTGCGCACGCACACACACACACAGAGGGAATTGGCATCTCTTATCATGTCATGTCAATTGTCTATCTTGTTGTCTGACTCTGGAGAAGACGGTAAGCACATTTCCCATAACGCTGGCGTGTTGCTTTACCTTCTCAAAGTCCTGATCACAGCGGCGTGATCGCACACCTGAGAGGATCACCGGGCTGGTGGTGTCGACGCCGTCATGGTGTAACGTCTGCTAGCCTTGTAATCAATAGAATAGGTCAATAGAAGGGCGGCTAGGTGGTGTAGTGGGCAAGGCACTCGCCACCAGTGTGGAGACGCTAGGATTCGCGTGTTCGAATCCAGCTCTCCACATTGTTTTCAGTTTAGCTGGTCGTCCGCAGTAATACACATTGGCCGTATTACGGGGAGGGAAAACTGAAGGGTGGGGATCGAACGTTGTGAACAAGCGACTCCTACAAGTCGGTTGGTGCGCCTGCGCAGTAGAATCAGGAAGTGTCGGGGGCAGCGTGAGCCTCCCACGCGTTACTCCTCGACGCTGAGAGATCGAGCTGCGCAGGTGAAAAGATGCGACTGCTGTTACCTCAAGTACCGGAGGGGACTTGTGCTATGTATGACTTAGTCCACATTGCAGCTGGCTTGTGGGAGGCAAGAAACAGCGTTCGTGACAGGGGAGGGTTGAATTGGATGATACGAAAATTGGGATGGGAGAAAAATATAGAAAAATGGGAGAAAAAGTGGATAAAAAAAAAAGAATAGGTCAATAGAATCTAACAGGTATGAAGAAGAGCAGATTCTGAAGAATGTTTAGGCCCATAATGCTCATCTTTTTTCTGAAGGTCTGTATCACTGTAACAGTAGGTTTATTAGATTACATTCAAATTCATTGTCATGATACAGCACAAGTACAGTACAACTAAAAGAGGGTTGGCATCCAACCAGAGTCCAAATGTAACAGTAAAGTGCAATAGTAATATAAAATGTAGTGTACAGGTGATTCAGGTGGTATAAAATATATAAATGAGTACTACTGAGTATAGTGCTAATCAGATGTATGTACAGAGCTGTAGTATTAATGATACATTAATGATTAATGGTACAGTGATACAGGTATAAAGACACTATGGTATAGTAAGTCATACTGGCCAGCAGCGTAACTAGTAAGAGTGAGGAGGAAAACTCGCTCCATTGAAAAATGTTTGTCTGCATGTTGCCTCTTGCTCTCTGGCTTTCTCTGCCACTATTTGACTCTAACCCACTCACTTTCTTTATTTCTTTTCGTTTTCTTTCTTTTGCTTTTGTCTCGTGAACATTTCCACGTGCACGTCGCTGGGGGGGGGGGGGGGGGGGTCGAGTAGTTTGTAGACGCTCCCCAACTCCAAGGTACCCCAAGGTACAAAGCTCAACTATAGAGCCTCCTTGGCCTGCTAGCGGCCCCCAGCTGTCCATTCTCCGTTTGTCTCACCTTGCCTGCTTTCTACACGTCACCATGTGTCCTTTCAGAACAGAGGCTGTAGTTGAAGTGGTAAACTACTGTAATTGAGGAGACACACGATACAAGGCCTACCGTAAAACTTCAATTCATAGCCCAGGCTTTTATTTGCTTCAATCATTGAATACGACTGGCTTACTGTATATTTGGCACAGGTGACTATATGGGACCGGCCTTTAATTCCTTTTGCACAAAACTCTTGCTCAGCAAAGATGGAAAATACTATCAAATTGTTTACTTAAACCAGTATGAATATTACCTGTATAAAACATTTGACTATCGAATAACATATCAATTACGAATCATTCATTTGATCTCACTCAGACAGCATTTTCTCACTCTAGTGCCAACCGCACCCAGAGTTGGGAAGAATTCAGTCAGTTTTCCCAAGTGTCTCGCTACTAATGGTGAGTAAATTACAGTTATGCAGGTGCACTGTATTTTTGTAGTTGGCTAACATTATGCACCAGCAAACATAGTTGTGACGATTCAATTAAATTCAAACCTTTAACCCTTTCACTGCCACACTACCAAAACGGTTAACCCTTTCACTGCCACACGACAGCCGGTTCGACCGTCGGTTGTGTGATAGTAAAGGGTTAACTTTATGTCGTGTGGCAGTGAAAGGGTTAAGACTCAGATGTGGGAGCTGGGAGTGTATTTCCATAAGGAGCAGTGTTGACTCATGGATGGTCGCTGTGTGCAGCCGATGTTGTGCGGTGTCTGGTAGATGGATTTGTATCGTCATTTTGAGAGAGAGAGAGGATGGGGGGGCTACGTAAGTGAAGCCACCAGAGAGAGATAATGTCTCACTGCTCATTACCGATTTATGATTGCAGATTATGACCAAGTTGAAAACAGAACTGCCCCCATCATGGTAACGGCAAAAACAATGAATGTAGACCTGGAAATTAGGTTTTACGGGTCTCTACAAGCTATAATCTCCCCCCCAACAGTTCAGATTCTTTAAACGTGACATTTAAAAGGTGCCTTGCCTTGTAAACTAGCTCTCATGACGTATCAGACACCTATCATGAGTCATACATGGGCCGTCTGTCCTCCAGATACTGTTAGTCCACGGATTAGTTGAATTAATAGACAAATCTGTAACATTATGTTTGCTACATGCAACCAACCATGCAGAATGTCCTCTCTAGCCCTTTCACTGCCACCCGACAACGGGTTAACTCTTTCACAACCACACTACAGAAGGTTAACCCTTTCACTACCACACTACAGACGGTTAAAATCTAGACGTGCCTAAGGGCGTTTTCACACCTAGCTCGTTTGGAGCTGTTGTTCCGGAACCTGGAGCGTTTACCCCCTATTTCGGTTCATTTGGGCATATGTGAACACAGCAATCGCATTCTGTTGCGGAACAAAACAAGCGGGCCGAGACCGCCTAGAGAGGGTGGTCTCTGCGCACTTCCAACCGAACCCGAAGCGACTCGTACGCTGTGAGAATGCAATCGACTTAACAAACCGACACAACTCACTTGCTGTACTGTATATGCGTTGCATTATGACGCTTTCGCATTGAATTGTGGGCGGGATCAGTTTGTAGTCTTTAGGCAGCTAGATCGGTAAAGTTAGCTATAGACCACTGCACTTCCGCGTTACATTGAAATCGGGGAGGAGAGAGCGGCGGGAGCATAATAAATGAATGTGGATGAGAGCCTTGATGTAAGTGGTTGCAGCTACGGCTGTGGGGGAGCTGGAGACATGATCGAATAGACTTTTTCATGCGCCTGAGTTTCCTGAACACGGCGCGACCCATTCCTAATCGATCAGAACTAAATCGGCCGATTTACATCACGGCTCTCATCCACATTCATTAATTTGCTCCCCCCGCTCTCTCCTCCCCGATTTCAATGTAACGCGGCGATTCAGGGGGAGGGGGGGGGCACACCCCAAAATCTGACCAATGAGTGACAGTTTGCTCACGCATGCGTTTGTTTTGGTCCGCTGTAGCCGTGTGAACACAAACGAACCAAGGGACAAGTGCAATATTGTATCATTATAGTCCCTGTGTCTCCCTGAATCGGAACAAAGCAAACTAACTACAGGTGTGAAAACGCCCTAAGGTTTTACTGGAGATCACCCATTCAGAATGTAATATAAATCATAAAGAGCCTCTGCTTAGTCCACCACTAGCCCAAATCTAATTTAGCTTTTTTTCAGGGTTCCTGCGAGGTCTTACAAATTCTAAAATGTAATACCGAGGATTTTAGACCTTTAAAAAAGGCCTTAAATATGATTTTGATACGACTTACAAATGTATTAGATTAGGAAGTTACTTCTATGTTGTGATCTGGTACAGATACTAATCTGTATTGCGTTTAGATGCAAAGTACCCAGCCTGGTAATGGCAGTAGTTCAGTTCTTCCCCAACAATTCGTATGGAATTACTACTTTCTTTTTTTTTAAACTTTCTTTTTTAGCGTTTATCGCTTTTCTGGTCAAGCATGACCGACATAAACGGGTTGAAATGGGATGTAGAGCAGGGGAAGACATTCTGAGAAATGACGGCGGGTCCGGGAATCGAACTCGTGTCCCCCAGATCCGTGACGAGCACGGTTTTCCCGACGCAGAAATAGTGCCGAGATATGCGGTGAGCTACGGGAGCTCCCCTGGAATTACTACTTTCATAGTAATTTTCCTACATACTCATAGCAATATGACCGTAAATTAGGTATAAAATTCTATTCAAAGTGGTCTTAAAAAGTCTTAAATGTAACTTGTTGAAACCAGCAATAACCCTGTTCTATTCACACAGCTCCCAAACTGAACCCAAAAAAAGGAATGTAATTCTATTGGTAATGGAGATGCACTGATAATAGTACGATACCGATATCTGATACCGACCCGTATCAGCCGATAATGGACACCAATTGTTGAATTACTTTCCTCAGATAATCAATTGGTACCAGTGTTGGAGACAATTAAGACACAACCGTGTCAATTAAAGGAGAAATTAACTGAAATGTATTAAATAAAAATCCTTGTTAGTGTTGTGCCGCTGTTTGCTTGGTACTTATTAACACATTCTGCGCCATAAACGAGTTAACTCGTTATTGGCTGCCATGCGTTGAGCGCCAGAAACGAATTAACTCGTTTTTGGGATCGTTATTTCATTTATTCGCTATATCTATTCATAATTCATAGCTGCAGCCTCTGGTATCCTCTTCAGAGCCTGTCTGAGCTGGCAGACGGTCAACACCGCCCTCTACTGCCAGGCGGAGCTATTGCATCTCATTGAAAATGGGTTGGTGTGTTTTAGGAGGCGATCTGAGCCGGGTGGGCGGGGTTTAAATATTCAGGCGAGCCTGTTCTATACAACGGTGGCATTGAGCAGTAACTCCGCCTGCCCGTCATTATGAACCAGTCGGTAGTGTGGTGCGGACCTCCACAAGCATTATTTAGAATTGCGATCAGATATTTGTATTATCTCTTTTGCATTACATCAGATACAAGGTAAGAAGATTATATATAAATTTGATCGTTGATCTGACATTTATTTCTACCGCGATCACAGCTATATGTGTAGACCATGTATGGCTGATTACCGTTGGCTGCGGTGGGGGGGGGAGCACCCCGCTACGACGGTCATTTCATGTATGGACGAGGAGACATACTAACGATAATCTAGCGTTGATTTCAGGATGATTAGATAATCAGCCGAAAAATTCCAACGTGATGACTGGATTACAGTAAAACGCCTTTTTCTCGCCTTTTTCCTGGAATTACTGAAAAACACCCAAACCACCTATTCAAAACGGTATAAAACGAAAATGTACCGATGAAAAAACAATCTGTCTCAGGCATGTTGACTAGAAGCAACTCACTGAGACCCGACGGCGTTATTAGACCCATAGATATAATATAAGATATATTTTAAGCACTCGCAAATGTCACAGTCTAAAACTATATCCATTGAATAAAGACCTAGCGATGAATGGGGTATCAGCGCCCCCTGGTGCTGGCGGTCAATGTGTTAAGCAGCACACTCCCAGTAAAAAATTTAAAAATAAATATGCCACTTCCATTGGCCAGTACCGACTGCCCGTCGATATATCCATCCCTAATTTATAAAACCTAAACGTTTTTCCGAAATGACCTGTTAGTCCACGTTAGAATGCATGGACATTACACCTTTATCTTTAGGGCTAAGAGCCCAGTAAGCCAGAGGCTAAAACCATCCTAGAATTCCATGGGCGAAACACAGTGTGAAGAGCTAGTTAATGTGCCCTCCCCCCGTTCACTTCTTCCCCCTCTGCATCTCAGCGGTTAACAACCCCATTGACCTCCCTGGATTCTGTCTGTTCTCTAATGACCACCAGGGCTCCTGCTGGGTCTTAAATGGTCTTAGTCATCACAATTGTAGGCCTTAAAAGGAGATTTTAAATATGATTTTGATAGTTCTTAAATAATGTATTGGATTAGGAAGTTACTTCTACATTGCAATAACTTCTCTGTATGGCGTTTAAATGTGTTTGGGGGGTACATGTCCTGGCCTGCAAAGTGAGCAGCACAGTAATACCAGTTACTGTTATTTTAATTAGCTTTTAATTGATAGGTATTAAATTATATTCAAACGGATCTTAAAAAGTCTCAACTTTAACTTAAGAGGAACCCTGGGTGATGTCATTCATCTTTGTTTCGCTTCACTTCCTTATTGTCTTCCTTTAGTTTCTCATCACTCGTCTGTGTTTCTCTCCTCCTCCTCCTCTCTGTCTGGCTCTAAGTCTGCCGTTTTTGCGCCACACGTCCTCCTCCCAGGTACACTTCCTGCTTGACCCTTTGACGTTGTAGGTCAGTCGAGGTCAAGTAGAACCCCTCTAACCCCCGTCCTTCCGTTAGGATCTGAGCAGGAACGTTCAGCAGAACACTAGACGCTCAGGAAGGGAATATAAAGGTTTCTGTCAGACTAACGATCACACTAAGTAGTCCAGACCGGCGGCTGCCAAACTCTGTCATGTCATAGACCCCTAAACGGATGTCAGCCACCGACCCCATCTGATAACATATTGTCCCTGGAAACTAGACTTTATTTGTACAGCACTTTTAAACAAAGTGTTACAAACTGCTTTATAGAGAATGAAAACAAAAAACAATCGAGGAAAGACTGAACTCTGTTTGAAAAGACTTCCGGTTGTTAGACCGTGATTTTGTTTGATGCTATAGGTGGGAAGATAAGGCCATGAGGATAGACACTCTTCTATATTCTTTTACAGCGCTAACAAAATAAATGAAATAGTGAGATTAAACTAATAACACATTTTGTTGTGGAACCCCCTTGAAGACCCTTGTCAGGTGAACCGTACCCTACTTTGGGAACCAGTGGCCTGGACCATGTTGAGTTGAGACTCATCGAAACATAGTGGTACTCAGGTCACGATGGTACCCACCAGAGACGGAGCTGTGACCCGCTTTATACACCAACAACTCATAGTTTTGCTTTGACAGATTAGGAAGAATGATAGACTTTTTACGAGTTTCAAATTAAATTGAAATCAAATTAAATTGTAATCTCATGAAATTACATTTGGGAAATCTAATTTGGGTTTTGAGACGGTAGTTTTGCTTATCTGGTTGTGCATTGATGGCATGAATGGCACAAACAGAGGGAACAGACCAATGCTTTTGCACAGCACCCCCTAGTGTTTATCCTGTGTATCAATAGAGAAACTCCCCCTTAGACATCAGAATGTGCAGCGGTTGTGTGTAGTATTGATGAAGAGCGTTTAACTCAGGGGTCCCCAAACTCTTTCAGGTCGAGGAGCCATAATAAGTCATTAGACCACAAAAGAACATTTGTCCCAGGGACCACAACTGAGAAGGTCTTTACAGAAATGCACAACTAACCGGGGGGTTAACAGTGAAACCGATGATGGAAATGGTCCTTCCTGTACACTCTCTTAGGGCTGGGCCATATGGCCAAAAATGTTATCACAATAAAAGATTTTATATCACTCGATATCGATAATTATCTCGATATACATGAAATAATTATTTCTGTCAAGTTTAAAGGCTATTTTTGCTGCTGAATGAAACTGAAGAAACCAGAAGGTTAATTGTGGTTCAGAATATTCTTTATTGTCGGAACATGACAAACTAGGTCTACTTGCCAAACCACAAATCTGAGGTAGAACATGAACATGAACTGTATAACAATAAAACTTGTATAACTGGCATTAATAATAATTTGAAAAAAAATATATACAATTATATTTACATCGAGGACAAATTATCCCGATAATTATCGTTATTGTGTTATCGCCCAGCCCTACACTCTCCTCATGCAACACGACAAAGCGTTAACCCTTTCACAACCACACTACAGAAGGTTAACCCTTTCACTACCACACTACAGACGGTTAACCGTCTGTAGTGTGGTAGTGAAAGGGTTAACCTTCTGTAGTGTGGTTGTGAAAGGGTTAATGACCCTACCTTGGGAACCTCTGGTTTAATAACATTTGTTTATCTTTAATTATATTTGAGAATATATATTGCAGTAAGTAATTAGTAATTAGATTAGATTAAAATGCATCGTCATTATACAGTACAATTACAGTACAATGAAAAGAAGTTTGGCATCCAACCAGAGTGCAAATGTAACAATAAAGTGCAATAGTAATATACAATGTATGGGTGATTAAACTGCATATCAAATATATATATATTAGTGTACTACTGAGTAATAGTGCTAATCAGATGTATGTACAGAGTTCTAGTATTTACATGTACAGTGATACAGGTTTAAATACACTATGGTAGTAGTAAGTCATACTGGCCAGCAGCATAACTAGTAAGAGTAGGTAACGGATATGTACAAATATAGATATGGTATCTAAAGATATATATACTGTAGATAGATACAGTATAGTATCTATCTACAGTAATGTCCAATATAAGCGAAAATGATGTTTGGAGCCAATACGTTTCCTAGGCGGTCAAGTCTGTTGGCACTATTTGGCAACCGGAAACGACAACAAAAAGAACTGACCTTGAAGAACTAACTGAGAATTCATTCCTCTAACTGTTAACCGTCTGTAGTGTGGTAGTGAAAAGGTTAACCTTCTGTAGTGTGTGGTTGTGAAAGGGTTACCCTTCTGTATTGTCACAGTGAAAGGGTTAACCCTTTGGTAGTGTGGTAGTGAAGGGGTTCATATCTTTTTTTTTTGCCGTACTAACACTCACCTTTCCTTCTCTTCTCCCTCCCTCCCTCCTCACAGGCGTGGACAAGGAGAACGTCCAGCTGTCCCCGAGCTCCGCCCTGTCCACCAGCGGACGGACACGCCACGGCTCGGCCAGCCAGGTGCAGAAGCAGCGCAGCGCCGGCAGCTTCAAGAGGCCCAGCATCAAGAAGATCGTATGATGAGAGAGACGCAGAGAGAGAGAGAGGACGGAGAGAGACGGGAGACGGAGAGAGAACAACGCCCTCCCTGGCCGGCGAGAGCCAGACTTCATGCTGCACTCCTCTTTTTTATCACCCCTCTTTCTCTTCATCTTCTTTTGTTTATTGTTGTTGATGTTGTCTCGGCTAGTGAAGAAGAGACCCTCCCTCCTCCCACAACCCCACGTGTCGTCCATCTGGAGCAGAACGAGGAAGGAGACGTACTTGTGAGGGCGAGGTTACAGTCTGTGCTGATTGAGATTTTTCTTTTCTTTTTTATGTTTTCTTTTTGTCGTTGTTGTTTTGTTTTGTTTTGCTTTGAGAATGCATCGTATCCTTGGAGAAGGCCTAAGATGAATGAGAAGCCATCGTTTCGGTCTCCGTTTTGTGAATAGGACCCTCAATGTGTTTGTGTTTCGGGAAGATGAGATTTAAGCTGTACATAGAACATATACACACACACTCACACACACTCTCGTCTCTCTCACACACACACTTCTGAACCTGAGGACGCAGTGTTGTGTGGCTGCTTCCCCACGGAGGTTGCCGGACACGAGACCACTCTGAAGGACGCGTAGAAACGGACTCCCGCTTGAATACGGAGACGGATGTAGCGGCTCAGGAACACGGACCATGACGTCAGCATGACGGAGGGCAGCGCTTACCTGGGGGCGGGGGTGGACTTCGACCTACCGGTAGTTCCTTAAGATACACGCGACCCTAGATTAAGTTCAAAGTTCACCTCACTTGACCCCGTCGCCACCCGTAGAAACACTCCCAGTGCAGCCGTGGCTCTGATCTGTGCAGGATGGACCTAATGACCTTAAATCCATCTTGAACCCGGATCCCCCCACCCGCTTTTCCTCCCCATCCCATCCCCGATGATGTACATATTATACATAGAAAGATTATATATAACTAGTCCTTAGTGATAATTGAGATGTTGACGTTTTATCCATGGTGTGCCTTTGTCAGGGTTTTTCGATGTGTATAATTTGTAAAAATAAAGTGAAACCTTGCTGGGAAACGGAGAACAGGTACTAATTATCGAGGCGCGTCGCCCACGAGACCATGTGAGCAGGCGGCCAAAGAGCTGTGTCATAAACGGCATCCAATGATCGTCAAATATACAATCATCCATATACCCTGTTGCCTGAAAGTATTTATCCTGTACAGCTAGATAGTGCTTAACGAAGTTAAAAGAAAAAAAGAAAAAAAAAATATTATTTTGAAACACTTTCCAAAAATGTTCTTTTGAAACACTTTCCATGTATGAACATGAAGATCGCAGAACACTAGGGGGACGGCGCACACTTGTAAATAGCAGGGAGGGGGGAGGGGGGAAGAGAAAAAAAACGTTTGTTTTTTCTTTTGTTTTTTTATTTCTTTTTTTGTCCAGTATGAATCGTGTTTTCAGTGCATAGCATTTTGATTTGTTTACACAGAGTGATAAGGAAAATTGTGTAATATGCAATAATCCTCAACTCTTAAGCTCTTTCGGTCAACCACCGGTTTTTATTTTGTATAGCCTGAATAGGGAAAACCAAATTCAATATGTCCACTTGGTGTGATTTGATGCCAATACTCATTTTTTTTTATTATTATTATTATTATTATTATTATTATTATTTAGTTGTTGTTGTTGTTGTTGTTGCCTATAACATGGAGGTTTCTCTCTCATGTGGACTTTATTTATTAATTACCTCCGACAGCCATTTTAAAACGGAGAGAGAGAGGCATTGGATCGTTTGACATTTGTGGCCCCATTGACCTTCAAACCCCCCCCCCCCCCCCCCCCCCAAGGCAGTTTTCACCCAAGAGAACCTAAGTGATACAGGGATCAACTCTCTGGTGTTTTAAAACTACAGTGTTACGTCGACCGGTTGGATCGGTTGCTATGACAACCCACTGGCCTTCTTTTCCCCCCCAAAATTCTTCACCACTCTCTCCGAAGAGGCATAGAATACTAGTCTCATTAGGAGAAACTGGGCCTCTCGCTCCTCCCCTGCCCTTGCCGCAGACGCAGGGACACTGCACCAAAGACTATCTTGCACTACGGGAAGGGAAAATGAAAATCTGGTTTCGAAACAAAAAAATATTAAAATACGCTGTAGGGACATTTTGGCAAACGGTCTTTTTAATTTTTTATTAGTTGTCACAGCAAACGGAATGTGTACGAATGTCGCCATGAATCGAGACTATTTCATCCACAAATCCATGCCATGTTTTGGAACGTCATTGACGATAATTCTCACGGCGGACACTTTGCTCTTATGTCACGCTCAGATTGGGATTCCTTTCCAGGAAGTGTGGGAGTGTGACATAAGAGCAAAATGGCCGCCATGTGTATCACGTTCAATTGTGACAAAATTCAGTGTCCCCCACTTGCACCATACGTACAGTTTCCCCTACAGGCCGTGGTCTGCTTTGGCTCGTCAACCATTCATATCTTGCCTTAACATCTATGCATGGTCTTGGTAAAGAGTTGAGTATTGTTGTGCAACTCTTATGAATCGTTTTCTTTTTTTAATCATTTTGTCCCCAACTTCTACTGAAGAACTTTTGAAATCACTTCTTAAGACTATTTTAAGTGTACAAGATTTTACAGTATAGATGCCATGTAACTTTAAAAAAAAAAAAAAAAAAAAAAAAAATACAATTTGTGAAATAGTTCAGGACTTCTTTCTTGTAATAACTGTACCGTAGTCATTTGAAATGAATGTGATGGACTTTTTTTCTGTTTTTTTTTTTTTCATAAGTTCCTTATGTCCATAGAGTACATTCGATGAACAAACGTGCATGTGTGGTCACGGGAAATGGGTTTTAGCTGAATGTCACGACTGAAAGGGAACAGATGGACAAGTTTCTTTTTGTTTTTAATGGACATGGCCTTAGATAGAAACTATTTAGTAACTCTGTTTTTAACTTGTTTTAGGTCTTCTCCAGAATTATTTAAAGGGAAGAATGAAGTATCCACTATGACCATTATATAGTAAAATAATAGTAATTATTAATGACTAAGAAATCTTGAACAACAATGTAGGACACAGCACTGAATTCACTATCCCCTCTTATCACAGACTGAAGCAAATAGCCCTGGGTGCAGTAGTGGGTTGCATCACTCGGTGGTAAAAAGACTGCTGCGGAATTATAGAAGCAACACTTTTATTTTGTATTTCTTTGCCTATGGTATGTCATATTGGATGCATGTTGCCTTACATCATTGATGCAGTGTCACAGTTTCATTAAGGGGATTGTTGTTGTGATTGCGTTAAGGGAATCAGGACCAAACCATGAGTCTGTTATTAGTTTCACAATGTGAGTTTGTTAAAGGGGAGTGCCACCACTTTTGACACATGGCTCCTTTGTCACTTTTGTCCTTGATAGATGTCCCTCTGACCATTTGTATTAACACATATTTTAACTATTGAGGGATTTGGTAGCCATTTTATGCTGATGCGTCATTGTCTAAGCTTCCATCGTATCAAACTGTACCCCTAAACAGTGAAAACCCACAAACTCATTTGATATATTTGATAAAAAAATACCATGCTAAGCTCTTGAACCATCACTATGTGAAAATGTGCCATAAATCGCTTCTGAAGGAGGTACTACTATTTCTTATCATCAAGGAATTGCATTATGGGACAACAGAAACCTTTGTCATCCTGTGTGGTGATAAACGTGGGTTTCTGAGGTGGTTTTAGATGCATTTTAAAGCCTATGCTAGTGATGGATCAGCACAAAATGGCTACTGAATATCTCTACAACAACAACCGATGCAGAACAACAGTCTGAGGTGCTAACGCCTACCAAGGAGAGAATGATTTTGGAACTGCGTATGAAAAAACTTTGGCATTACCCTTTAAAGCATGACACGTTTTTCACCCTACATGGAATAAGATATTTGCCAAATTGTGCAGCAGTGTATCGTGGTATTGCTAAAAAATGTTGGCTTCACCTGGCTTTATTCATCTTGTAATGGATCTTTCACTAAGCTTTGCTCTGAAAAATCTGAAGGTAAATGTACTAGTTTTTTGCACCATAACGTGTCGTCTCCCCCCCCCCCCCCCCCCCCATAGCTTTCAGGCTTTAGTAGTTTCCTTTCAGCTCCATAGAATATTAAGGATTAGGTACCCATAACCTCTTAAACAAGTGGTTGACTTGCACTAATTTAAATCACAGTCATGGGTTTGTGACGGGGAAGAACCTCAAATGTGGCATGTTTTATTTGATGTTATGCAAAATCTAATGTCTCTAGAGTATTGGTCTGAGTTTTGTTTTTAATGCAGTATGTGTGACAATTGTAAATATTTTGTGTACAATTTGAGATGGTATATTTACTACACTGTACATACATGTGATATTGTATCATTTTGTTTTTGTAAAGCAGTTAGTTGCTGTATAATAAATAACATACAAATTGAACTATTCCGGTGTTAGTAATAAAATGTTTTGCTCTCCACTTTGTTTGAAATGCGTTACCAACGGATACAGAAGGGACGCTTCTTTTTTCATTTCAATGTTTGATCTCGGTAAACCACACACAACATTTGCTACCTTTTTAGGACATTTCAAGAACCATTGATATTTCCCAGGAATTCCAAGTCGGCAGCTTCTAATCCTTCAAGACATTTCTGTGTAGCTGAAGCTAAAGGTGTCAAATTACTACATATTGGACCATGGCAGGTTCAACCTATTAGTGACATCACACATGCAGCTCCGATTTCAAGGAAGTACATAGAAGCTCGCTCTCTCTCTCTCCAGGGGAAGACTAAGAGCGTGAAAGAAGCACTCTGGTGACAAGTCCTGCACAAATAACATGTATTGTTAGAGTCGTGCCCCCAAGAGTAGTTGACCATAATACATGTTTTTGAGTGGAGGGGACCTTTAAGTATTGGTTTTTGCATCATTCATTAAATGAAATTGTGACTGGATCGACTGAGAGGCAGAGGCAGGAAAAACCTTTTAAAGAAAACCCTGTTTTGACAAGTGGCTCTCGACATTCTTTATTGATATTTGTAGGCATGTCTTGGAGTCATGAATGTTGCTGATGTTTTTGGGGGCAAAATGTTTGTATAGTTCCATCATGTTCTATTGATTTATTTGTATCACGATATATTCTGTATAATGTTCTATTATTTGGAATGTTTTCTGGCTAGTTGGAAATCCATCACCAACACTCACTGAATGACTTCACAATGTGCCAACACGCTCCTACAGTAAACTATGGGGTGTGAATTGAATACTAGGGCATTCCTGATAGAAAACACCTACATATGAACCAATACTTATTATGTATTATTAAATAACATCTTGAGACTTTTTCAGAAGACTTACGTTGCTAGGGGAACAGCTTGGGCCCAGGTGTCATTTCTCTCAGCTATTGATGTCAGCAAATATTAGCACTGCAACAGGAAATAAACCTGGCGCCCATTTAGAATGTTATTGTTGTCACTTTGAAACAGAAGGTGTAGGTTCTCTCTTTGCTGTTACAGACCAAAAGCTAAGATTTATAAATGAAAGTTTAAATTCCTTATATCCTCTATTATTTTCAGTCAAGCCCATGGTTATTTCAAATTTACTTCATTCAATAGATTTTCAAAGTCCAATTCCACATATTTTTTGAGTAGCCTACTAGTTTTTTATTATATTTATTACCTACCACAATGTAAAGCTTTACCACCTCAGAGGAAATCTTTGAGCGTGGACTACAGTCAATGTACATTACGTTCACGTAATTATCCATCATTTTCTTTAAATGCAAACTTAATCAACTGTTACAATAATTCATATGATCATATATTGCGTTATTGTTATGTTCTGGGTTTACATCCATGTGAAGAAGAAGGAGTGACCAGACGAAAGAAGATGAAACTGCAGGCAGCGCATGGAACAACTTGTGCGTCTATATCATCTCGCGAGACTTGATCAGCTGTTAAGTCTGTTTTTAGAGTCTGGTACTTGGACGGTCAACACGTGGGGAGAGAAAGGGAGACATTAGATAGGGGGACACGTTGGGATTGAGTCGGGCCCGGAACACGTAACGTTATATCACTACAAATTCGTTTCACCGTGGCGGCGTTGAGGATTCTAAAATACTGTAAGTAGCCTGCGGCATGAAAGCAATAACGAGACCAAAGAGCCCGAACGTTGTGTCGCCACTACTGACTGACTGACCGCAGAGCAGCGACACAACGCGACAGACCCGGTTTAGCTGCAATGTTGAAAGGCACCGGTGATATCTCCACTCTCCAGTGTTCTGTTGGCTCGCCGAATGGCTTCTACTACAGCAGCACTTGGGTGCTATAATAATCCTAATGTCATTGAGCTACAACACAAGCTCGCACATTTACCACAAACAAGCAACTCACTGGTCAAGCTAACTGGATGATTCAGCTAGCTAGCTGGACGATGCTGCTGCTGGGTTATCAAATGACATTGCTGCTTCCACGGGTATCGCCCGTTATTTATACCCTTTAAAACAAGTCAGTGTTTTTGTGTGAATTGTGTCCCAAAATGTCTGTGTTGCTAACCTCACCAAGTGACGTTAAGCAGCGGGTTAGCTTCTCTTCTCCTCAGTCACGCCAGGCTAACGAGCTAACCGTGAAGGTGTCGAGGCCCAACTGCAGGGTATAACCGTCGTCAGGTTTATAAAACCTTCTGGAGCTCTGCGACGGTTAGTGAGTCACGAGCCTCACTCTCTCTCACAGTCAGGTTGGTCGCGAGCCCCACAGTGTCTCGCGCCTCGTCATCACCTCCAGTGTGTTACTTACGGGGTCCACCTGAGGCTCGCGCGGCGCAGGGGTCCTGTCCGCAGCGTTCTGTCAAGATGGCTAACGTGGTGTCACCTTAAAAATAGGCTTAAATCATTCAGGGAGCCGGCCACATCGCATCATGTTAATGTATGTATGGGGGAAACAACGTATGATGCTCGTTTGGTTCACCCCCGCTATACACTGCAGTGCATTTCACGTCAAATGATCTTTATTTTCCTCCGCGCATCTTTACTTAGCGAAGGTGTTCTTCGGGGCTAAAGCTGATGGCTAACCTGATGCACTGACTCAATCCTGCGCTGCTGCGGCCTAGCATGCTTTTATCATCACGCTGCACACAGACAGACAGTGTAGGTCATCACGGCTACTAACCACTTGCCCGGCCAGAGAGAGACCCGTCATTCTCCTTGTTTTATAACGGGCCCACTATATTGCATTGCGTCCCCGCCGTGTCTTATTATAAAGTGCACAATTTGACCGATAGGCTACGGGACTTTTACCGAGGCGCACATTATTATTATTATTATTATTATTATTATTATTATTATTATTATTATAACGTGGATCTTCCTAAGTAACCGTCTGGTGTAGCTATTAGTTAAGTCTAACGACCAAGTGTCGTTGAAACTTGTATTATTATGGCCCTTTTTTGTTTATTAAGAAGACACCGCGTGCAAATGCCCTGCGTGGAACAAACAGCATGGCTAACAACGGTCTATAATTAGATTTGTGTTTTACTCTTTTCTCCCGTTAATACGGTTAAAAACCACAGTAGCGAGGCGGACGACATACAAGCTCGTTTCGACAGGGAGGCGAATTACAGCCAGGTGGTCCACCATGGAAGGTGTACAAGGTGGCTCTTAATACGCTTTACACCTGCCGGTGCTCTGTGTTGTATGGTTTGTAACATATATAAATATAGCGTGAGTGACCCTTCCGGTACGGCGTGGAATTCATGTAATCGAATTCTCCTTTGGAGCGAGACTGTAGTGGGTGCATCATTCGGTGTAGCTCACAACAACTTCTTGACTTTGTGTGCCATGGCATGTACTCAGTCTCGCTCGAAAGTTGAAGTCGACCTTGGAGGGGCTGTGATAACGGAAGGGTCACTCGAGCTATATTTACATGTTACATACACACCATACAATACGCATAGTACCGGCGGCATGGTCTGCTGCCTGGTTCTTGACTTTGGAGTCTGCACCGACTGTCTCGCTCAAAAGGAGAATTCGATTCCTCTTTGCCATGTGAGTGAGAGGAGCGAGTGAACTCTCTGTCTGAGCCTCTTCTAACCTTGTGGAAGGTGAACGTCGGGAATTTTAACATGCGCCGCCAGCCACTAGGTGATAGGAAAGTGAAAACATCCACATAATCGTGCACTACCGACCAAACCTTTTTTAACTCGTTTCAAAATTTCTTTTTTGGCCATTTATGATTAGCCTAATCTAATTTTAAAAGTAGCCGACCATGGTTGACCCTCTTGTTCTTATATTATTATTTGTATTTCTGTTGCATGTGCTGTGTGTGTGGGAGGGTCATGTCAGAGTCCCTATAACGTTCTTACACACCTGTTCAATCACAGGTAATGCAAGGTATAATATCTCTGCTGCTAGAGCTCCATCCTCGCTACAAAAGCACAGCACTGGCCGGCTAGCAGGCACGCATAATACTTAGGCTGGTTGTGTTTTGTGTGTCCTGGGAGCTGATGTGTACCGCAGGTTACTTAGAAGCCGCGTCCGGGCCAGATGGAGGCCGGGTTGCCGCCTGGACAGGGAAAGGGAGGGGGGTCTTTCTGAGGGGTGGCCTGTGACTGGCTGACTAATGCTAGCTGATTGACCCCTCTCTAATCCCCACCCTTAAGGCCTGTCTCACTGATTCCTGCCCTCTCCACATCACTGACCTGCAATGGACCCGCCTCGCCAGGAATCCCACCGGCAGGATTCCTGAAAGCCCCTCTCTCATGAAATCGCAGAGCAAATTGTTGTGGCGGCGGTTTTTGGCGGGTTAGCTTGCTTCACCGCGTCCATTTAGTCTAATGTACACTGCTTTTGTGTCTCGGCTTAATTCCCGGGTTGATTTATTGAACACAATGCCGAATACAGTTGACTCTTTGATGCCGGCTTTTGGATAGTATTTTAGTAAAAGGTTCCTCATAGACTAATAGAAATGTACAGACAAACTCAAAACAATTTGATGATAGTACTAGCTAATGTGACTAATCATCATAAATAAATCTAATGGGTAATAACCTACACATTTTCACAATTTAGTTTTTTTTTTAAGTTAAGCACTTTCTACAGTGTTTGACAGATTTCTCATAGATTGCATGAAGCAACCTACTGTTGTCTTGATGTTTCCTCCACTTGGAAACAACTCAACCTCACTCTGCATGCATCAGCACCACAAGCCCACCCTTCACGAGCTGCTATCTATTCTAATCTCACATCATTCATCACTTGAGCCTCTTGGGTGCATAGCCTAAGCCCAGCAAAACCACAGCCTTCATTGAGGTTCTCACGCCTTGCCTACCCTGAAGTGTGGAAGCGGATAGGAAGACGATGGAGAGCACCTATGCTGTCGTTTTGTGACAGGAAGTGAGTCATCATAGCCATGTGTATTTCAAGGCAATGACCACAGAAAGGTACTATACATATATATATATACGATGAAGTAACTTACTCCGCGACAACTGACCCAAGATGCTCCTTTTCGTTCAGAGCTATTAATCAAAATTATACATCCTAGAGCCTTGCATGTGTCAGCCGACTGCAGTAGACTTTGCAAGGTGGAAGGCCGTCGCAGAGCAGGGTAGAAGCGCCCGCATAGCCCAGCATGTAGAGGTCAAAAGTCCAGGTTCATTGACACACGCACGCACGCAATCCACGTAAGCGTGTCCGCGACCGAGCGGCAATGGAAGCCCTGGCTGCAGGCGGAGTGGTCCGTGAGCGAGTCACCATGTGATGCATTCCTTCCTCCTAGAGGCCGGGCCGCTCCGGCTCTGTTAAGGAAAGGCATGTCTAGACTTCCTTTTTTAACAGTGAGTGAGTCTTCTCCAGCCAATCGGCAGAGCGCCGAACTGGGCATGCCCTGTAGGCAGGCAGGGGTGGGGGGTAACCCTTAACCCCCTGTGGTACAGCTGATGCGTCAGGTCACAGTTGCTCTCTTAAGTGTGTAGAGGGCACACTGGTGTTTACAGCAGGTTCTGTGGTTATTTGTGGTTGTGGTGGCACTGGCAGGCTGAGGGTTTCCCCCTGTGTTACAACTTGCCTCAGTATGGGGGGGGGGGGGGCATATATATATAAACAAATTTGGGGGTCCCCAGAAAAACCTTTATTTCACAAATTGCTCCTTCACTTGATTTTGGCACCATGAAAGAATGTATAAGAACCTGGGACTAGGGATGCCCCGATCAATCGGCCAGCAATCGGTATCGGCCGATATTCAGTATAAGTATGAGATCGGTGATTTCCGATAATGCTTTATTTTCGCTGATCGTGAAAACCGATCGAAAAACATGATCTAATTCTTAGCGGAGTTCTCACTTGCTGACTTCTCTCTCAGGCACACAGCTGCAGCGTACTGCCCCTCCCCCTCCTCCTCCTCCCCCTGCCCCTCCCAGACCCGTGTCAACAGAGGCTTCTATTGCCTCCGGCAATAGTCTGCTCTAGTCTAGTGCATGCGACCTCTGTGAGCTAACGTTAGCTACCTAGCTAACGTTACTGTTTAAACAAAATGACCCAGTCAACTATTCACTTTTAGTTTAATATATGAGGCATTGTCTAACGGTATCTAGCTGGCTAGCTACTGATGGCTCCTGATATCAACAAATGCTCCAGCAATAGTCTAGTAGTGCATGATACCTCCGTTAGCTAGGTAGCTCACGTTAGCTCACTGTTTACACTAAATAGTTCACTGAGGCGTTGTCTTAACGTTATCTAGCCGGCTAGCAGTAGCTACAGATATCAATGTCTTATAACATTGATTCGATGCGTATTCGAGCCCCTGGCTTGCATCGCAGTCACGAAAGGGGCTAGCTGAGGGCATGCTGAATGTTATTTTACCAAAGCAGAGTATACACACAGACAGTGGAGCTGTTTGCAGATAGCGAGCATTTTGACTTGTCGCATGGTGGCGATGTCTAGCAGATAATACAAGTATAATTATATAATATATATTTATAATATTTTTTTTTGGTATAAAACCAAAACCGATTGCTATCGGCCCATATGGCTCATAGACGATCGGTATCGGTGGCAAAAAACGTGATCGGGGCATCCCTACCTGGGACAAGATCTTATACTAGCTAACTACCACAAGCCTAGCTAACCCTAACTCTACCACAAGCCTAGCTAACCCTAACTCTACCACAAGCCTAGCTAACCATAACTCTACCACAAGCCTAGCTAACTCTACCACAAGCCTAGCTAACCCTAACTCTTATCACGTGCCTAGCTAACCCTACCACAAGCCTAGCTAACCCTAACCCTACCACGAGCCTAGCTAACCCTAACTCTACCACAAGCCTAGCTAACTAATACCATGAGCCTAGGCCTAACAAAATTAATAGTTTGTTTCAGGTTGGTTGTCAGTTTGGCCATGGGTAGGTAGGGAATTTATTTTATTTAATTTTTTTATTTTATTCTTTCCCACGGCGACTATGGATAGGGAATTTCTTTATTTAATTAAAATGTTCACAACAACATGGATGCATGTACTCTGCCAGCATGTTTAATATCCATAATACTAAATGTTTGACTAAGATTTCTATGAAACTTTATTCTAAAAAAAAGAAAATCGTTTTTTTTTTTTTTTTTTTTTTTTTATAATAAAAAAAAAAAAAACTCATAAAATATATTGGGTTGCACCTAAATCGGCAGGGTCGGTCGGCAACCTGAAACCAACTATTAATTTTGTTAGGCCCTAGCTAACCCTATCTCTACCACGAGCCTAGCTAAGCTAACCCTACCACAAGCCTAGCTAACCCTACCACAAGCCTAGCTAACCCTACCACAAGGCTAGCTAACCGAAGGGTTGGTCCTTTCGTCTTTATTATTAACACATTGTGGTAGTTGAACCGTACTGCAGCTGCTCTGTCCTTGTCTCTTTCTGTCTTGTTTACAACCCTGCTCCTGTCGCACACAAGCTACACACTAGGGCTGCAACTAATGACTATTTTGGTAGTCGACTAATCGAAAAACAATTATATTTAAAAAAAGAAGAAAAAAACTAGATATAATTTTTTTTTCACTACCTATCTTTGTGAAAGTGGCTTCTCAGCTCTGGTCCAGCTGAAGACGGAGCAGAGGAACAGATTGTACTAGGGATGCCCCGATCGATCGGCCACCGATCGTTATCGGCCGATACTCAGTATAAATATGCAATCTGTGAATTCCGATAATTAGTCATATTCGCCGATAGCGGAAACCGATCAAGCGAAGCTCTCACTCGCTGTCTGTCTCAGACACACACGGCCTGCAAACTGCCGCTGCTCCTCCTCCCTAGCCCCGCCCGGCCCTGTGTAGAGTTTGTAAACAAAGAGGTGCGGCTCCTCTGCTCGAGTCTGTAGTGCATTCGACCTGCGCTGCCGCTAACGTTAGCTACCTAGCTATCGTTACTGTTTAAACAAAATTACCCAGTCAACTATTCACGTTTAGTAGGCATTGTCTAACGGTATTTAGCCGGCTAGCTACCGATAGCTCCTGATATCAACAAATGATCCAGAAAGTATAGTAGTTCATGTTCATACCTCAGTTAGCTTGCGTTAGCTTGCGTTAGCTGACGTTGGTTTACTGTTCAAAACGAAATGTCCCATTGAACTAAAGTTATGTCTTAACGTCATCTAGCCGGCTAGCAGTAGCTACAGATAGCTCTTGATATCAATGTCTTATAACATTGATTTAATGCGTATTCGAGCTGAGGGCTTGCTGAATGTGAAATGACCAAAGCACTTAACGTTACCAATGGGGTCCCGCTGCAGCACCGGAGAATCCTTTTTGGAGCTGGTCCAGCTGGAGGCTACTAGAGTACACACAGACAGTGGAGCTGTTTGCAGATAGTGAGCATTTTGACTTGTTGCGTGGTGGCGATGTCTCGCAGATAATACAAGTACAAGTCTAATTATATAATATATATATTTTATAAAAAAAAAAAAAAAAAAAAAAACTTTTTATATAAAATATTTTTTAATTTCTTTTTAATCAAAAACAATCGGTATCGGATCGGTATCGGCCGATATGGCTCACGACGATCGGTGATCGGTATCGGTGGCAAAAAACGTGATCGGGGCATCCCTAGATTGTACATTGAGCATGACCTCAGAGTTGCTTTGAGACTCTTGTCAGGACCAAACAACATCCCCAGTTATCCCATTAGTTCCCCCAAACTTACTGTCGGTCTGTTATGTTAAGCTAAGAAGTCTTCAGCTGGCTGGACCAGAGCTGAGAAGCCACTTTCACAAAGATAGGTAGTGCAAAAAAAATATATATATATCTCGTCGACGATTTTTCATAATCGACATCGTCGATTATGTCGACTAATCGTTGCAGCCCTACTACACACACTCCTCTCCCCCACCAGCGTTTCTGTGGACAGAAAGGTTTGACGTTAAATGTCCCTCTGTCTGGGCCGCCCAAGTGGCGAACCATGTAACGCGAAGCGGCCGACCCGGGTTCGATTCCCGACCCGGCTTCCTTTGCCGAATGTCCCCCCCCCCCCCCCCCCCCCCCCGCTCTGTTTCCTGTTCTTCCTCTCTCTCTCTACCGGACTGCCCGGTAGTAAAAACTAGGGGTGCACCGATATATCGGTCGGGTATCGGTATCGGCCGATAAGTGCCTTGTTGACTGCTATCGGCCTATCGGCCGATAAGCTCAAATGTGCCGATAGCAGTCGCCGATAAATACCCATCAATTTGTGTAGCGTCAAAAGGCAAAAAAAAAAATTCACTCGCGACCTACCTGCACACCGCCCGCCGTCCCCCACACACACACACAAGCTACTGCATCAAAGTAACTACTTATGATTAACAAGGCATTCGTTTTGTGGCATTAACGTTATATAGTTAGTGTTACACGGACAATAACATCAGCATATTATTATTACCCATAGCAGCAAGGCATTACTCCGAGTCCGTTCATTAGCTACCGGGAGATGCAAGACTAACGTTACTGGTGAAAATGTGATTTGCGTTGGAATACTCCTTTGCCAACTTGCTGTACTTTGCTTGCAGGTCTGCAGCCATTATTGCTGCATTATGAATAGCCCCAACTTTAGCCAAGGTAACGTTATGGCTAAACCTTTAACAATAGTTAACGCTAGCTTTCGGTTAGCTGTTCAATGCTATTAATAACACAACTCCCCGTCAACACCCTCTCTCGGGAAGATGGCATTTAAGAAAGTATCTGCTGTTAAAATGACACAAACATTCGTTTTGTGGCATTAACGTTATATAGTTAGTGTTACACGTTCAATAACCAGCATATTATTTACCCGAAGATAGCAGTAAACAAGGCATTACTCCGTTAGTCCGTTCATAGCTCGGTTCCATTCCGTTGCTCATTCCGTACCCAACTACACATTCTGCAATCTGTTAATAAAGTTTTCAACCAGACAAATGTATAGAAAGGCTTTATTTTATTATAACATTTGTTGCAGTAAAATCATTATGTCTCATTTGGTCATGCTGTGGAGCGCCGGTCGGCGGGCCGGGCAGCTAACGTAGCTACGTTAAGTGTGTTCTGCTCTCGCAAACGGAACAATGGCGGCATGCCCGAAAGTTGAAAATGAATAAACGCTTGCCGATTGGTGGTAAGGACAGCAGGAGGTGGGTGCTAGCGGTGTGGCGTAATTGGCCGAATCGACTGTCAATCAAAATGGTTCCATTGCATTGGTTGAAAGCTCTGGTTGAGAGAATGGTATCCCGCTGCAGGCCGCCAGAATGGTTCCATTGCATTGGTTGAAAGCTCTGGTTGAGAAAATAGTATCCCTCTGCAGGCCGCAAGACGATACTGGGAGAGAGATAGTGATACCATAAACATATTTCTTGATGTTTCCTTTTTTTAAGTGAGTAAAGAGGCCTACAAATACAAACATACACATACAAATATACAGTAGTTTCATTAAAAAAAAAAATAAAAAAAAAATTACAAATACTTATATACAAATATCGGTATCGGCCGATAGTGTTAGTTGAACAATCGGTATCGGCGGCCAATTTTCATATCGGTGCATCCCTAGTAAAAACAATATAAAAAAAATATCTACCAAAAAAAAAAAATTCCCTCTGTCCTCACCTGCTCACACTACTCCTCTCCCCCATCAGCGTTACCGTCGAAAGGTTTGGCGTTAAATGTCCCTCTGTCCTCAGTCACCTGCTCCTGTCAGACAGGCTACACACTACTCTCCCCCACCAGCGTTTCTGTGGACGGAAAGGTTTGGCGTTAAATGTCCCTCTGTCCTCACCTGCTCCAGGTCACACAAACTTTTCTTCTTATGGATACATTTTTACAACTCCTGTTAGCATTTTGACAGCTACTAGTCACACAATCTCACACACACTTCTCGTGGTTATTGTGTATTGTTAGGTTGAATAAAGCCTACCTCTTCTGTATGCTCCATCCCCCACAACCACACATTCAAACTGGCTATTTATAAATGTTTTTTGACAAGCTATTTGAATTGGATTAATTACATTTATGCTTGACGGGTTAAATAGTACTGTGATTGCGAAATTAGACTCATAAACGTCCCCTCCACTCGTCCATAGATCCGTGCATTCTCAATGAGGGCAGAGGGATGCTTCTAGGGACGTGCATAGCGGTTATTTTGAGAGTCGCTATCTGCCCATTTGACATTCTAATCCTCTTTCAACATGATGGTACAGATCTAACTTTACCAGATGACATAGGCACAACATAGTCTAAACACAGCGATCATCCATGCGTTAACACTGCTGCTCATCATCAGCATAGACTAAACACGGCGATCATCCATGAGTTAACACTGCTGCTCATCATCATCATAGACTACACACAGTGATCATCCATGAGTTAACACTGCTGCTCATCATCATAGACTACACACGGTGATCATGAGTTAACACTGCTGCTCATCATCATAGACTACACACAGTGATCATGAGTTAACACTGCTGCTCATCATCATAGACTACACAGTGATCATCCATGAGTTAACACTGCTGCTCATCATCAGACTACACACGGTGATCATGAGTTAACACTGCTGCTCATCATCATAGACTACACACAGTGATCATGAGTTAACACTGCTGCTCATTAGGGCTGGGCGATAAAACGATAACGATAACTATCGCGATAAATTATTTCCTCGAAATAAACATGAAACGTGGTCGCAAAGTTTCGATATATCGATTTTCCAAGCTTGGCTCCGTTCAGCCTCGGCTCAGCACTCACTAACAACAACCAACGTTACGTGATGACGTGTTTACGCACAACAGCTAACAACCAATCAGTGAAGGAGATGGCCGAGAGCGAAGTATACCCGGAAGGAGGTAGGACTCACTCAACAATAGGGATGCCCCCCGGACCCCGGTTTTAAACGGGAACCGGTACTATATTAGAAAATACCGGAGTATTTATAAGCTCCGACGTCCTCGGTACTGCTATCGATACTCTAGAGAAATTATTATTATTATTATTATTATTATTATTATTATTATTATTATTTAAAAGTTGCAAACGATCTATCCTCTCTCTGTCTCTGCACGAGAAGCGAGCCACAGCGAGTCATTATTACACACACTCCTCGCGAGTCGCTCGCTAGTAGTGCTACATACGGGTACTCCTTAATGAAAGTTCTCTGTGCTGAAGCGCGCTGCACACAGACACAGACAGCTCTGAGTCTGCATGCACCGTGACTCGTGATGGCGGATAGAGCGAAGCGTTCTAAAGAAAGTATGGATATACAACGCACGTTGCCACAAGTGCAACAAAACATTTGCCAGTAAGGGTGGCAATACGAGCAATTTATCAAAACATCTGTTGGCAAAACATGATATTAGTGTGCAGAAATGCGCGTATTCGACTGCCTTGCGCGCAGTGTTCCATCTGCATCCACGTCCACTGCCGCCGGTAAGCCAAGATACGGAGTTTCCTAGGCTAATAACGAATTATTACAAATAGGCTAATAAACAAAATAATTGTTTAGCTACAAATACTACAATCTAAACTTTTTATAGATCGTCAAGCTGAGGCGTCAGCCACCAATGTGTCCCAGGCCAGTGAGCCCAGGGCCACCACACATCTTCCCTCTACCTCCCTCCACCACCCAAAGTCCTTTCACCCTAGCAGCTAGAGGAAGGATGACAGAGGATAGGGTGAACGAGTGTCACAGTTCTGTTAGCCTTTTGCATTTGTTGTTTATTATAAAAAGTCTATAATTCAGAGTCAGACACATTTAAAACATTGTTGCTGCTGTTGCTGAAGAAATTATATTCATTTATTATATTTATTTATAAAGTTATATAAAAGAACATTGCTGCTGCTGTTGCTGAAGAAATTATATTTATTTATAATACTTATTTATAAAGTTGTATTTATAAATAATAAAGCAATGTTGATTCTGTTCTTAATTAATTGTCTTTTTTTCTTGCAAAAAAAGAACCAAAAAGAACCGATAAGAGTATCGATAAAGTACCGAACCGTTAAGCAGTATCGATAAGAGTAGTAGTATCGATAAAATCCTAACGATACCCATCCCTACTCAACAACAAGGCTTGCTAGGCTAATTAGCTTGCACGGCGATGTTTTATATATTTACGTGCCGAGTATGTGTGTGACGTGAATTCTGAGGCCACGTTTATAGTAGTGGGGTTATACAGTGGACGTCGTTTCAATATATTGTGGCGGAAGAGAGTATTTTAGTGTAATATTTAGCACATTGTCATGGAATACACCCCTTAGATACTACAGGCTTGCTAGGCTAATTAGCTTGCACGGCGATGTTTTATATATTTACGTGCCGAGTATGTGTGTTTTGAATTCTGAGGCCACGTTTATAGTAGTGTGGGGTATACAGTTCGTTTCAATATATTGTGGCGGAAGAGAGTATTTTAGTGTCATATTTATTGTCATGAGATACTCCGCTTGTCGGCTAACTATTAACGTGCGCGGACTGATGACATCAACTCGACTTGAGACATTCGCAGCCATAGATATATATAGATATCTATGTTCGCAGCAGCATAAGAAGTTAATTAAACTTGACGGACATTATATCGACTATAATTATCGATATCGAATTATATGAAAATAATTTTATAATTTTATCGCGATAACGTTTTTGGTCATATCGCCCAGCCCTACTGCTCATTATCAACATAGACTACACACAGTGATCATGAGTTAACACTGCTGCTCATCATCATAGACTACACACAGTGATCATGAGTTAACACTGCTGCTCATCATCATAGACTACACACAGTGATCATGAGTTAACACTGCTGCTCATCATCATAGACTACACACAGTGATCATGAGTTAACACTGCTGCTCATCATCATAGACTACACACAGTGATCATGAGTTAACACTGCTGCTCATTATCATAGACTACACACAGTGATCATGAGTTAACACTGCTGCTCATTATCATAGACTACACACAGTGATCATGAGTTAACACTGCTGCTCATCATCATAGACTACACACTGTGATCATGAGTTAACACTGCTGCTCATTATCAACATAGACTACACACAGTGATCATGAGTTAACACTGCTGCTCATCATCATAGACTACACACAGTGATCATGAGTTAACACTGCTGCTCATTATCATAGACTACACACAGTGATCATGAGTTAACACTGCTGCTCATTATCATAGACTACACACAGTGATCATGAGTTAACACTGCTGCTCATCATCATAGACTACACACAGTGATCATGAGTTAACACTGCTGCTCATTATCAACATAGACTACACACAGTGATCATGAGTTAACACTGCTGCTCATCATCATAGACTACACACAGTGATCATGAGTTAACACTGCTGCTCATTATCAACATAGACTACACACAGTGATCATGAGTTAACACTGCTGCTCATCATCAACAGACTACACACAGTGATCATGAGTTAACACTGCTGCTCATTATCAACATAGGCTACACACAGGGCGGCTGATTGGCGCAGTGGGCAAGGCGCTCGCCACTAACACAGGAGACGCTGGGTTCGAGCCCAGCTCTCTGCGTTGCTACCGGCTGGCCGGTCGTTCATACTAACACAATTGGCAAGTGTTAGAGGGTGGGAAAGCCGGTGGGTGGGGATTGGACGTTGTGGACAACGACTCCTACAGGTCGGTTTGGTGACGCCGGTGCGGCGGAAGCAGGTAGTAGCGGGGGCAGCGTGAGCCTCCCACGCGTTACTCCTCGCCACAGAGTTCGAGCTGCTGCGGTGAAAAGATGCGACAGGCTGCCTCCTCGTGTAACGGAGGGGACACGTGATGCAAGGCTTCTGTCCTCCCTACAGCCGACCTGTGGGAGGCATAGTCTAGCAACGTTCGAGACAGGGGAGGGGAGAATTGGATAATACGAAATTGGGATGGGAGAAAAATAGAAAATGGGGAGAGAAAGTGGATAAAAAAAACAGACTACAGTACACACAGTGATCATGAGTTAACACTGCTGCTCATCATCAACATGGACTACACACAGTGAACATCCATGAGTTAACACTGCTGCTTAGGGCTGGGTATCGCCACTGATTTCCCAAACGATTAGATTCAGATTAAATTCGTTTCAATGCTATAACATTTAAATGGTTCAAGGAACCCTCTAACCACCCTGGCGCCTATGAATGTACTTTTTATTGGAACATTGGCTTTTGCATATAGTCTGGGTGATGTCTCAGTAAGTGGATTTGTTGTATTTCCACAATCATTATCTAGGTCTGTCACTATAGCCAATGGAAATGCTAGAAATGGTCAAGTGGGCTGGGAGAACCAATGGAAAGTGCCTATCCCGAGGCCAAACTTAATTGCTGACCCCTGGTCTACACCCTCCCCAGACTGACAGTGGGGCAATGCACGCAACGACCAGGAAGGGAATTGGCATAACGACTAAATTGGCGGATGAAACAATTAAAATAGATATTATTATAAATTTCTTTTTAAGATCGATCTTGGGATTTTATGTATCAATAATAGCTAATTCAAATGAAGATTGATTCAGAATCGGGAAATCGATTTATTTGTATCCAGCCCTACTGCTGCTCATCATCAACATAGGCTACACACAGTGATCATGAGTTAACGCTGCTGCTGCTCATCACACAATGCTTGCTAATGCATAATGTTAGCAAACTGCAAAAATACAGTGCGCCTGCATGGCGACTGTAATCTAGCAACACTTGTAGTAAAACTGACTGAAAATCATGTCCACAGTACAGACCCTGTCTTCTTTTACAAAATGAATGTGTAGTAGTGTGAACAGACAGACGGAGATTGTGAAAACGATGGCGCAGACCCACTCACTTCCAAAACAAACAGCCATGCTTACCAAATATTCTTGAGTCTTCTGACATGACCGTGGAACCAAGTAAACGCTATATGCACACAACGATGGGACTTATAATTGATCATACTCATTTCACCACACAGCACAAACGCCCACTAGCTGTGGGGCTTACAGGGATATCCTCATCGTCAATCATCCTTATTGATCAACACTATTTCGCACAGTTTACAGTTGGCTACTTCACGTGCGCTTAATTAATCTTCCCCATTGGCGGTTTAATACACAGGTTAATCTTCCCCATTGACGGTTTAATACACGGCACATGCTGCTGGAACTGGACTACAAGTACCACACGAGGCACGTGCACGCCCAGTGTACTGAAGTGTCTGGAGAAATGCCTTTTCAGGAAAGCTAGTAATATAGACGGAAATCCTTTCTGCGGCGGCGATATAAATGCTTGTTTAGACGGAATTTGTCTAAATGCACACATGTGTTCATTTACTTAATATTTACACATTCACTTCACCCTATGAAATTAATACAACTAGGGATGCCCCGATCACGTTTTTTGCCACCGATCGTCTATGAGCCATATCGGCCGATACCGATGCCATCGTTTTTGGTTTTATAAAAAAAAAATATATATATATATACTTTAATTTTTTTTTTATAAAATATATATATTATATAATTATACTTGTAGTTGTATTATCTGCAAGACATCGCCACCACGCAACAAGTCAAAATGCTTGCTATCTGCAAACGGCTCCACTGTCTGTGTGTATACTCTGCTTTGGTCAAATCACATTCAGCATGCCCTCAGCAGGGTATACCCTCATGCCCTCTGCAGATATACCCTACTCCCTCAGCTAGCCCCTTTCGTGAGTGCGATGCAAGCCAGGGGCTCGAATACGCATCGAATCAATGTTATAAGACATTGATATCAGGAGCTATCTGTAGCTACTGCTAGCCGGCTAGATAACGTTAAGACAACGCCTCGGTGAACTATTTAGTTTACTGGGTCATTCCGTGTAAACGGGGAACTAACGTGAGCTAACGGAGGTATCATGCACTCGACTATTGCTGGAGCATTTGTTGATATCAGGAGCTATCAGTAGCTCGCCAGCTAGATACCGTTAGACAATGCCTCATGTATTAAACAAAAAGTGAATAGTTGACTGAGTCATTCATTTTGTTTAAACAGTAACGATAGCTAGGTAGCTAACGTTAGCTCACAGAGGTTGCATGCACTAGAGCAGACTATTGCTGGAGCTTGTTGACACGGGTGCAGGAGGGGGAGGGGCCGTGCGCTGCAGCTCTGTGCCTGAGAGAGAAGTCAGCGAGTGAGATCTCCGCTAAGAATTGGATCATGTTTTTCTATCGGTTTTCACGGTCTGCGCAAATAAACCATTATCGGAATTCACCAAGCTCATATTTATACTGAATATCGGCCGATACCGATCGCTGGCCGATTGATCGGGGCATCCCTAAATACATTATTTTAAGAATATCCGGTTAATTGAAAACGACTTGTTAACCGGATATCCTTGTACATCAATTTTCAGTAGTTTATTGAAAATCTTTGTGGAAAAAACATTTATTCAATATACAACATGTTTAAAGTAGAGTTGTTCCGATACCGATACTGGTATCGGAAATGCCGCCGATACTGCCTAAAACGCTGGTATCGGTATCGGCGAGTACACGTAAATTCTAGCCTCCGATCCCATGATGTAATTTATCTCCTGCCGAGTCCTGCGGAGAGTGAGGATTATAAAATGAACATGTTTTAAAGTGTGATGCTGTGTCATTTTAACAGCAGATACACTTTCTTAAATTCCATTGTCCCCGACAGTGCGGTGTGACGGGGAGCTCGGACGGGAATCGGGCTGTGTTTGGCTGGTGTTATGATAGCATTAGCTGGAAAGATAGCTAGTTGGAACAACATCCGCTTTTAACGTTACATCAAATCAGATGATCGCCTGTCCTTTCTCCAGGACCTAACACTGTCCGTGACCGTCTATCAACAATAATGCACCCACGGTGAATTGTATTTAAGTTAAGTAGCTACGGACTAGCGTTAGCTGACTATTACTAACGTTATCAATGCGGGAAGACGCGCTAGGTCAGTTAGCTTAGCTTGATAACGTTACCGTGTCTAAAGTTGGTGCTATTCACATAATCCAGCAATAATGGCTGCAGACCTGCAAGCAAAGTACAGCAAGTGCCAAAGGATAAGAGTCTGAGGCGGAGTTTCAAAAGAGAATGTTGAATATTTATTTTGCATCAAAAACCACAACATGAACGTTCTATCTGCCACTAGCTTACAGACTGAATAGGGTATATCTGCAGAGCCACTGAGTAGCGAGTGCAACACCGTTTAATGTCCGTGTGGATCATTGGAGTAGGGTATATCTGCAGTGCTGCAGCCCATACTCATTGATTAATGATACTAATACAAATCTATACAATCACCTGTTGTTGAATAAATACTATACGTTCTAGTTATTACTAAAAAAACAGTATAACAGTATCTGAAAAAAAAAAAAAAAAAAAAGTATAATTTATGTAATTTTTTTTTTAATTTTTTTTTATGCACTGGTATCGGATAAATATCGGTATCGGCCGATACCCAAAGCTTAGGTATCGGAATCGGATCGGAAAGGGAAAAATGGTATCGGAACATCTCTAGTTTAAAGTGTTAAACACTCAGGAGGGGATATTTTCAATTCTATCTTGAAGCCAGGCCAAACTAGCACATAACATTCACTGTCCATTTCAAGACTCAATGTAAGGCCCTCTGGAGTCTGTTATTGATATTTTTTCAATGCTCAATTCCATGATTTCCTTATCACAGAATTATAGGGTACATTAATCGCCTGCCGTTGGTCCCCGTCTGGCTTCCCGTCGAGACACTTGCCACCTGGCTAAACAATGTTTCTAGGGGAAACCCTGCAGGCTAGGACAGAAGGAGATTTCACTCATGCAACGCAATAAGCACTCTTTACATCATCAGTTTAGAGAATGTACTTGTGTTGAATCTATTGCAAAGTATAACGCATAGTTGATGGACTATAGTTTAATGTGCACTGCAATGTGATGACAAATGGGCAAGCTCTCATTTACAATGACAGAATTTCAGCACATTATAACATTGTAGAAACAGAAAATGTATCAATTAAAATAATTAAACTAGACTGGTGAAATGGTTTAAAGATTTAAACTGACCAATGGATATTAATTGAGTTTCAAAGTGCATTGCAAAATGTTCCATGTGTCACTGTCTGGTGCACAGAAGCTAAAAGCAGATTTTCCTATTTCAGTGCAAACTCTGGGGATCTTAAGTGTGAGCCAATCACCAGAGCGATAAGGTCCAGAGTTCCAATCCAGCCATGAAGTGATGTAGGTGAAAGAGCTAAAGGCACATAAACCCTCAGATCTTCACTTTTTCAACACGCCTAGGCCTGTTGCAATAAGCAATAAATCAATTTATCGCGCAATAATGAAAATGAATGCAATGATTTTGACGGGCGCAATTAATTGCTATTTGCGTGTTTGTTTTAATGAGGCGGGAACCAGTACCTCTCCGTGTGGGGAGGCGGGCCGCTGACATTACTACAGAGTACAGCACGGGAGCTCCTGTGAGCACCATGCGTATGTTGGGCAGTAGCAACGCTACATAGCTTAACTACATTTCTCAGTAGCGTGATGGTAGCGTCGCTCCTTTTGAACCAAGTAGCGTTCTTTGTAGTGTAGCTATTTTTAGACCCAAGTAGTGATGTAGCGTGAACAAACGCTATACGCTACTGCCCGGAGAAACTGGACTGCTAAATAAAGATTAAAGATCTAGCGTTGATGCTATGACGCTTCCTCCTCATCGTTGATTGCCTGTAGTAGCTGCATCTAACGTTAGTAGCTAACGTTAAAACTAACCTAAAGTTAGTTGTTCACCAACAATCTCAACATTTGTTTTATCATTAGCTCAAAAACACAGAACCGGACGACACAAGTTGTCCGCTCATAGGTTCTGCTAGGATAATAACAACAATACTTCCGGTCGGTGGGTTTCAAAATAAAAGAGCAAAGTCTAAAACACCGGAAAAGACGTTTATTTTGTACAGCGTTTTCCTCCACGAGTACTCAAGTACATCATGTGATCAATCGATCTGTTTTTTTTTGCCCATCCCTAGTTTATCCTGTGCTGAAAAGTCTCCATTCCAATAGAGATAGTATATATTTGTGTTTATTTGATTATTGTTGAGCTATATTTTAATCGAGAGTAACTGGTAGTGTAGCTTACTACATTTTCCAAGTAGCTTGCCATAATCCGCGAGCCACAGTAAACAAACGCGAGCCACAATTAGGGTGACCAGGTGTCCCGCTTTTGGTTGTATACTGCACAGCCATTTTACCTAATGTCCCACGTCCCTCTTTTCGAAGCAAAAAATAAAAACATGGGTCTAAAAGCCCCTTCCTACAGTAAACGTAGCAACCTGCCTCTTGTCCACACACATTGCTCTGCTCGTTTTATCATTGCTCTCACGGAGATAAAACTGGGAATGAGGTTACTCTGCTTCTGACGCTACCTCATATCTGATTGGTTAGGTAGTAATTTAGGATATTTAAAATGTCTTCCAATGTTAAATAAAGGTTTATTGCACTTTGAAACGGTTTCCTTGCATTATTATGCTATTATCATTATATTAGTAAAAACCGCAATAATATCACTTATCGCAATAATTTCTGGGACAATTAATCGGCCAGCAAAATGTGTTATCGTGACAGGCCTAAACACGCCACTACTTCTCAGAACCATAGTAGGGATAGGGACGTCCGTTGCCGGTTGATGATTGGTTGGGAAACTGCCTGGAATCTGCATTTTTCATTCAAATGGTTACTCCCCTTAAGTAGGAGCCGACAACGTTTTTATATCCAAATGTTTCCCAGAGTCTTGACTACAACCGTGTGAATACAGCGATGGAATCCAGCACTGCGAAAGAGTCGAGGCCTGTGCATTCTCGCGCTGCTATTTGCAACTCCTCTGAGGGCCTCTGACTCTGTGATTGATTATTGGAAATGACATGCACGTTTTTCAAACGAGTCGTTTTAAAAGACTTATCTTTCTGCTACTCATAGAGTCTCATACAGCTTGTTGCCTCAATGCTTCTATGTTTCTAGCACACCAAGTATGCAAGGAGCTACAAGCTGATATGTCAGACCTTTTGGGCTCTATAATAGCAGTTATTCTTATCATAATGAGGGATTTTCAGCACCGGGTGCTGTCTCTCTGCTTGGACCACATATGTGTTTCCAAGTGTTGACAGGCTGACGCGGCATTCACAAGGGATGCAGTTGGAACGCATCCCAGACCAGCCTACACATCACTTATCTAGTCTCTACGGGGATGTCATGGTAAGGACGGCACTACGGTTGACTCCTACATAAACCGTCGGGCAGGGAGGCACTCTTCCCTACAGCTTCAGAAGCTCGCTCACTACATCCTACTTTGCAGCTGTGCGCACCGGAGTTCGCTACAGGCGAATACTGGCGCTACTGCTTATTTGAACAGGGGGGAGGGGAGAGGCTATCTGGTCTCGAGAGTGGTGACTGTGAGACTGCATCCCTTGGTGGTTCAGAGCATGTGGGTCCGGTTCGGCAGGGGGCAGCGTAGGGCTGGGCGATATGACGATATTATATAAATATCGGGTACAGTTCATTAACGATACACTTTTTTAACGTATCGTGGATATCGTGATGTTTTGCCCAAGAGGATTGTGTCGCGTCAATCTGGTCCACCCCGTTCAAACTTTTGAACAACGCCGCTCCCACACACACACTACTGCATCAAAGTTAGTTAGTACTTATGATTAACAAAGGCATTCGTTTTGTGGCATCAACATTATATAGTTACACGTTATATAGTTACACATCAGCGTATTTACCCAAACATAGCAACGTCCGATGCCGACATAGATAGCAAGCGTTACTGTTCATATCTCAGTCCGTGCCGAGTTGTGCGTGCCCATTCTGCGGTCTGTTAATAAAGTTTTCAATCAGACAGATGTATGGAAAGGCTTTTATTATAACATTTGTTGCAGTAAAATCATTATGCCTCGTTGTCATGCTGCGGTGCGCTAGTAATCACTCGTCGGCTGCGGTGAGCTGTTGTTGTTGTCGTTGAGCTGAGCTCTCGTTAAAATCAAGGAGGGCATTCAGGAAGTAAAAAAAGAATAGCGCTGCTTGCCGATTGGTGCTAAGAACAGCAGGGCGGGTACAAGCGGTGTGACGTAATTGGCAGACTCGACTGTCAATCAAAATTATTATGTTGCCGGCTGAATGATTGAATAACGTTATTAACGATTGCAGAATGGGTACAGTACAGCTCAATACAACAACAGTGGACTGACTGGAGGATGAAGACCAGAAAAAGACTTTCGGCTTTTTTACATAAGGGTCCTCCATTTTCAATTCATCAAAACATTTAGAGACATACAAATATACAGTAGTTTCATAAAAATGCTAAAATCCTATTGATTGATTTAAAACTTTATTAACATATTGCAGAATGGGTACAGTACAGCTCAATACATACAATTGTTAAGGGGATGCAGACCAGCGAAAGACTTTCGTCTTGTTTACATCAGGGTCCCCCATTTTCAATTCATCATATTTCATATCTAAATCATATAATATCTCATTGCTAAATATATGCAATATATAATCTAATAATCCAATAATCTAAATCTAATATATAATATAAAAATGCTAAATGCATGGGTATTTTATTTTGTCTTTAATGTTAGCTTGCAAACTCAAATACTGTCTTGGTAAGCCTCATAATGAATTGTTTGGGGAAAAAAAGAAAAACATCGTGATGCGTATCGTGTATCGCCGAAAGGTCAGAAAATATCGTGATATCATATTTAGGCCATATTGCCCAGCCCTAGGGCAGCGGGGGACTTAAGGTGCTCCCATAGTCGAGCGGACCGTACATGGCGCGGACTTGCGCGGACCCAAAGCAGACCCAAATCGGCCTCCAAGTGCGAAGGTCCAATTTTCTAATCCGCGGACCGCTGGTGTCACACAAAACGCTGATCGGCGTTGACATCGACCTGCATTTAATGTGACGCCGATCTGCATTTTACTCTGACCACTCGCTTCTTCACTCGCAAAAGAGAATGGCTTTTCTAAATGAAGTGTGTAAAACTGCCAGTTTTATTATCGAAATATTGGAAACTGAGATGGTCTGTGAAATTGTGTAAAGCGGTGCGAGACATGTAGGAAATTGGTCCGCTGAGGTACGCTCGACTATGAAAGCTCAGAGTCCAGTCCGCGTACATTCCGCTCGGCCATGGGAGCACCTTTAGTTTGCAAATGAGGGAGAACACTTGTTCTTTTCGATGAAGGACCAGGAGGCGCCATTGGGGATGGCCGTGCCGGCACATCAGTGGGCCCCTGTGCTGCTGTATGCATTCCCTCCCATCAGCCAGTATCTCCCTACATTGGAGAGGGTTCCAGATGGTGTGTCTCCTGGACAGGGAGTGTCTTCCCATTCACAGAGACCTCTTGTCTCGGGGCAGGTTTAGGGCAGTAGGTTTGCCGGCTAAGGTTATTGCTTCAGGGTGCAACACAGAGGCCCTCTACAGCAGGGGTCGGCAATAGGCAGCCCGTGGGCCGAAATTGGCCCGCCAGCAATAATATCTGGCCCCTCAGATTATTTTCAAACAATTTTTTTATTTATTTTTTTTGACCAACTAGGCTAGGCTATATGTTAGCTATAACGTCAAAATAGAGAAACTACCACCACCTAAAGAATGCTTATTATACTTTGTTTTATCCATGTTGAGAGTGAATAACAGGTAGGCAGCGAGGTACAATGTAGCGCTTGCTCAACATGAAAAAAGTCGGTGGACAGCGCCTGGTGCTGAAATAACAAACGAGCAGTGTGGTGTGAAATTAAAACACCAGTTCAGTAAGTCATTCAAACTTTATCTTTACTTATATGACTGATGGCACCACACATGTGAACAGTAACAATGCAATTAAACTGAAGTCAAATCAGAGCAAAAAAAGCTGAATCTGCTTCAAGAAGATGCGCTACATTAGGTATATAAGGAATTACAACAAGACATTTATTAACTAAATAAAAAATACAATTGGGCTTTTAACCCTCTAAAGCCGGGCGCAACACTAGACATGTTTTGTAAAACATTAAATATCTTTGAATTTGTTTGTGATAAAGACTTGCTTTATTGTATCGATTGTCATCTAAAAATTGTGTGCATCTCTCAGAGAATGCGCAGATGTAAAGCATAGAATCTTGAAATATCTAGATTGGTTGTTTTCTCTGGACTGCATCTAATCCGCTGTATCTATCCATTTATCATATCTATGTCTGTCACTATAGCCAATGGAAATGCTAGAAATGGTCACGTGGACTGGGAGAACCAATGGAAGATTCCTATTGTTTCTCAATAGTCCAGTGCGCTCCACAGAAAGGGCTGTCAGATAGACGGGCTGGTTGTGCGTAATGTAAGATAGACCGATAAGAGAGAGGCGCTTGTCTCTGGTTTTATAATAAAATGGCAAAAAGACAAAGGTATAATGTTCAGTGCAAATGTGTATGTCGTTTACAGTTTATTATGCAGCTAGTTTATTTTGTCCATTCTCTGCCTCTGCCACAAATATGTCTTAGTTATAAGGTGGTTAGTCACAGAGTTAAAATCTTTTCACTATCAATATATTAAATTAGCCATTGTTTTTGTTTCTGGCCCCCCATACAATGGCTTAGAAAAAATGTGGCCCTCGGCCAAACTTAATTGAAGAGGAAGGGACAGAGCAGGTTGTTATTCCTGAGACCCAGGTCCTTCAATCTGTGCAATATTCAATAGACTGCTGCTGTCCTTTTACCAGTCTGTAGTAGCCGGTGTCTTTTTTTGTGTGCTGTTGTATGCTGGGGTGGGGGAGACAAGCTGGTGAGGAAGGCTAGCTCCACGGTGGGAGTTGAGTTGGTCAAACTAGAGATGGCGGCAGAGAGGAGGCTGTGAAGGAAGCTGGCAGCTATCCTGGAGAGCCCCTCCCACCCGCGTCTCTACAAATAGTAGCTCCAGTTCTGCAGACCCCTCTCTGATTGGTTGAGCTCCATTTCTGCAGACCTCTCTCTGATTGGCCGAGCGCGCGCATGCTCATGAGCCGCGACAAGCTCCTCTAGTCAGGAGTCGAAACTCCGTTAAGCTCCAGAGAGAGAGGCTGAAAACCCACAGTTGTTGCCCGCCGGATGGGAGCCGAATCTCGGATCCGAGTTTTCTGATGAATAGCCCCAAAACATGGAGGTTGCGAACGCAATTTATACGCATGGAAGTATTGATTACGCCATTACGAATCATTAAAAAAATATACCGTTAACTGGAATATGTTGTGTGTGCCTTTACACATATGTTGGATAGGATTATGTACTTGGTTTGTCATTAAAAACCAATAATATGGCCGTTTTTTTACACATCGGTATCGGTCCGATATCAAGATAGGGCCGATATTAATTTTTTATTTTTTTTTTAACATGTTTTGGCCTTAAATAGTTTCAAAATATCTGTCATTTCTGAAAATAAGTTACAAAAGTTTAAAAAAAAATGCGTTTTGGAAAATAGCTCTTTATTTGATTATCATAATAAAGTGTTTTCTATACAGAGATATCGACATCGGTAAATATCGGTATCGGCCAGAACAGCAATATTGATATCGGTTATCGGTATCGCCCACAATTTTCACATCGGTGCATCACTAGTTTCATTGGAATGGAGGCGGGAAGGTGCCGCTTACTTTCGTTTCATTGGAATGGAGGCGGGAAGGTGCCGCTTACTTTCGTTTCATTGGAATGGAGGCGGGAAGGTGCCGCTTACTTTCGTTTAATTGGAATGGAGGTGCAAGATTTTTTTTAAACTTTATTTCTTTTATGTTCGAAGCTCATGCCATCGAACGAAGCTTCGAAGTATTTAAGACAGCCCTAATGCCGTTAGCTCATCTTTTAAACTGTAAGTCTAGTTTTTTCCCTACGCAACCATGTCAAATTCATTGTGTCCTGCGAAGTGGATCACACTGGCCGAAATGGTTGCAACAGTGACACTGTAGCTGATGGGCCCCATGTCCCTTCCTTCCGCATGGATACTGGGGATAGATCTACGCTACAGACACTTAAATCATTCAATAGAAGCCAGATTCAGTATGGATCTATTGGGAGGTTCAAATGCTTCCTTAACAAAGCGACCCCAGATCGGCTCCCAGCTCTCGTTTCCTTGTCTCACTTGTTGTCGGGTTTGTGTGAACAGCTCTGGTGAATTTGGGATATTGTCGAAAGTGACACGCCCTGCTATTTCCCTTGAATAGGTCTCCATGTAAACAGTAGAGGACTCAAGTGACCGTGAGAGGAGTAGAGGTAGAGCCATATGAAATCCGTTTTATTATTTTCCAAATTCCATTTTATTTTTTCCCAAATTCCATTTTTTCCGTTTTAATATTTCAGAATTCTGTATTTTGCCTTTTATGCTCATTTTACCATCAGAAATAGTGTCTAATAAGTGGGAATGAATAAATGTCCACAATTGAATAAGATATAACAGTCCATTTAATGTTTTTAAGTGCTTCAACTCAGAAATACAGTTCAATTTTACACTATTTTTCAATTAATATTGTGACAAAATAAAAATACATATTTCAAGTGTAAACAATAGATACAGCTAGCTACTACTGACATTATCACAATGACAATGTCAGTAACCTAGCTATATCTATTATATTGTGATGAAATATAGTAATGCATAATTTAGGCACCTTTAGTTTAGTTTATTTCGTTTATAAAGGACAGTGTATAATGGCAATCGTTTGCATTAAACAAATGGATGAGTGCACCAGATTTAGCAAGAAGCTATCATTTCCATCTATAGTCCTATGTACTGTAACGTTTCATAGCTATTTAAGTTTATTTAGATTATAAAGGGCAGTGTATAATGACAATAGTTTGCATTAAACAAATGGATGGGTGCACTAGATTTAGCAAGAAGCTATCATTTCCATCTATAGTCCTATGTACTGTAACGTTTCATAGCTATTTAAGTTTATTTAGATTATAAAGGGCAGTGTATAATGACAATCGTTTGCATTAAACAAATTGATGGGTGCACCAGATTTAGCTAGAACTTCTAGAAGCTATCATTTCCATAGATAGTCCTATAACGTTACATAGCTATTTAAGTGTATTTAGTTTATAAATGGCAGTCGTTTGCATTAAACAAATGGATGGGTGCACTAGATTTAGCTAGAAGCTAAACGTCCTAACGTTATAGCTATTTAATCACAATAGTGTCGCAAGTGTTTTTGCGGGTCCAGTCCACGGAACGTTGACAGAATTAGCAAAACACCTTATCACCGGAGGCATAAAAGTCATTAGGATACTGTTCTGCTCTGAATTGAGGGCTTATTGTGGAATTGTTTAGCGTCTTGACGATGTTAACACTGAAGCAGCCAGACGCTTGAGCACCGCGGCTGTGTTGTGTGTAACACGCTGTAGCGTCCCCGCCTCCCCGGTCGCGTGTGCACCAAACGTTCCACCCAAAAATGAAATTTCAGTCCAGATTAGGCCAAATTCTGCAATATTCCACGTTTTGCAGTTGATTCCATTTTTATTGGTTAATTCCGCGATTCCGTCCGCGATTCCGTGAACGCGGATTTCATATGGCTCTAGTAGAGGGCTGTTAAAACAGCCAGGACTTCCCAGGCCCTCGTAACTACATCATTAACACGGCAGAATGGAAAACGCAACGGCATTCCTCATTACCTTCATTATTAATTCACCCGTCGCGTCCTTGAATGTATTTGTACTCCATCCTTTCCTGAAAAGCTTATCATCTTCCCTCCAGATGTCCAATGGTCCTGAAACTTGGATGGGTTGTGTCCACTGTGGCTTTCATAATGGCGTTACCATCTAACAACTGGAGCATCCTGTTTTTAAGTGGCTTTCTGCAATTAAATTCAGAATGCAAAGAATTAACTGCCATTTTATTAGATGATTAATAAACATTAAAGTGGGAGAGCTTACCATATGCAATTTTAGCACGGGAGCTAAATAGACTAGTTATAACTCTGGTGTTGAAGGAGAATTGTGCTTGAGGTACATTTACATTTAGTCATTTAGCTGACGCTTTTATCCAAAGCGACTTACAAGTTTAAGAGGTAAAGCTAACTGTCATGTGTCCTCTCTCCCAGGTGTAGCTGCTAGGGTCCTGAGGAGATGCCGCTGAGGTTCCGCTCTGTCGTTCCCTACACGCTGCCTGGAGTGCTGGCGCTGCTCGGCTGGTGGTGGTACATCTACCGGAAGAAAGAGCCGATCGCCAGCCTCGACAGCCCAGAGGGGACCCCAGCCGTCATGGGCCAACTGGCCTCCCCGACGGAGGGCAGCAACGGTCTAGTGGAGAGAGCCACAGCCGCCACCACCACAGCCACCCACCGACCAGCCAGCAGAGACAGACCCACGAAGGTCCAACAGCAGAGGTCGGCCGAGCAGGAGGTCATAGCCCAGGTCCACGTCCCTGCCACTAAAGCCTCGCCTACACTGGAACTAAGTTGTGGGGTAATAGACCTTGACAGAGTTGAAGCGCGTTATGAGAAACTCGCCGAGCCTGCCTCCACCCTACCAACGTACAGCAGAGAGGCGAGTCCTGTCCTCCAGGTACCACAGGAAGACCACAACGTCCCAGAGAAAAGCCCAGTACCTGCCTTGGTAACGGAGCCAGAGCAGCGCGTAATCAAAGAGCCAGCTTTTGCCCCAGAGACCATAGTGGAAGCAGTCGTCTTACCCTCCCAGTCCGCCCAGAATGCCCACACCTCGCCATCAGTGGCAGACCTCTTGAACGCCGAGAGGCCAGAGCCAGAGGGAGAGGTTGGATCACAGGAGGTGGCAGTGCCCTGTGCATCGCAGCCGGCGAAGGATATCTATTCTCCCATAAATATCACCACCAAAGATGAGCTGGTTGCTTCTGCAGTCACTACAGTACAACAGGCCCAGAGAACAGCCACACCAGATGACCACCATCCTGCAACACCCACATTTCTACAAGCTTCTTACCACCACATTCTGACCAGCACACCTGCGTCCCCTCCCTCGGCCTCTGCGTCTCAGGCTATAGTCCTTGACTCGGAGGGATCCCTGGTGCCCCAGGGGCAGCAACAGGGGGACAGTGCCGGTCACGAGGACCTGGAGCTGGAGCGCCTGGCGGCCGGCCTCATCACCAAGGTCATCTCGGCAGCCACCCAGGAGGTCCTCGGTGTCACCGGCTGCCAGGACACGGACATCCCGCCCAGCTGTGACAGCGGCACACCGTTGGCCAATGGCAGGCCATGCTCCCCGAAGGAGCCAATCGTGAGGGATACAGCCGCTCAGCAGTGGCACCTCCTACAGGGAGGCCATGAGTCGAGAGGGGCGGAGTTAATGGAAGAGCAAGGGAGACCCAACGGATGCCTCGCGGCCCCCGTGTGGGAGGTCAGTCACAGGCTAAATGAAACGGAGAATACACAGAGAAGCCATTGGCCGCCAAGCTCGCACCAAGCGGGGCAAGACACCCCCCTGCCCAGCACGGACAAACTGAAAGGGGAGGAGGGCGTCGTGGACTCGGCCTGCAGCACATGCCACTCTGAGGATGGCGTTAGCGGCGAGGACTTCCACAGCAGTGTGCCTGAGAGCCGGCTGGATCTGATACAGGTGACATGCACGGCGGGAGGGGATTCGCCGTGGCCCAAGCCCTCCGCCGAGACTGCTACAGAGGCAGCTGTGGAGGCCATGACGGGAGAGCACATGGTAGCGGCCATGACTGGAGAGCACATGGTGGAGGCCATGACGGGAGACCACATGGTAGAAGCCATGACGGGAGACCACATGGTAGAGGCCATGAAGAGGCTCAACGGCATGGGCCTGAGGAACGGTGCTCATGGGACGAGCGAGGCAGAGACTGATCAGTCTGGAGGTGAGGCAGAGCGCTTTGAATCCTCATTGTGAATTTATATTGTTGTCCTACAAGTTCACAGATTTTCAACCTTAATCCTTTTGTTCTGTTGCGAGGAGGACATGTGCTGATCAGACGTGTAACTAACATGTTCTGTTCTGAGGACATGTGATAATCAGACATGTAACTAACATGTTCTGTTGTGGGTTGGACATGTGATAATCAGACATGTAACTAACATGTTCTGTTGTGAGGAGGACATGTGATAATCAGACGTGTAACTAGGGCTGGGCGATAAAACGATAACGATAACTATCGCGATAAATTATTTCCTCGAAATGAACATGAAACGTGGTCGCAAAGTTTCCATATATCGATTTTCCAAGCTTGGATATGAGCACACGCACACGCACTAACAACCAATCAGTGAAGGAGATGGCGACAGTGAAGGAAACCCGCGGTGCACCTCTGGGTAGTAAACAAGGCTGGCTAGGATCATTAGCTTGCACGCCGCTATTTTATAGTTTACGTGCCGAGTGGGTGTGGCGTGAATTCTGAGGCCACGGTTAGAGTAGTGTGGGGTATGCGGTGGACGTCGTTGCAATGTATTGGGGCGGGGCGGAACGGAGTATTTTAGGGTGATTTTAGTACATTGTCGTGGGATACACCGCTTGCTCTGGCTAACTGTGTTCCATTCTTATAATGCATATGATCCAGTGGCGGTAGGTTGCCCCCTGGTGGAATATAATAATCTATGCACTGGGGTAGAACGTGCGCGGACTGATGACGACATCAACTCGAGACATTCGCAGCAGCAAAACAAGTCTATTAATAGCCCGTCCATCGGCGCCGGGCATAAGAAGTTAATTAAACTTGACAGAAATTATATCGACGATAATTATCGAGTTATATGAAAATAATTTTATTGCGATAACGTTTTTGGCCATATCGCCCAGCCCTACGGACGTGTGATAATCAGACATGTAACTAACATGTTCTGTTGTGAGGAGGACGTGTGATAATCAGACGGGTAACTAACATGTTCTGTTGTGAGGACGACATGTGATAATCGGACATCTAACTTGCCAGCGTGTTCTGTGTCTCGAGAGCTCGGCCCAAGAAATTCTTCCGGGTGACGTCACAGAGAGGAGAGCAGACCTCTAGCGAACTGCAGATACTATTTCAATTAGGGATGCACGATATTGATTTTTGACCCCGATATCGATACCGATAACTTTCTGCTCCTCAAGGTCGATACTAGGCTTGGGCGGTATCACTTTTTTCATACCGTTATACCTTGATTATATAATACCGCGTTGAACGGTATGACGGGGGGACGGGGGGCAACCTGTGTTACCAAGTAAACAAGTCGCGGAGATGGCCAGTTAGCCCGCAGCATCCGAGTGCTAATATCATTAGCTCTCAGAATGGAGCCACTAGCCAGAAGCCCGCAGCATCCTAGTAATACTAACGTTAACTCTCAGAATGGTAGCCAGGAGCCCCGCAACACCCTAGTACTAGTAACGTTAGTATTGTGTATTCAAAAACACACCGGACTGCGACGTAACGTTTTACCGTTTATTTGCTTGTTCCACCAGTCCACAACAACACACACTCGTTACTAGGGGTGGGAATCACCAGTTTCATCATGATACGATACGATATCGATTCTTTGGACAACGATACGATATTTGCCGATATCACAAAGTCTCTCACGATACAATACGATACGATTAGATTCAGGTGCCTGCGATCGATATGAGATGATATCATATGCCCATTTAACACAATCAGTAACATTTAGATCAACAAAAAAAAGGTAATGAAAATATCATTTGACATTTGTATTTTTGAGCTCTTCCAGACATTTAAAGGAAAATCAATCTATTGTTTTTAATACAAATAGACCTCCTGTTCACTGTAAAGTGCCACGTTTTTATATATTGAGCTTTAAACTTTAAGCTACATTTTTTGGAACTCAAAACTCACAACCTCCCTCTCCCAAACCGTTCCTACAACAATTTGTTGATGTTGCATGATCATGTATAGGCCTACATTTATTATGCATTATATTGTTTATGTTTAAATAACATTTAAACATCAAACTCCTCTGACCTCATCTGGTCTTTCCAAAGACGCGCGCACACACACACACACAGAAAGGGAGAATGCTATGCTGTAACATCTACACACACGGAGCTACTGCTGTTGTTCTTGGGCGGATAGGAGACTCGCCACAGGATTTTCAAAATAAGAGTATCGATATGAATCGATCTTATTACATCGCATCGATCCGATTCGATTGTTGATAATTACATCGATGTATCGATCTGGATCGATGTATCGTCCCACCCCTACTCGTTACCACAACGTTTTACGGTATTTTCACAGCACTGTCGCAACATTACCGTAAAGCGTGACCACCGTTGTGATACACATACACAACAGTTAGCTCTCAGAACAGCCAGTTAGCCCGCAGCAACGGTAAGCGTGTCTCGACTCTCATTTAATTTCCAGTGAAGCGGGGTTTCCCCATCTCCTCCTGTGTACTCCTCCTGTGTATAGAGAACCAGCTGCCTCGCTCCACTAGTGACTCGAGGACTGGTCTCGCCCTCTAATGGCGCGTGTGTGCAGTGCACTACAACCAACCACTGTTAAAACAACGTTTCACTGTAATATAAACTGAAATGGATCTGTGATTTTGACTGTATTGATTTTCAATACCGTCGGTATCTCTAAATACCCCGGTATACCTTAATACCGTCATACCGCCCATGCCTAGTCGATACCGATACCAATAACCGATGATATATATATATTGTATTATTATTTAAAAAAAAATGTATTCCTGTAGTTTTGACCTAACCAGATTTATCATGACATGAGCGTTACTACTATGAACAAAACAAAGCCAAGACAACAGTTTTGACTCTTCAAATAAAGTGACTATATTTATTTTTCCAAATAAATATAATTTGAATCACAAAATTCACAATCCGTCAATCCTTTGTCTTCAACGAGGGAAAAGGGTTGGTCGTCAAGTGCCATCATTTCTGTGATCAAGTTAGAGATTGCTTGAGCCCTTGGGTCATTTCTGTCAAACTTCTTTAATTTTGCAAACGCCTCGTCGGTTCCTTTGCAGCTAGCCCCTTTCGTGACTGCGATCAAGCAAGGCTTGCATCGCAGTGATGAAAGGGGCTACTTTGCAGCTGGCTTTGGATTCGCAGCAGCTTAGCCTTTAGCTTCTCGCGCGTCGTCGTCAGATTTTAATACACCATCGTAGCGGTGGTGATGTTGCAGGTGACAAATTATGTTGGATGTGTTATAGCTTGTTGCCCTTTTCCCTCCTCGTGGAACTTCTGCATTGCATTTGTTACAAATAGCAAGCAAACTGTTTTCCTCAAACGTTGAAAGTCCCACACTACTGACGCCATCTTTGTTTACTATCCGCGCTCCTTCTGAAAGTTACGAGACTACGTCACAGCCAGGCATGAGAAAGGGAGCGCTGGATTGGTGAAAAACTCCCTCTTCTTAAACCACACGCTATCAGTCGTACCACAGTACTGGCAAAACGGGAGGAGCCTACAGTAAAAACAAACGCCCTTCATCCCAATCCACCCACACCGCATTTTTTCAACCAAAAAAAATATTATATATTATCGGAGCTATCAATCATAATTTCTGATATCGGCACGATAATTATCGTGCATCCCTAATTTCAATCAATTGTAGTAGGTCCGAGTTGAGAAAATAATGTTTGCAATTCGCCAGAGGTCTGTTCTCCTCTCAGTGATGCGGCTGAGACGCAACAATGTTGTCCTCGCAACAGAATGATCGGATTAAGGTTTAAAATCGGCCAAGTGCCCTTTTAATGTTGTCAATGCAGATGTGCTTATCCAAAGGAGAGGTTCTGCATTGAAAAGAATACATATAAAACAACCAGTGTGTGACACAAATCCCTAACAAGCTATAAAGAGGGGCCAGTCCCACCATCACTGGAGATGTCGCAAGAGAATAACCCAGAGGTTTTATTCCACACGGGAAGAAACGGTATTGGGATCATCAACACAGTCCTAGGTACTGCCCAAGATGCAGTCCTTTCCCTCCCTGTTGTGCTGAGCTCTACTTGGTTACCGCTTTCATTTGAGTCCCTCAGTGACATCGCCAACAATTTCATCATTTTCAAACTAACCTTGCAAATATTTAATTGGCTGACGAGACAAATTTGGTGTAACAGCCGATTCCAGCCAATTAAAAATGGATCTCTGCGCATCCCTGTCCTGATGCTCCTGCTACACGGTGTCGGTGAGCATGATGCTGACTGGGGTTGTGACAGGCGAGGGGGAGATTTGAATGTGGTCGTGTGTCACCACGTCGTCACCGGGCGGGGCTTTCTGACCAGTGGGAGTCGGCCGTGTGGTCAGACAGCCGGTGAGACGGAGTGCACGTTGCCAACGTTACGTCTGTTCCCCTCGGCTATATCCGCCTCTCGGTTCAGTGACTTACTTCATAACCAGCTACTACTCCTGCTACTTTTAGTACTACTATGGGCTATATGTGCCCACGCATACGGTCTTGTCGAGGCCTGCCCCTGGCCTGCACTGATTTAACCATTCAAACCTGTGGTCTCCTCGACTGCTCAGATTTCCAAACCGTTTGTTTGTACGGCTTGTAATGAAGAGCCCACAAGCACACATTTTGAACAACTTGCCATAGGCTGGAACTTCCCTATATATATGAGGACGTTCCCATGAGTATTTGATTTTTTTATATATATATATATATATATATATATATATACCGGTATATATTATTTTTTTTACTTTCTGTATTTTCACCCATCCCAATTTAGTCGTTATGCCAATTCCCTTCCTGGTCGTTGCGCACATTGCCCCACTGTGCCTGGGGAGGGTGTAGAACTACCACATGCCTCCTCCGATACATGTGGAGTCGCCAGCCGCTTCTTTTCACCTGACAGCGAGGAGTTTCACTGGGGGAACGTAAGACGTGGAAGGATCACACTATCTCCCCCAGATCCCCTTCCTGCTGAACAGGCGCCCCGACCGACCAGTAGGAGTTGCAGTTCACAACGACCAGGACTCATACCCCACCGGCTTCCCACCCGCTAACACTGCCAATTGTGTTAGTAGGGACGACTGACCAAGCCGGAGGTACCGCTGAGTGACACGCTGGATTCGATCCCAGAGTCTCTGCGGTGGTAGGCGAGTGCTTAGTCCACTGCGCTACACAGCCGCCCTCCCATGATTATTTTAAGCCATCGGCCTATTTTTATTTATTTTTCTGTGAATGAACAGTTAACAGACTAGTTGTTGGCTACTGCATTTAAACATTCGTTTAATCCACTGAATGCAGAAAGGGACATTTTTATATTACTAATAGATTAGATTACTAATAGACAGATGACGCCTACACTTTTTTTTTTACCATCTCTCAAAAACGGATCTTCTTAACCCTAGCCCTAGCCATTATATTTTCAGAAAATCCGCCTAAAAATACACAAGTAAATTGCTCCACTTTGTATTCCCAGTGTCCGATATAAAGTGTCTTACTAGGCTTGAGTAAATTGTGATTAACCAAAGGAGAATATCAATCTTTTTTTCCTCTTTTTATTTTTCATCTTTGACGCTGCTAAAATTTACCAGACATGAAAAATTGCCACTGAGCCCATTCAGCACCTTCTTGAGATCACATGTACAAAAAAATCTAAGCAAATTAATAAAGGGCAGATCAACGGGAGGTTTTGTAGTTGCAGTACTGAATTCTGCCATCTGGACACATGCAATTTGAAATATGATTATAGAATATCAGGCCTATAAATGACCTTATTATGGCCAAGTCACATCTATGGATCGGTCCAAATCGCCCCTTTCTAATGGCAGAGTTGAATCTGGATTTAGTATCACCAGGTGCCCCTGGCAAGTGCAGAAAACGTGAATGAAATCTACTGTAAGTACAGTTACTTTTTTATAATGTCAATTTCTCCGCCATTTTTCATCGGATTGCAACACCGTTTTTTGCTAGATGTTCACAGAAAGGTAGAGAAACTGTATAACGTTCAGTTTTGTGGGATATCCAGAAAAATAAGAAATTTAAAAAGTCACGCTAGAAGTCAGATGATTGACGGGGGCTGGCGTGAGCTGCGAAGTGTCGTTTTTTGAATTTCGAAACCCCTGGGTCTCTTCTCTCAAAAGACTACACTTCCGCTAGGGCTGTCCCCGACTAAGGATTTGGATGGTCGACTATGATTGGCCAAAATTTGCCGTTAGTCAACATTGGTCGACAAAAAAAAGTATATAATAGTATAATATTTTATCATTTCATTTGGGCTGTGGGGGGTGCTTAATGTCTGAAGGAGTCGACTGAAGGCTTCTTGTCCTCTGCAAAAGCATGCAATTGGTCCACTGATGGATACATCTTGATATTTGTCTAGTCTAGTGTGTTCATTAGATGGGTGAAATCCTCTTTCAGTGCCTGTTTTCGTAGGCAGTTTGCTTCTGGTATGCGTGCCATTAGCGTTAGCCACGCTTTTAGGCCTCTTTTCTTTTGGAAAGAATGATAAAAAAAATATATATATATATATATATATATTTTTTTTTTATATATTCGACTAAGAGGTTGGCTGGTCGACTACGGCTTCTTTCGACCGATTAGTCAACTAATCGACTAATAGGGGTCAGCCCTAACTTGCGCCAAATCCCTGTCAATAATCGCCTTTTTCCGACTCGATGCCCTGAGATTTCTATAAACTCATATTTCACTAACGCATAAAATGGGGTACTTCGTAGTGAAGGTAAGGCCTATATGGTATCAATCCTGCTGTGATCCAACCATGACTTCACTTCGATCACAAGATATGTGTAACATTACTCCACAACGTGTGCCGTTGGTGACGATCAAAGCATCAAAAAACGACCCCCCCCACCCCCCCCCCCCCCCCACCCTTTCATGCATTCATGATGAAACATAATATCGATGTGATTTCGAAATAGTAGCATGTACAGGCGAGAAACGGCAAAGTTTTTAGTGAATTGCACGTATTGCTGCATAGCTTAGTTTTCTGAGATTAGACAGGATTACTCTAAAACTATACTCATATTCACCACTGTATAAAACGGCAATGTATGGATGAAAAAATTATTTCTTTAACACATATTGAACGATGGATAGTCGATGGGCCATAGTATTGTATCCATAGCTATAATATACGGTAGTTATAGCCCTGCAAACACAGCCACATCAGGGCTCTACAGTGCGACCATATTGCTCGCATATGCCCCTAAAAATATGTGCGTGCGAACATGCAAAATCAAGTACTCGTACGGCATGCGAGTGGGGCCAGCGAGTGCAGAGTACAGCCTCTCATTCGTCCTTTTTTTTCTCCGCTGCGAGAATCGTTAAAAAAAACTACAAGTCCCACAGTTCACATCCGCATAAACGTTCCAATCACAGTAGTTTCCTGTGGTCACGCGACTGGAAACCGAAAGTAATGATCAGCGGCTGCGTCACTGTCCGAGTCAAACAATAATACAGCCATGTCGAAGCCCATTCATTTTTATTTTGCGCGAAAGATACCGGAGAATGAGAAGTCAGGCGAGGCAGCTCATGTTACAGAGGTGATGGTTAACGTTAACCAAGATACTGACGCTAGCCAGCATGCTAGCGAAGTTGGCCAAGCTAGCGAGGCTACACCCACTGTAGCACCCAATGTAGCCACTGTAGCTAGCGAAGCTACACCCACTGGAGCCGGAGGGAAGACATACAAATTTAACGTGAATTGGCTAAACATTTCCCCATGGCTAGAGTTCGAAAACAATGTCATGTTTTGTAAATATTGCAAAGTAGGATCGATGCATTGCGATACATTGTTACACCCCTACAACTGGCCCACTGTGTATGTGTGTACAGCTAACTTGGCTAGCGTTATCAACCGCAGAGGTGGGCAATGGGTCCAGCTGTAGCGCCGGACGGCCAGAGTGCAAGCGGTGTGGCAATAGGGTCCAGCTGCAGCGCCGGACGGCCAGAGTGCAACGGTGTGACGTCGTAATTGGCAGAATCGACTGTCAATCAATTGTCTACCTGACACGCAAACTACTGTACTGGAGGTGTACAGTATTTCAATAGGCAACCCTGAAAGGATTATTTTTCTAAAAGAGCAACACTAGCTCCCCCCTCTACTGATGGCCCTGGTTGTAAAGCCAGTGTCTCCTTTTTGTTCAATATCACTGCCTTTCTTATTAGGCCTAGTTGTTGGCTACAACTTTGCCATAGTAGGCATTAATCACTTAATTAATAGTTCAAATGTCTGTCCCATTCCCGTTTGCACACGCAGATGATACACACACACGCACACAGTGGGCCAGTGACTTTGGTGGTATGTGCTATTGCACAGATGTGTCCCGTTTGCACATGCACGCACAGTACAAATATACATTTATTTTTGAAAAAAATAAAAAACTCCGTTACTTGACATATTTTCACTGTGCTCCTAAATATTTTTGGGTGCTCCTAAATTTCTTTGTGTGCTCCTAAATTTTTTTCATTTAGGAGCACCTGTGCCCCTAGTGAAAAAGGTTAGCGTAGAGCCCTGCACATATTCCTATATTTTAGAGCGTCGGCGTAGTAAGTACAAACAATGCTCAACTCCGTGGCGTCCATTGAGTTAAGAGGTTAAATTGCTGATTTTTTTTAAAGGGGCATGTCATACATTTTAAGAGTGTGCAGTGTGCACGTTATTCCTGTCCCCCAGGACGGTTCAGTCAATATTTGTGGCTACAGAGAGAACCCCTTGAATTTGTGATGTCACTGAATGTAAAATCTGGGGCTGTTTTATACCACGACCTAGGGCTGTGCGATTAATCGATTAATTCGAATTCATGATTTAGGATTTTTCTTTTTATTAAAATGGATTTTAATTTTTAAAATCATTCTTGTTTGATGAGCAAGAGGCACCTTTTATTTGTTTTAAGTGAAGTTTGGTGAAAAAGCAAGTTATTGCACTATTAATCCCAATAGGGACATTCATCTTCGTTTGATCAAGAGTAACCTTTTATATATTATTCTTAAAAAAAAATTGGTGAAAGTTAGGTTTGCACTTCAATCCCAATAGGGAAATTCCTCTTGGTTTGATAATTTGTCAAATAAAAACAAATCTTATTTGAATGATTTCCTTGGCGTTTCTAATTTCTAGAAGAAAATATTAAAATCTGATGTGGTGTGAACATTTTAATTTTTAGGCCATATCGCCCAGCCCTACCACGACTCCATTTTATTTAAGATTTTCTTTTGGCGACTCCACACTTGACTCATTGACTGCCACGCTGTTTTTCCATCTTTACTCCCTGGCGCCAGCGTTATTGACAATTTTTACGATGTTTGCGGACCCATCGTATATTCTATATTATAGCTATGGAGACAATAGTATGGTTCATTTGACGGGCACTATTTATACTCCAACAGGGACAAAACAGTTTATTTCTACATACCTTCGCTTGTGCGCTATACCACACGCTAAAAATCGCCCCGTTTCACAATAATCCAGGCTGGTTTTCTAGATTGTGAGATGTATAGTGTTTTGTGCGCAAATCTCGCGGCTGCTCGCCTGAAACCTATATTATTGCCAGGTCAAAGGTAAACGCAACCATATGTTTCTTCACAAAGCCATGGGGGGGGGGGGGGGGGTCATTTTACGACGCTGCAATAATTACAAAAGCATGTTTTATGGTGGGGTTTGTCTTAATCATCTCCAATAGTTCGCTCGCCATTGCATTGCAGGCTACTATTGTGTGCTCGGGCCAGACTACACCACGGAGCCGAATAGGTTTCCTCATCGGCCGGTTTGACTATAGTATTTTAGTAGTCTGGTGAAAACCCACCTCATCATCCGTTTTGTCTTCTTCATAATATTCAATAGTTCGCTCTAGGCGATCACCATTGTCGAACGTTAGTTGGCTGTAGTTTGCTCACTGCTGCTCCCTAGTGCTTTGGGTGCTCTCGCCGCGGCGTGGTGCGGCCCCACACTAAACTGGCCCATGCAGTTAAAAAGGTAGGCGATACTGTTACCTGTCGGGATTCGATCATCATTGCAATTATAACGTAGTCAGATGTCCCAGGCACACTCACAAAGGCGCAAGTGTTTAGAATAATAATTAAAAAAAAAAAAGTATGAAAAATTAGATCTCATTATTGGCTCAAGCGTTGGCTGTCGGAAACTAGATATCTCGTTTTTGGCGCTCAATGAGTTAATGTATTGCGTAATTTCAATGTGGAATTAAGGAATATCAAAATAAAAGCACAGGTTGTTGAACTTGATCATGCATATTTATTAGAACATTTTATTACAGCACTGTTATAGGGCTGGGCGATATGGCAATATGTTATCACAATAAAAAATGTCATAGTTTGATTTGTAAATTTTTTGTATTTAAACAAATGTGTGTTTATTTTGCAGCAATTCTTTGTCTTTGCCGCTATCTTTAGTGTTACAGCCCCTCACACTCCAGTTCTCAGGCTGCAGCTGGTTTGAAAGCGAAAGTACCAAAAAAAGGCTGTGGCTCCAGGGGAGTTGAACAGTTCTGCCTCTGCTAGTTTCTTTTCTTTTTCTTTTGGCGCTTTTTTGGTGGACACATGCACCTTGACTCGCGACTGGAGACTAGCTCTGCTAGCACACATAGCCTACTGTGTGTAACAGACGGTTTCAATTCAAACTGTATTTTAAATTGTCATTTAAGCAGCAAAGCCATTACTTTAAGTTGCAAGAAAGACAAGTCTGTCCACTGTCTCTGGTTTTCATTATCGATATTTTTATTATCCATTATTAAAATATATCGCGATAATTATCGTTTTATCGCCCAGCCCTACTATGTTATCGATACACATTTATAAAATGAGGCATATTTAGCCAAAATATGTTGCCAGAACATTAAAAAAATATATATATTTATTTTTGTTGTTTTTTTTACTTGCCAGTGCGCTGTCACCTACCCGCAACCCGTAGTTTGAGAACCGCTGTATTAGGTTTAGAGTTCAAAGGGCATGTTTATTACTCTGTGATTAACAAAGCTACACCAGATAATCTGTCAGCTCTTCTTACCTCTGTGCCGTTTGTGAAAGTGACACACCCTGCAGCACCACTGCATTTAGTTAAACCATCAAACACCGATCTTCTTAAATCTATAAAAAGAAAATAATCGTAATAAAAAATCTGTACAGATATCTGCCATCACTAAATACAATGCAGCTGAATGGCACTCTACATGTATCTGAGGAGGCATGTGGTAGGCTACTACCAGACGGACAGTAGGGTAGCGCAACGACCAGGGAATTGGCATTGGCAATGACAAGATTGTCAATATGGGAGCAAAGTACAAAAGGCAAAAATAATTGCAAGGTTGAATGTGTAGTTGTGGGGGATGGAGAATACAGAAGTATAGGCTTCAACCTAACGATCATAACCTTAAGATTAGTGTGTGTTTGTCAGAGCGAGACTGTGTGACTAGTAGTAAAGTTTTGATAACTTTTGTTTTCTGGAGACTAATGTCCCTCCCAGAGTGCTATCAAGGTGCTTTGTTGACAGAGGGAGAGATGGAAACCACATTGTACAAGTCCTGTTTCACAATCTCTCTGCTCTCAAAAGCAGTCAGTTAAGGACCAGGGCCCTCATTTATCAACAATTCTTAGAAAGTGTTCTATTTTCGTTCTTAACACATTCCCGCCCGACCACGTATATATCCGTGTTTCGAATCCAACGGTTGAGGACCGACCACGGACATGTCCGTGGCAAGGTTGTTTTGGCTTTTATTCCATTGTAATAACCTACTCGATGTCACCGAGCGGCACTGCAGAAGTACCCTACTCTTTGAATTCGAAAAAGTGCATTACCGGCCAGATCCTCTTAGGGGCGCTATCTCGATAATGCAGTGTTGCCTGTGGCAGAAGTTGTCTTGGTTTTTCTGGATTTCCAATGTAGTTTTCCACTAACCTGAAGCGATGCCTGATGCCTATAGCTTGGAATACGTTTTGGGACGCGGATTTCACTATGCAGTAAAGGAATTTATCATCAGCCAATGGACATATCGATCTACCAGATGGCGATCGATAACTGGGAAATGCTCTGGGGGATCCAACGGTAAGATCTTTTTCATGTAAATTACACGCTGATCAGGCATTGTTTTGATAGCCATCCACTCGGTCAATGAATGTGGCTACTGAGGCTAACACAGTTATTGGTAATCAATAATCAGAAACGACGTCCCCCCCCCCCCCTTCATGCATTCATGGTGGACCATCAATACCGATCATATGCAGTTTGAGTTTTAACTGTAGCTTCTGTATATCCGAAATGCCATTTGATTTAACGTTAGTAGCTTAGCGGCCTGTATCTCGCCTTCCAGTAAATATCCTAGCCGAAATCCCTTATAACGCTTATATTCAAGACGCTATAAAATGAGAACGTATTGATGATTTTTTTTTCTTTAAGCCATTTTGAAGGGACTGTTTATGGTGTCAATTGACAATGAGAATGGACAGATAGCAATACTATAAACAGCCCCACGGACTGCAAGTCTATTATGATATGCTGGCCGTCTACAGTGATTTTAGACGGATCCAAATGGCCCAGAATGTGTTAACACTTTCCCCGCCAAAACCGCTGTACAGCGTTATTGGCCGCCATGCGTTGAGCGCCAGACCTCTCTGTACAGCGTTATTGAGATCAATATTTAATTTTTTCGCCATGGCATTCATATATACACCCCGACGCTGCAGCTGGACCCTATAGGTGACGGCAACGACGGCTCAATACTGCCGCCTCAGGGGTGTACAGTGCGACATATATATCGCACGTGCTACAGCAACAGCGGTCTGTGCGATGGATGGATTTACTTCAATAGCACTGGTGCGATAGGGATTTGGTTCATATAGATACTCTTATTTTGAAAATCCTGTAGCGGGTCTCATTTCTGCCCACGCGCAGCTCCAGCTAGGCTCCGAAAGCTAGCAACGTTCAGGTGCATATGATACTCTTATTTTGAAAAAACTCTTGTGACAACTCGACGAGTCATATCCGCGCTTCTGCAAGCAGAGCAGCGCGTTGGTCGGTTGGTGCGCACTGCTGCGTTAACACAGCAGTGCGCCTACACGTCCCGAAATAAGTCCGTGGTTTTTTTTTCTTTCTCGCAACGGGTCAAATGCATCTACATGCTTTGCACCGTCGCCATTCCTTTATGTGCACATCGCCCGAAATTAACGTTTATGTACCATTACAATCACTACAACGTTAACAAGCTAATCCTGATCAGAGGCAGAGCCAGCAGACAGTGTGGACTGGGGAAAGGGAAATGGGGGGGCACTCTCTCCCCTTCCCTGTGTGTGTGCGTGCGTGCGTTTGGAAAGACGATGAAGTCACTAGTCAGGACTCGGGACAGGAGTATATTATAGTAAACTGAGGATGCACAGATAATGTTGATATTCAAATAAACAAGTTTCGAGAGGAGTGGAAGTTTGAAGACAGACTAGACTACAATATGATGCGGGGGTGGTGAGTTGAAACAGTGTGTGTGAATGAATGAGAACTTTATTTAACAGATTGCAGAATGGGTACAATACAGTACGGCTCAATACACACAATTGTTAAGGGGATGCAGACCAGAGAAAGACGTTTGTCTTGTTTACATCAGGGTCCCCCATTGTGTGTGTGTGTGTCCCAACCGACCCCACTTCTATGTTTCAATAAATTATTTGCATTTAAAACTATTAACGCTGAGTGCTGACTCATTCCTTCAGTCCACTCAAAATGATGCTAATATTCCTTATGTTGTTTATGATATTAATTGAAAATAGCATATGAGGGTATCATAGTAATAATAACACATGGCGATATACTAAATGACAGCCAAACATGGCACTGCAACTAAATAACACAAATACAATAGGCACATTTGTGACTGTTACAAATATAACACGTTTTATACTTGTGCTACAAGATTTTGGCCTGTGCTACAAAACTATCAACCTCTGTAGCACCACTGCTGCTATGTGCAAAAAAAGTTAACGTACAGCCCTGCGCCTGGTGGATGGTCGGGCGAGTTACACTCACCTACAGGATATGGCTGATGTGCGTCGATTAAATTCATCCGGCCGTCGGATATCGTTGCATGACTCCCGACAGACACAATGTACATAATGGATCGCTTTCTAAACGTAATAATCAATATGATTTCGGCGTTTATTGCGACATACAAACCGGAAATGGACCTAGGCGATCGGCGTCGTATACCTGGGATCTTTCACCGCCAGTCTCTTTGACCCACGGTAAGAGGAATATAACGTTATTTTTAGAGATGTTCCGATACCATTTTTTTTCCTTCCCGATCCGATTCCGATACCTAAGCTTTGGGTATCGGCCGATACCAGTGCATACATAAAAAAATATATATATATATTATATAAATTATAAAACGTTTTTTTTTTTTTTTATTTCTACAGCTACTGTTTTATATATACTGTTTTTTTGTAATAACTATAAAGTAATGGTATTTATTCAACAACAGGTGATTGTATAGATTAGTATTAGTAATGAGTTCACCCACGGAAAGGTTGTTGGCACATTAGTTCCACACGGACAGGGAGCGAAATAAACTTTTTGACTCACCGGCCAGTGGCGGGTAGATGGGACAAATCTACCCGCCAAGCATATTTCTTACCGCCAAATAATTTTTTTTTAATAAAATATATATATTATATAATCATACTTGTAGTTGTATTATCTGCGAGACATCGCCACCACGCAACAAGTCAAAATGCTCGCTATCTGCAAACAGCTCCACTGTCTGTGTGTATACTTGAGTAGCCTCCAGCTCCAGCAAGGATTCTCCGGCGCTGCAGCTGGTCCCTATACTCTACACTCAGAATGCAAGGATTCTCCGGCGCTGCAGCTGGACCCTATTCAGCATATGTCCTCATGCGATGGAAGCCAGGGGCTCGAATACGCATGTTATAAGACATTTATATCAGGAGCTATCTGTAGCTACTGCTAGATAACGTTAAGACAACGCCTCAGTGAACTATTTAGTTTACTGGGACATTTCGTAGTGACTAGTGAGCTAACGTGAGCTGCCTAGCCAACGGAGGTATTATGCACTAGACTGCTCGAGCATTTGTTGATATCAGGAGCTATCAGTAGCTAGCCGGCTGGATAACGTTACACAATGCCTCATGTATTAAACTAAAAGTTAATAGTTGACTGGGTCATTTTGTAAAGGTAGCTAACGTTAGCTCACGGAAGTCCCACTGACTAGACTAACGTCACGGTGACTGTCCGAGGCAATAGCCTCTGTTTACATCCAGCATACAGAAACTGGTGCGGGAGGGGCAGGAGGAGTAGGAGGAGTGCGCTGCATGTCTGTGCTGAGACAGCGAGTGAGAACTCCGCTAAGAATTGGATCATGTTTTTTCGATCGGTTTTCACATGACTATTTGATTGCCCGCCACATGGCGGACAGACCTCTGTCTCACTCGCCAAACGTAAAATCTGGTCGCCAATGGCGGGTGGCGGGCTCCAATTTCGGACCCTGCACACGGACATTATTCGTTGCTGCACTTGCTTCCACAAGGCTCCGTTTAGGTCAGCTACTGTAGTACCAGAGGCTCTGTTGTGATTTTTGCACAATAAATATTCAACATTCTCTTTTGAGACTCCGCCTCAGCGCCTCATTTGGCACTAAAAGCTAAACATTGTCACCGATATGGCTGTCTTTTTTAAATTTGCCGATTTAAAGGTGGTCGATCAGTGACGACGTTAACGTGAGCTAGGTTAGCTAGCATGAGCTACCGGTAGATGGAAAGACTAACATTACTGGTGAATGTGATTTAACTTGGAATACTCCTTTGCCAACTTGCTGTACTTTGCTTGCAGGTCTGCAGCTATATTGCTGGATTATGAATAGCCCCAACTTTAGCCAAGGTAACGTTAAAGCTAAAACTTTAACGTTAGTTAACGCTAGCTTTCGGTTAGCTGTTCAATGCTAATAACACCACCAAGCGAACCCATCAGAGCTCCCCGTCAACAGCGCTCTGTCGGGATGAAAGTATCTGCTGTTAAAATGACGAATGGCATTGACACTTTAATTCACGGTTGGTTAAAAACACGTTTGTTTTATAATGCTCACTCAGCAGACCGCAGTGTTGTTGATAAATTATGTCATATGGTATCGGAGCACAGAATTTTTATAATAATGCAGGACCTGTAGCAGAGGTCTTTATTCGGCATGCAACGACACTCAATGTTTTAGTGGTACACACAGCGGTTAGTTTTAGCACACACACCGGAACACACACGCATGCATTGTCTCTTTAGGATCGCAGATGCGATTTGTCTCTGCGATTAACCCATCCCGTCGTCCTTCCCCCCCAAGGGCAGCCGGGAGCAGACAGGCGTCAACGTGAGCCGCGCCAGGGGACCAATCCAAGTGCTCCTGTCCGTCTTCGTCAAGGACGCCACAGCGTTAGCGATCTGTTGTTGTGCATGTTTTTCCATTGGGTTTATCTTATCGGGGGGGAAACCCTTGCGAGCACGGGGAGAACATGCAAACTCCACACAGAAAGGCCTGGGAGATACCCCACCTGGGTACCTGGCATCATGGAAACCTGGTCCCCAAGCGGGAATCGAACCCTGGACCTTCTTGCTGTGAGGCGACAGTGTTAACCACTACACCACCGTGCCGCTTATATACCAGTATCGAATTAGAGGGTACTCGCCGATACCAGCATTTTAGGCAGTATCTGTGGCATTTTCGATACTGGTATCGGTATCGGAACAACTCTAGTTATTTTCAACCCAATTGTGAGTTTCCTTGTTTGTAATCAGTCTGATCAATATATCACCCAACCTACATAAAGCATTTACTGATGATCGGGGAATTATAAATGACCCCCCCCCCCTTTCCTCCACGCATGATGAAGCATAACGTATACAGTAAAAAAATTTAATATAGCGTACGGTGTATAGGGGGGAAATGGCAATCGATAATCTATTAGGCCTATAACTCACGTTCTAGGAATTACTGCAGAAAACGATAAACATACATATATTCTAGAAGGTATTTTTGTATGAATGAAAAAGTATAACGTTCCCACATCCTGAATCGATGTTGAATGGGCCATAGTAATGACAATATAGCAATACAATTAAAAAAGTTATAGCCCTGCAAAGAAGGTAAACATCTCCATAGGCTTACAGTGGTGGCATACTGGGTATATTGATGGGTATAACCAATGGCGGGGAATGTGTTAAGCACAGAATTTAGAATGTGTGTACATACAGAAAAATCGGGATTTATCACACGTGCGTAGACGTGTCCCACGCACACCTGCAAGTACTCTGTGTTGATAAATATCACTTGATCTACGCTCCACGCTCATGCACGGTTTTACGTATTTGCATATAGAACCGCCCGTAATTAACCATATACGGTAATGAAACGCCCCCATGAAATGTGGAGAAGTGGACTAAACCGAGCGAAGCGTGTTATGGGAGAAATACGCGACAGGCTGACGGACATGTACACGTTGATGTCGGAAACAGTCGGATATGATATTAACTTCCTAAAGACCATTGCTGCCTGGGCAGCGCAAACCCTAATAAAGCCTGTTAACCACTGTTTGGCATTGGTGTCATTAATAATAACCATGCTGGAATATGAATGCCCTTTTTCGCTTCGTTCTTTTAAAGTTCGATTACCCAGGGATTACAGTTCTCCGTAAATTTTCTACCTGCATGGTTTAATATGATTTGTAGAGGCATACAATCAATTTTCATTATGCAACAGTAATTTGCGCATAACGCAGCATGGCACAGACATGTCACACGGAGCCCCGCGCCTGCATACAGTAAACTAACTAGGCTATTTTATTTACAGTAGTCTATTTATGATTTGTTTCCATAGCCGGTCTCAGTTATGCTGTGGCTGAGATGGGTCGGGATTAATGAAGCTGATATGAGACTGCTTCTCGGCTATACGAATTAAAGCCACGATTGAAAATAATGTACTTCCTTCTTGACGATAGCATATACTATAACAATAATACGAGAGTAGAACAATGAATCTCACTGCCATGTAGCCTATGTATAGCCTGCCTATGTGATCAATAAAAACGCCAACTTGAATTCCATCATATTTATATGTTGTGTCTGTCCACTATGTTTGTTACTTTGTTATTTCCCCCCCCTATGTAAAGCGACCTTGGGTCTCTTGAAAGGCGCTATATAAAATGAAGCTATTATTATTATTATTATCACTTCTGTGCGGGAGCTCACAAATAGACTGTCTTAGTCTCAGTGAAGTTTCAACGGAGGTCATCTATTCTAATCAACAAATTGAAGTAGAAAGCATTTCGTTGTGACCAATCTTATTTGGAAACATGACGCACAAAATAATAGTATTTCGCTTTTTATTTTAAAAAATATTTAATCGCGTTTGGAGGTGGGTGTTCTGCGTCTGCCCCCCAGTGCCAAACAAGCAGGCCACCCTCTTGTTTGTGCGTGAGCCCGTTATAATTACACTACTGTCGCTATTTTACAATTAACTATAATGAATTACGGGTCATACAGAACACGCCAGTGTTGAAACTAATGCACGGAAGCTTATTTCCGTTGCAATATTCATATTCTACCGCTGGGCGCCAGCTACGCATGCCCTGAGCTGTGCGTAAATATACGCACAAAGTCAAGCACACGTTCAAATTGATAAGTCACACACTTTGCTTAGAAATGATCGTACGCACGGGTTACGCACATATCTGTGCGTACGCACCATTGATAAATGAGGGCCCAGGAGTGGAATTTAATTCTGAAAACGGTGCGACTAATTTATCAGTTCTAAATATGCTACAAACAAAACATTGCTTTGTTGTTTGGATCGAACCTGTGAAGTTTAATGTCCCGGTCAGCGCCTCCGCTGCTGTCCTGAACCCCCGTCACCTCCCCTGCTGTCCTGCCACCCCCGTCGCCCCCCCTGCTGTCCTGCCACCCCCGTCACCTCCCCTGCTGTCCTGCCACCCCCGTCGCCCCCCCTGCTGTCCTGAACCCCCGTCACCTCCCCTGCTGTCCTGAACCCCCGTCACCTCCCCTGCTGTCCTGCCACCCCCGTCGCCCCCCCTGCTGTCCTGAACCCCCGTCGCCCCCCCCTGCTGTCCTGAACCCCCGTCACCCCCCCTGCTGTCCTGAACCCCCGTCGCCCCCCCTGCTGTCCTGAACCCCCGTCACCTCCCCTGCTGTCCTGAACCCCCGTCACCTCCCCTGCTGTCCTGCCACCCCCGTCACCTCCCCTGCTGTCCTGAACCCCCGTCACCTCCCCTGCTGTCCTGCCACCCCCGTCACCTCCCCTGCTGTCCTGAACCCCCGTCACCTCCCCTGCTGTCCTGAACCCCCGTCACCTCCCCTGCTGTCCTGAACCCCCGTCACCTCCCCTGCTGTCCTGAACCCCCGTCGCCCCCCCTGCTGTCCTGAACCCCCGTCACCTCCCCTGCTGTCCTGAACCCCCGTCACCTCCCCTGCTGTCCTGAACCCCCGTCACCTCCCCTGCTGTCCTGAACCCCCGTCGCCCCCCCTGCTGTCCTGAACCCCTGTCGCCTCCCCTGCTGTCCTGAACCCCCGTCGCCCCCCCTGCTGTCCTGAACCCCCGTCACCTCCCCTGCTGTCCTGAACCCCCGTCACCTCCCCTGCTGTCCTGAACCCCCGTCACCTCCCCTGCTGTCCTGAACCCCCGTCACCTCCCCTGCTGTCCTGAACCCCCGTCACCTCCCCTGCTGTCCTGAACCCCCGTCACCTCCCCTGCTGTCCTGAACCCCCGTCACCTCCCCTGCTGTCCTGAACCCCCGTCACCCCCCCTGCTGTCCTGAACCCCTGTCGCCTCCCCTGCTGTCCTGCCACCCCTGTCACCTCCCCTGCTGTCCTGAACCCCCGTCGCCTCCCCTGCTGTTCTGCCACCCCTGTCACCTCCCCTGCTGTCCTGAACCCCCGTCACCTCCCCTGCTGTCCTGCCACCCCCGTCACCTCCCCTGCTGTCCTGCCACCCCCGTCACCTCCCCTGCTGTTCTGCCACCCCCGTCACCTCCCCTGCTGTCCTGCCACCCCCGTCGCCTCCCCTGCTGTTCTGCCACCCCCGTCACCTCCCCTGCTGTCCTGTCACCCCCGTCGCCTCCCCTGCTGTTCTGCCACCCCCGTCACCTCCCCTGCTGTCCTGTCACCCCCGTCGCCTCCCCTGCTGTTCTGCCACCCCCGTCACCTCCCCTGCTGTCCTGTCACCCCCGTCGCCTCCGCTGCTGTCCTGCCACCCCCGTCGCCTCCCCTGCTGTTCTGCCACCCCCGTCGCCTCCGCTGCTGTCCTGCCACCCCCGTCGCCTCCGCTGCTGTCCTGCCACCCCCGTCGCCTCCGCTGCTGTCCTGCCACCCCCGTCGCCTCCCCTGCTGTCCTGCCACCCCCGTCACCTCCCCTGCTGTCCTGAACCCCCGTCACCTCCCCTGCTGTCCTGAACCCCCGTCGCCTCCGCTGCTGTCCTGCCACCCCCGTCGCCTCCCCTGCTGTTCTGCCACCCCCGTCACCTCCCCTGCTGTCCTGTCACCCCCGTCGCCTCCCCTGCTGTTCTGCCACCCCCGTCGCCTCCGCTGCTGTTCTGCCACCCCCGTCGCCTCCCCTGCTGTCCTGCCACCCCCGTCGCCTCCGCTGCTGTTCTGCCACCCCGTCACCTCCGCTGGGTCCACAGATGGACACATCCTCCATTCTCTGAACAAATGGTTACTGGCTATTTCTGTCTGTGTTCATTCATTTGTCGATTTTGACTCTGAACACATGTGGCTGCTCTTAATGCAGAACAGCGTTCCTTCCTAGTCTTAACACGTAGGCCCGGAGACTGTATGTTAATTACTGTAAAACCTACTTATAAAGTATTTAATTCTAGCTGAGTAATCTTAATAAAAAATAATAAGATTGTTGTACTCGTGATGTTATTACTGATGCACCAGTTCTCTTGAGGCACTAGCTACTGCAAGCAAAGGGATATTGTTGTAGTCTGACCTCCAGCCAGTCTGTGGCTTTCCGTCCTCAACAAGCACACTTCCTCTGATTACAAAGTGAACCATTTCACAAGCTAAAGTTTGACCTGGGGAGATAAGTTATCGTCATGGCCGTTCACCATCCTGAAGTATCTCACGCCTCAGGCAAAGGGCAAAGAGGCAGTTGTTCACTGCTTATGTAGCGTCACTGGTGCTTGAAGTGCGCAGTCTTTAGTTCTCAGTGTTTCTTGAGAGTGACGTGATGCATGTTTCCCCTGCTGTGTGGACAGACTTTGGATTCTCCGCTGTCTGTGACCTGTCCTGATGTCCTCTTTTGGATGTTTTTTTTTTTTTAAAGTATATCAACTGCTTTGGGTGTATGAAGCTATGTGGAACTGTGGGTGAATGTGCTGATGACGACTGACGACGCTGGCTGTCCGTGTGCAGGTTCTGATGTGAACAGCATGGACTCGGTGGACAGTGGCTGCACCATGGGGGCCGGTGATGTCCAGAGCAGCCAGGCTACCGGCCAGAGCTCTGAGCTCGTCGTTTGGGAGATTGAGGTGCCAAAGGTGAGACTGGACAATTGATTAGGGCTGCCAAAATTAGAAGCGCCAAGGCTGTACATTTATTTAAAAGGTGCAATAATCATTTTCTGACAGTATTTTTCACATTTTCAAAACTTCTTATGACCACCTGCTATCAGAAGGTCTCATTGAGTCATGGCGTCCTACTCAAGCAATTGGTGTCCGACTCGAGCAATGCTGCTTTACCAGTGGCCAGTCTGGTGTTAATCATTTTTCTTAGCCTATTTTATCTTCATTACATCACAAAATAAAAACATAAATAATCTTAAGTACATCAATATTGTGCTGTCGGAACATTATTATGTTTGTAGTTGGAAGTATTGAATAACAATGCCAATAACCAGGGAATGCCCAAGAGAAGGTTGTATGTATTGCAGTTGAAATCAAGTTTATCTATGCGCACATTTATTTCCCCCCATCAAATCTCTTAGTTGCAACAGGATTGTGCCAGAAAGTACATTATGCTTTATGTATTTACAATGATCACTTTCGCGAGACAAGATGAGGCTTTAATTTTGGGGGGAGGGAGGCAATGCTTTGTTTACAATGACCCTCTAGTCATCGGAAAATAATTATTGAAGCTTTAAATCAAATTATTTGAGTTACTCAATTAATCATGAAAGCCCAACAATGGATTCCTGTCGCTAGAGGTCCAGCTCCTGTTTTGTATTTGGATACAAATTGCTGCTGTGGTCTGCATTTAGGTGGTATCAATAATCACAATTAAGCCCTCTACAATAATAATGATATGTTTTTTTTTGTATGAATAACAACGGTGTGTTCGTTTTAAAATCCGATATCTGCTATTATCTTTTATCAACTAATATGGAAAAGGGACATAGGGCCACATTTCCCCAACCCGCCCACGCATTCTGAATTCCCACAGTCTCTACTTAACGAGTTATCAAAAACAAGTCACTGATGCTTGTGGACCTCTAGACTTGTGTTTTTAGTTCAGACTACCAGCTGGTAGATGTACACAAACCAGGTCATTGTGTAGAGTGTTTGTGACCAGTGAGACTCTCACCGGATTAATCATTTACCGTGGAGAGGAGGGATGGCAGTTAGGACATGGATTGAGGGCAAAGATTGTTAGCACCTAGACTAGGTTCATCGATACTCTTTCCCCTCATGGTACTTTCATAAGGCTGATTTAAGAAGTTGGGTAGTGCAGTCTTTGGATTTTAGTTAGTTTTCTTGTATTTGGTCAACCTCATCCAACAGACACTGTAAGGGAGGCAAAGTCTCCATGTGGATGGTATTGACCTTTTTGACCTAAGGCCTACAGAGTGCATGAGCAGCCAATTGACCCATCTCAAGTCCTACCCTCTTCTTGATTCTCCAATCACGACTGCTTCTTCCCACTTCATAGCAGTTATGATTGGAGGATCAAGGAAAGAGGGCCGGTCTTGAGTAGGTCAATTATGTTGTACTAGAAGTGTTCTAAAGACGAGGGGGTCTAAAGTCGGCTGCATGTGTGGGTCTCATTTCTACGAGAAATCTTTGAGCACAGTGATGTCAAGTTATAATAATAAACCACTGACTTTTACTTAATTTCATGCTCAACCGATTTAGGTTTTAAGGTTAAGTTTGTTTTATTTAGCACATAACGCAAAAGGAAAATGTTATGAGAAATGTGCAGAGAAGTCTTCTGCAGCGGGCGAGATGCCCAGAGGAGCTTGACATCCGCTCTACAGTAATGCACAGTGATGCCGCATGTAAACCGCAGGACGTGACAAAAAAGTACTTAGCAGCCAGTAGTTCAGTGAACCTCACCATATTGACTCACTGTGCAACAGTGAACGATGACTGGAGTCGTTCTCATCGTCTCTATCAACAACATTTCTCTGGTGTATCTGTATCCTGTCTCCAAACTGTGGCTATTGGTGGAAAACCAGACTTGTATGTGTGATTTATCTTTAGCACCAGTACATGACTAACTAAAATAGGTGTTGGCCAGATGGTTGTAGTAAGTTGCAGGTATCCAACTATAAAGGGGGGAATCCGTCTGCGTGCGTGCCTGTGACCTTCACATATTTCAAACCTTTATTTATTCTCAGACATTGAGGTTTCTTCCTTTTCCAATGCTGAAATTACAGTTGAGATTGCAGGCATATAAAACGGGTTAAAGAAACAAGCTAAATGGGGGGGAAATGTTTATAATAGACATTGAATAAATAGGACAAAAACACAGATGGCAATACAAATAAAGAAGGATCTAAATTTAAAAACGGTTACAAACTGAAGCAGGGAGATTTGTAATCATGTTTCAAGTTTGCTTTTATTTGTCACGTATAAAGTACATGTACATTACAGTGAAATGCTTGGTTCTGTATGAGCCCCTGAGAATGCTTCATACAGTAAAAATAAGTAAGTAAAAGAGGAATAAAGTCCCAACATTATACAAATATACAACTAAGTACAATGAAGTAAAAATGCAGGCAATGAAGTAAAAAGAAATGCAAACAAAAAAACGAACTCTTGAAACGTAACTCTCGGAAACAAAATTATATTTTCCCCAGATTCTTTGGGTCCAACTTTACGCATATCTCGAGAACCATTCATTCGACTTGTGTTGAGGACCCAAGGGAGTCTAGTGTAAATCACTGCCATTTGGCCTGTAGATGGCGCTATAACAACTAAGGCTGAGACCACTTATCGAGAACTATTCTTTTATGTTAGTTTGTGTCGTGGGCCAACTACAGCATCGCAAAAACTAGTGTGACACACACAAACTAACGTTAAATAATATATATATATTTTCTTTTACACATGCAAAATAATAATACAAAAATCTATATCGATAATTTTGTCCCGATTTATCGATTCTTCCAAATGGCATATCGTCTCAGCCTTAACACATTGACTGCCAGCAGCAGATCCCCCTTCATCGCCAGGTCTTTATTCAATGGATATAGTTTTAGACTGCAACATTTGCGAGTGCTTAAAATATATCTTATATTATATCTATGGGTCTAGTAACGCCGTCGACTGTCAGTGAGTTGCTTCCAGTCAACATGCCCAAAACTGATAGTTTTTTCATCCGTACATTTCCTTTTTATAACGTTTTGAATAGAGTATGGTTTGGATGCTTTTGAGTAATTCCAGGAAAAAGACGAGGAAAAAAGCATTTTACTGTAATCCAGTCATCGCGTTGTAATTTTTCGGCTGATTATCTAATCATCCTGAAATCAACGCTAGATTATCGTTATTATATCTTGTCGTGCATACATGAAATGACCGTCATAGCGGGGCGCTCGCTGGATACACGAAATTGGGATGGGAGAAAAATAGAAAATAAGGAGAAAAGTGGATAAAAAAAAAGATCAACGATCAAATTTATAGTGTTCTTACCTTGTATCTGATGTAATGCAAAATAAATAATCCAATTATCTGATCGCCATTCCAAATACTGCTCGTGGAGGTCCGTACCACATTACCGACCATTATATATGGGCGGGCAGGCGGGGTTACTGTTCGATGCCATCGTTGTATAGACCTGGCTCGCCTGAGTATTTAAACCCCGCCTGCCCGGCTCGGATCGGCTCCTAAAACACACCAGCCCATTTACAATGGGATGCAATAGCTCCGCATGGCAGTAGAGGGCGGTGTTGACCGTCTGCCAGCTCAGACAGGGTCTGAAGGGTATACCAGAGGCTGCAGCTATGAATTATGAATAGATATAGCGAATAAACTAAATAACGATCCCAAAAACGAGTTAACTTGTAGATTAGGGCACACAATAACATCTGCAAATGATTTATTGATCTTTTAAGAATGTTTTACAAATCATTTGTTGAACATGAACAAACATTTTTCCAGCATCTACAAATGTGTTACTAGTCTACACATTAAAGGGGAACTCCAACATTTTGGGAAATTAGCTTATTTAACATCTTCCCTGGAGTTAGACAAGAAGATTCATACCTTTTTTGTCTCTGTGCGTGCATTTTAGCTTTGGGAATAGACGCTCCGTTAGCATAGCTTAGCTTCATCACTGGAAGTGGGGGAGGGTTAGAGCCTTACAGTGCCTTACAGTGTATTGCAAGGTCTGACATTGACCAAACTTGATATGCATGACCTTGGTGGGCTCTAGGTCAACTCCTGAAAAGGGGCTCAATGTCAGACCTTGCAATCAAAAGTTAGGGGCGCACTGAAATTATGGCAAGGGTTATTAGCCCCCTAACTTTTGATTGCAAAGTCTGACATTGACCCCCTTTTCAGGAGTTGACCTAGAGCCCACCAAGGTCATGCATATCAAGTTTGGTCAATGTCAGACCTTGCAATACACTGTAAGGCACTGTAAGGCTCTAACCCTCCCCCACTTCCAGTGATGAAGCTAAGCTATGCTAACGGAGCGTCTATTCCCAAAGCTAAAATGCATGCACAGAGACAAAAAAGGTATGTATCTTCTTGTCCAACTCCAGGGAAGATGTTAAATAAGCTAATTTCCCAAAATGTTGGAGTTCCCCTTTAAATAACATTATTTAATGATGAACAAATCGAGTACAAACAATGTTGATAATGAGTTATAAATAATGTATAACTAATTTGTAAATGTTGTACAAATATAGTTATAAATTATTTAATAATCATTTACGAATGTATATAAATGGTTTGTTCATGATTAGTTCATTATCTACAAATACCTTATAAATTTCTTATAACTGAGTTATTATTATAAAGTGTTACCTTACCTAAACATCTTTTAAGGTTAAAATGATACTAACTTGTGGCTTTGCAGTGTGACCAAAACAAACTACCCCTAATAAAAGGCAGATGACCCTGTCCAATCTAGCACCAGTTGGCAGTCTTCAACTCAAGTCATTGAAGTAACAGATGGCAGTTTCACGTTCATAGAGATGCATGGACACTCATTTATTATTATTTTTACTACATGCAGATATGGATGAAGCTGCAAAACCATGATTGAGAACCTTATCATTCCTACACAGGAAACTCCAGGAAAGAAGAATCTTGATCACAGCATTATATATATATATATTAGGGATGTCCCGATCCAATCACGTGATCGGGATGGGGGCCGATCACGTGATTTTCCGAAGATCGGGATCGGCAAAAAAAAGGGGGGGGGGATTTCTTTGTTTATATATATAATTTTTTTTTTTTATTCAACAAACATGACCATGTCCACATCTTAAACTCATACGGAGGCCTTAGTTTTGGTATTAAATTGCATATCATCATTAATTTATTTATTGTCACACAGAGCAGAAGAATTTTGCCAAAACAAACCAATAGTATCCAGCTGCAGAACGGCAGACCAGCCACATTCTCGGACCCAAATAATTTTTTATTTTTATTTTTTTATCCCAATTTCTCACATTACATTCACCCTGAATGTTGCCGTTATCCAGGTGAAAAGTTAACTTCATTCAAGCGAGGCATTGCAATCCTTGACATAAATCATTTGATGTATAATTAAATCAAAGGAAATGCGTTTGGGTCTGTTCTGCAGCTGGATACTATTGGTTTGTTTTGGCAAAATTCTTCTGCTCTGTGACAATAAATAAATTAATGATGATATGCAATTTAAAACCAAAACTAAGGCCTCAGTATAAGTTTAAGACGTGAACATGGTCATGTTTGTTGAATAAAAAAAATAAAGTGTAAAAAATAATTCACTTTTTTTTTATCGAATCGGGAAAGATCGGTATCGGTAGATACTCAAAATTACATGATCTGGATCGGATTGGGAGCAAAAAAAACGTGATCGGGACATCCCTAATATATATATATATAATATTGATACACGTTAGTGTGTGTGTGTCCCTCCCACACGAGGGTTGCCTGACATCGATGACAATAGTTTGGCTAAGCAAGAAAATGTCAGGCCCCATCTAATTAGTTTCTCATTACGCTGTTGTCAAAAAACAAGTTTACCAGAATTGAGCACAAAACAATTACACCTGTCTGATTGCGTGAATGACGAGCACACACACCATTACAGGGCTGTACACTGCGACGAGATGATCGCAAATTGCCCCTTAATTTGGCCGATGCGAGTGGAAAATAATATTTGGGAGCAACCTTGCGAGTAGTGATTTCAACCCTTCATTTGCATTTCACTCCTAAATTATTTAATTATCATTTTTTTTAAAACATTAGCCTACAGCCAGGGCTATACAGTGCGACATAATGTTGTGGTGCTATGAAAGAATCTGTCGGCAATGAATGAACTTACTGCGATCGCCGATAGCCTGAGTGAAAAAAATATTTGCGTGGAGTGAATCTGGGTCACGCTATATACTTGGTACTTGTAGTCTATCATGCGATTAAATACCATGTCCCTGTCTGCGTAGAGTCCATACATCCAACACCAAATCCCAGAATTCCTAGCGAAACAAAACTGAATGTGGCATCTTCCTTTCAATAATAATATGGGCTATTGCATCGCCAAAGAAGAACTTCCTTTCAATAAGTTTAAGCCGCTAATTTTGCTCTGCAAGAAGAACGGAGCGGATATCAGTCCATCTTATGACAACCATGTCCGATGTGGAGAGATGATAAGAGACCATAGCCGATTAAATTAAGTCGGATCTGGCAGTGATGATTGACGGGGACACAACGTTGAGTTCAGCCATGCATTAAGTCAGTCGCCCACTTAGGACGTTTTTCATTAAATACTGTCTACTTAAATTTCCCTCCGGGGATCAATGAAGTATCAACCTATCTATCTAATAATGAGACTATATGCAAATAAGATAATACTAATAATTGTCACGGTTCCCCGTATATGAAATGAAAGTGGCTTGCAACTTACTGCTGATAAAATCACTGTTTATTTCTCGTTTTGCATAGTATTACATTCCACTTCTATAAACAATCAAAGTCCTACCGTAAGAGCCTCATACGGGTCAATTAAACCTTTTTGATTAGTCTTTCCTTCGAGCTAAGTTGAACTGAACATTTCACTGTCAAAAGCGCAAACTTAAAACAAGGTTGCGTCGCAACACGGTTTTCAAAATAAAGGTCACATATACAAATACCTCAATAAAAAAAAGTCCCGGATATACATAAACATTAATTGGCATAGATCTCTATAAACGGCCCAACACATTGATCACTTTAGGCACACCCTGAAACCAGTAACATCACAAATATGAAGCGGGTAATTACCCATACAAATAATAACCCTTTCATGGGGTTATTTACAATAATAATAATTAATTTGATTTCTAAAGCACTTTTCATTGTGAAACAAAGGTATGCAGAGTTTCTTGTCCTCCTGATTAATGCAATGGTGTGTGTTGTGGATCTCATTCAAGGAGCACTACAAGCGTGTTGTTTTTGTTCTATTAGTGATTTACACACTTTCTCAGTTGGTTCATTATAAAAGATACAAACCTGAAAACAAACGCACTTAAATGTTAAATAAAAGGAGTACAGTAATGAGGCAGGAGGAACATATTTTTTTAATAATGGTAAAATTGTTATTAAAAAATGTGCCCCTAGTGAAAAAGCTTAGCGTACAGCCCTGCATTAATGTTACACATGCAAGTGCAAACAGTGACTGAAAGTTTAGTTTCATAAAGGCTCTGTTCAGTCAGATGAAATGCAATTGGAGACTGGAGCAAGAAAGCAGACGGCGGAAGCAGAAAACCACTATGCGGTACTCGGTAACAAGCGCGTTCAGCAGTGACAGCTGAACTTTAGCTTTCGTTATGTGGGCTCTGCTCAATTGGATGCAAGGCCCCTTACAACAATAGGGCAAGTCAGGAGAGACGACTCTTAAAAAGATAACTAAACGAGCAGTAAGAAAGTAGCCAGCTAGAAATATATTACTGCTCATCCATCCAGCCGGCCGCCCAGATCCTTGTTGAAATGTGTCTAGCCATCCAGCCAGTAGCTGGTGCTTGTAGAAATACCCAGATCCTTGTTGAAATGTGTCTAGCCATCCAGCCAGTAGCTGGTGCTTGTAGAAATACCCAGATCCTTGTTGAAATGTGTCTCGTCTCTCCCAGCATCTGGTGGGCAGATTAATCGGGAAGCAAGGGAGATACGTGAGCTTCCTGAAGCAAAGCTCTGGTGCAAAGATCTACATTTCCACTCTGCCTTACACACAAGAGTTCCAGATTTGTCACATAGAGGGTGAGTGAGGGGGGATTACCTCCTTTTTAATGTCTCATCTCTAAATCCTCCAGTGGTTTTTGAGAACATGTTTAACATATTCATGTAGACCAGCAGTTCTCAAACTACGGTCGTGACCCAAAGTGGGGTCCTGGGTAGGTGACAGTGGGGTCACGCATTGGCAAGTGTAAAAAAAAACTAAACATTGATAACATAGTGCTGTAATTAAATGTTCTAATAAATATGCATGATCAAGTTCAACGTGTGCTTTTATTTTGATATTCCTTAATTCCACGTTGAAATTACGCGATAAATATTTTCTTTTTTTTTTTATCCACTTTTTCTCCCATTTTCTATATTTTCTCCCATCCCAATTTCGTATCATCCAATTCAACCCTCCCCTGTCACAAACGCTGTTTCTTGCCTCCCACAAGCCGGCTGCAATGTGGACTAAGTCATACATAGCACAAGTCCCCTCCGGTACTTGAGGTAACAGCAGTCGCATCTTTTCACCTGCGCAGCTCGATCTCTCAGTGGCGAGGAGTAACGCGTGGGAGGCTCACGCTGCCCCCGACACTTCCTGATTCTACTGCGCAGGCGCACCAACCGACCTGTAGGAGTCGCTGTCCACAACGCCCGATCCCCACCCATCAGTTTCCCACCCCCTAATACGGCCAATGTGTATTAGTACGGACGACCAGCTAAACTGAAAGCAATGTGGAGCGCTGGGCTCGAACAGGCGAGCCCAGCGTCTCCAGTATTCGTGGCGAGCGTCTTGCCCACTACGCCACGTAGCCGCCCGAAATTACGCGATACATTAAGTGTCTGGTCGCCAAAAAATATCCTAAATAAAAGGGGGTCGTCGTGGTATAAAAAGTTTGAGAACCCCTGATGTAGACCAATGAGGCTGTTTTTTTTTTGTTTTTTTTTAAAGGTGACATGCATTATAAATGTCTTGAGTCTCTAGCATTGTATTATAGTAATAGGAGTTAGTATCAATGTGTTTTTGTTAGGGATGGGTACCTTTCACATTTGAACCGATACCGGTACCGGTACCTGTGAATCGATACCGGTACCCAACGGTACCTTTTTTCTGTACTTTAGTCTCAAGAAATTTTATTTACCTACCTCAGTCGTAAAAAAAAATCCAAACTTCAAATAACTACAATTTCGACAGTTTTTGGCTCGTCATTGCTCCGACTGCTTTGTTGTTGAATCAAGTCAAATCCTAGGTAAGCATATATTGTGCGTGTGAACGTTGACATGAAAAGAAAAAAGTTTAAAAAAAAAAGTTAAAAAAATAATAATAATAAAAATTTTTTTTTTTTTTTTTGGTTTCTCACTTGATTCGATACTCGGTAGTACCGAGGTGTTTCGGTTCGGTACCTCAAAAGTACCGAATTCGGTACCCATCCCTAGTTTTTGTTAGGGATGCTCGATATTGGCTTTTTTACCGATATTCCGCTATTGTCCAACTCTTAATTTCCGATACCGATATCAACCGATACCGATATATGCAGGGTTTCCCCATCCAAAAAACGGAATAATTTCAGGTAACTAATAATTTCACTGGATATATATATAACAAATATTGTTATTGTTTTGTTTTTAAACCGATATTTTCCGATATCACATTTTACTGCCGATATCGGCCGATAATATCGGTCATCCCTAGTTTTTGTCTCTAAATACCATATTGGCGGATTGCCGTCATTCAGGTCATTCATTTCCTGGTCCATTTTAATCAGGTCGTTCTGATTTGACTCGCATGGTGACGTCACATGGCGAGGATGGAGCGGATAGTGAGCCGATTGGCTCTGTGGTTATAGCGCACCAAACGGGGTTTGACAGAGAGCGAGCGAGAGGGAGAATCGCATAGACCCTCGCGACAGAGCACACATACACACTGTGCCGCGCGCTACAGCTTATGCTCCCGAACACAGCTGTGTGCACGTGCAGGTCCCCTTCTCTATCTCTCTCGATTCGGGAGCATAAGCTGTCGCGCGCGGCACAGTGGTAGACTTCCTCGAACGGGAGAGAGAAAGAGAAGGGGACCTGCACGCAGCTGTGTTTACACAGTGCTCTTGCTCGCTCTCTCTCTGTGCCACTCGCAGACTGTGTGGATGACTGCCACTGAAAGTGCTTATGGGCGGAGCCAGGCCAATAACAGGCTGAAATCTTGAGGCTGGAAAAATATGCTTTTGAGTACTCAATTAGAAATATAAAACAATGATTTTTTTTTTTTTAAATAAACCTTATAGATGTCTTCCATAGACTCTCAGGAATTGTGTAAAGTTGCCCAAATAGTGCTAGGAATAGCAATGCAGGTCCCCTTAAGTCCTGAAAAGTTGGTCACAGCTACACTAAAGGGATTCTCCACCCATTTTAGGAAGTCGATCTGACAGGCCCTTCTTCACGGCAGACATTTTGACTTGTCATAGATGTGTAAACACAGGCGTAACGTCTATCTATTAATTATTCTACTTCTACCGTTATACCTGTGCTATTTACCCATCTATGATGAGTCACAATTTCTGCTGTGAAAATAGCCTATTTGTTACAAACTAAGTTGTTTCAGTTCTTCAAAAAAGCACTTGCACCTGTGTTTTTTACTAGGGATGCACCAATCCGACTTTTTCAGGCCCAATACCCATATCTGGGCTTTGGGTATCGGCCAATACCGAGTACCGATCCGATACCCATTGTTCAATTAATAAACTGTATGCCTCACTATGTGGAAGAGACTGGGATCATTCTTTTGTGCAAGGCAACATCAGGCTTGACTTAAAACATTACTTTCCTAACTTGGTGAAACAAAATGTAACAAATTAACAGATGGATATAAATGTACTGAATTGTTATTTATTATTCAAATAAATGTGCGCGTGGTGCTGAAGCATGACGTAGTACGGTGTCACACACATAGAATTGCAGTATGTAGTTTGTCCCCTGGTACTTTAACCTTTTTGTGTTGCTTTCAATGTGTCTTAAAAATTGCCATCTGTACATATATATATTTTTTGTAATACAATTGATTGAATAAAGCATTATTTTAATTTTATTGTCTCCGATACCCGATCTAGCTATTTTAGTCATATCGGGGCCGATATCAATATCGGATCGGTGCATCCCTAGTTTTAACTTTTTGAGATATGGAAGGTAGTATTAATTGGCATTGGTTGGTGATGCTAGTGAAATTCAATGGAATTTCAAACCATTTCTCTGAAGGATCTCATTAAAGTTCTTCTATATACTGTGTTGTGAAACTTGTGATTTTTCAGAGAAATTGTTTTAAAATCATATTGACCTCCACTGGCTTTGTTAACAAATACTTGTTTTTCTAGTCATTCAAAAACAAAACTGCTGCAAGTGATTATTGGTTGGACTGAAATAACACCAAATCTGATGAGCTTCATACAATTGGCGGAGCATCCCTTCAATATGGGTCTTCACATAATTACCGGTGAGTGTATATAGCAGGGGTCAGCAACCTTTTTGACATGGCGTGCCTGTTTGAAATATAGTTGTAACTAGTGTGCCTCAACAATATTCCATGCATCGTAATTTTTTTTTCTCATAATCAGGTCTTTTTAATTATTATTTTTACATTATTACATCATTATTGTTATTGTTATTATTAACAATATTATTATGATGGTTGTATCAACCCTAAATCTGAGTTGGGGGGGGGGGGGGGGGGGGAATGCAATGCAGACAAACAGTGCGACCATTTCACTCACATTTGCCCATTCATTTTTGGACACATCACACACCATTGGTGAGTGTACTGTACGTGTGCTGTCATAGCTCCACCTACAGGCCTAATGGAGAACACCAGGATGTGAATGGAGGGTGAATGTGAGGTATATCGTGTAAATAAGTTTTGATTGATTGCAAGACTACACTGTAAAAAAGAATATAATAAGTTACCAGAACTTAAAAATATTTTGTTCAGTTACTGTGCATTAAGGTTTTCAGTTTTCAATCCATAATAAGTTAACAGAAAAATAAGTACACAACCACATTATTTCAACCTAATAAAACTATGTTTATTGTCATTGTTTTAAGAACACAAGTTGACTTGGTAATACTCACATTTTGAGTAAAAAAAAAAATGGCTTTTAACATGTGCAATGTTCAATTAAATAGAAAAATAAATAATAAAATTTGTTGATTAATCCCACTGGTCACAATGGTGACCATAATAATGTTTTTGTTATAAGGCTCTGCAAATGTTACTGAATGATGTAGCAATGTATTTCCAGCTAAATTGAAATAATAAACAAATAAAGGGTCTCAATTAAATATGTGGTAGTAAAAAGAACCTGTGGGAGGATTTCAATAAGATAAATGCGACAACAGTGCAAAATATGTCACTATAATATTTCAAAGAAAACATGTTTTTTTTTTTATAATTTTCATTATTATTTTACTTTTTTAATGCTGCCCCCTGTGCCTATGCAAATGCCCCCGCGTGCCTATGCAGGCACGCGTGCCTAGGGTTGCCTACCCCTGGTATATAGACATCTGTGGCTTAACTAATGGCTTTTTTGGACAATGCACTTTTTCTGTACATCTTTCTGTATTTTAAAGTGGGTAGTGTACTAACATTAATAGACACAAACGCAACTTTCTCTTTGAAACAACATTTCAAAGGGAATAGTTTTGAGCAGTCCGTCTGACCTGTGCCATGTTCACTTCCAGGCTCCCAGCAACAGGTTGACAAAGCCCTGTCGCTGATCGGGAAGAAGTTTAAAGACTTGGACCTGACCAACCTGTACGCACCACCGGCCCTGCCACTCAGTCTACCCTCGCTCCCCATGACCTCCTGGGTAAGGCCAATACGTCCATCAAATGTCCCTTTTTAGTTTGATATGTGTGAAATAATGGAGGTGGAAAGACTTCTGACACATTTATTAACCTCTTAAACCCTAGCCATATTTTCAGATCATTCGCTTAAAAATACATACCTAAGTAAATGGAAGATTGTTCCACTTCTACAAGGTCCATTTGCATGTTCTCTGTATCTAGGCACATCTATGGATCTCAAGGAATGTATTCCCAGTGTCATAAATATTGTCCGTTACTAGGCTTGAGTAAATTGTAATGAACCAAAGGAGAATATCAATATTTTTATTTATTTATCTTTTGACTGTGAATAACACCATGCTAAAATTTACCAGACATGAAAAATGTTCACTGATCTCATTCAGCACCTTCTTGAGATCACGTGTACAAACAATCTAAGCAAATTAGGGCAGATGATTAACATGAGGTTTTGTAGATACAGTACTGAATTCTGCCATCCAGACACATGCAATTTGAAATATGATTATAGAATATCAGGCCTATTGGGTGGCGCAGCGGACATTGCGCTCGTCACCAACGCAAGAGACACCGGGTTCGAATCCGGCTGTCGGCGTTGCCTCCGGCTTGGGCCGGCCGTCATACTAACTCGATTGGCAGAGTTAGCAGGTGGGAAGTCGAAGGGTGGTATTCTGGTTGTTGTGAACAGCGACTCCTACGGGTCGGTTGGGGCGCCTGCACAGCAAAAGTCAGGAAAATGGCGGGGGCAGTGTGAGCCTCCTACACGTTACTCCTCGCCAAATGAGAGTCCGCGCTGGCAGGTGAAAATATGTGACAGGCTGCCTCTACATGTATCGGAGGGGACATGTGATGCAAGGCTTCTATCCTCCCTACAACCGGCCAGTGGGGGGGCATATGCAAGCAACGATCAGGACAGGGGAGGGAGAATTGGCACGAGAGGTCAATTATGATGGGGAGAAAAATCACAGAAAAAAGGAGAGGGCGGCTGGGTGGCGTAGCGGACATTGCGCTCGTCACCAACACAAGAGACACCGGGTCCGGCTGTCGGCGTTGCCTCCGGCTTGGGCCAGTCGTCATACTAACTCAATTGGCAGAGTTAGCGGGTGGAAGTCGATGGGTGGTAATCTGGACGTTGTGGACAGCGACCCCTACAGGTCTGTTGGGGACGCCTGCACAGCAGAGACAGGAAATGGCCGGGGTAGTGTGAGCCTCCCACACGTTACACCTCGCCAATGAGAGTCCGCGCTGGCAGGTGAAAAGATGTGACAGGCTGCCTCATGTATCGGAGAGGACATGTGATGCAAGGCTTCTATCCTCCCTACAACCGGCCAGTGGGCGGCATATGCGAGCAACATTCAAGACAGGGGAGGGGAGAATTGGCACAACGCAATTGGGATGGGAGAAAATTTGAAAAAAGTGGATTAAAAAAAGGAGGAAAAAGTAGAAAAAAAAGAATATCAGGCCTATAAATGACCTTATTAAGTCGCACGTCTATGGATTGGGCCAAATATTTCCAATGGCAGAGTTCAATCTGAATTTAGTATCACCAGGCGCCCCTGACGCCTATTGCTTATTAACAGCGAAGGAGTGCGCCGAATGCTTCCGCGTTTTCCCTGATTGGCTGCGACACGCCCCGCGGCAGGCGCGGCAACCACAGAGCGGAGCGGCAGAGCTTGCGGCATTATTTAGCCGTAAACCGCCATGATTCTCATTAGAAGCTTAGCTCACCTGGCAGCGCGGCGGTCCTGCGGTCCGTTGGTTTCAAGTTCGAATCCCATAAATTTTTTTTATTTTTATTTTTTTAACGTGTATTCTTTCGCCGGTTAAGGTTAGGCATGGTTAAGGTTAGGCATTGTTTCGGAGTTGGTTAAGGTTAGAAAGGTTAAGTTTAGGCGCTGTTAAGGAGCTGGTTAAGGTTAGAGTTTGTCTTAGAGAATGGCAATATTCTTTCTATGGTTAAGGTTAGGCATGGTTAAGGTTAAGGTTAGGCATTGTTTCGGAGTTGGTTAAGGTTAGAAATGTTAAGTTTAGGCGCTGTTAAGGAGCTGGTTAAGGTTAGCGTTTGTCTTAGAGAATGGCAATAGACAGCCTATTTCCGCACTGCCGCTCTCTCGCGCTGCCGCGGTCACATTGTCACATTCTTGCACTCCTCCGCTGTTAAAAAGCAACACGCGCCCCTGACGGGGCAACAAAAACCGTGAATGAAATCTACTGTAAGTACAGTTCCTTTTTTATAATGTAAATTACGCCCCCATTTCTCATCAGATTGCAACACCGTTTTTGCTAGATGTTCACAGAAAGGTAGAGAAACTAACTGCATTTAATTTTATGGCAATAACGTTCAGGTTTGTTCCACCCGTGGGAGATTATTCTGAAAAAAAGCTTGATTTTGATCGACAGGGGCTGTCGTGAGCTGGCAAGTGTAGTTTTTTTTTTTTTTTTTGCCCTGGGTCTCTTCTCTCAAAAGACTACTCATGTTAGGTTGCGCTAAATCCTCACGTCAATAATCGCCTTTTTCCGACTCGATGGGCTGAGATTTCTATAAACTAATATTTCACTAACACTTAAAATCATTGGTAAACAAATGTGGTAAACAGCAGGAGACACACACACCACTGAGGATAAACTGGGCTACCGTGGACAGGGTGAGCAGCTTTAAGTACCTGGGGGTCCACATCTCAGAGGATCTGACATGGTCAACACACATAGACTCAGTCGTAAAAAAGGCGAAGCAGCGCCTCTACCACCTGAGACGGTTAAGGAAGTTCAGAGTATCTGGGAAGATACTCTAGTCCTTCTACTCAGGAGCTGTAGAGAGCATGACTGGAAACATCACTGCCTGGTATGGAAACAGCACGGCACAGGACAAGAAGGCCCTACAGAGAGTAGTGCGCTCAGCCGAGCGTACCACGGGTATTGCACTACCACCCCTGCAGGTTCTATACAACAAGAGGTGCAAATCCAGAGCCTGCAGAATAATGAAAGACCCACACCACCCCAACAACAGCCTGTTCATGCTGCTGAGATCAGGCAGACGCCTGCGAACCCCAGCTACTAGGACAGAGAGGCTTCGGCTCAGCTTCTTCCCCCAGGCCATCAGAGCCTTGAACACTGAACTCTCCACACAAGCACACATGAGCACACACACGATACACACACTGTACACGCTCACACACTAGCAGCCACTTTAACATGAGCAAGCACACACTCATGCTGCACACGCCCACACTTATGGCCACTAAGGAAAGGTCACTTTAAAAATAGTATAGTATAACCTGAGATTGTATAAAATAGCAATTGTACAGAAAGACCCAGTGCCTCATCCGTAGCTAACAGTGTATGCACTACCACAGGACCTAGCATGTCCTCCATGCTCTGTAAATAACTTATGTACAAATACCGATATGCCCTACTATGTTACTGTTTATTGCACAATATTGTTTTATTGGATTCCATTATATGTTATTTGTTATTACTGTATTGCACATCGTTGCGGGCAAGACCACCCGCATTTCATTGTATACTTGTATGCCGTGACAAATAAAACTCTTGACTTGACTTTACTTGACTTGACTTGACTTGTAGTGCTGAAAATATACACTTTGACTGCTGTTTTGACAGGGTTAGGGTCTTTACTCTTGGCTACTATTTGAAGAGAAAAAAACGCAACATTAATTCATACATTCTCAAGAGATGGAATTATGGCGTGATATCGATCTCGTACCGGACCACTCGGGCTTAAGAGGTTAAAGTGTCACTTTACAAAAATACAAACTAATGAACAAAACATTAAACCTAAAATTAAGTTCAGGCACTAAAAAGCATCTCTTAGATGATGAGGTGGCAGGCTTTAGTTTTACTCATTTACAATGAGTACCGTAATTCCTCTAATAGTGACCCGGGCTTGTATTTGTTTCAACTGTAGCGGGTACCAGGCTTTTATTAGGAGGAGGCATGTATAAGAGAGAGGCCTATATTTCAAATTTTCAAACGGATCATAATGAATAAATCAACATTTTGTGTCAGTTTTAACCCAGTAAAATGTACTGGGTTCATTTATTGAAACCAAGTACTGTATGAAATAGTAAACAGTGCAATTACAGGTGGTCACTTGTCATTTCAACGTTTTCAAAGTGAAATCAAGTAACTTTACCTTAGCAGCTCCGGGTACAGTAGGTAGCAACGTTAGCTCTCATAACGTTAGCCAGTTAGAAGCTCCGGGAACAGTAGGTAGCAACGTTAGCTCTCATAACGTTAGCCAGTTAGCAGCTCTGGGAACAGTAGGTAGCAACGTTAGCTCTCATAACGTTAGCCAGTTAGCAGCTCCGGGAACAGTAGGTAGCAACATTAGCTCTCATAACGTTAGCCAGTTAGCAGCTCCGGGAACAGTAGGTAGCAACGTTAGCTCTCATAACGTTTCCACTCGGAAAGTAGTGTCTCCATCTCCTCGCTCACTTTTTTGTCCCTCCTCCAGTTATGCGTACCTCAAAACTTCCTCTTTAAACTTAACGTCAAACTTTCGTCTCTGTTTAGTACCGGTAGCCATGCTTGCTCTGTTGTTGTGTTACGTGCTGCGCGCGACCCGTGTTCCATACGGAAGTAAGGAGAGGTTCGCTCACGCGTATATTAGTAACCCGGTTTGTATTAGGAGGTCGGCTTATAATAGCTTAGCTCAACAGTGCACCCGGTCATTAATAGAGTCGGTTTTTAATTGAATACAGGTCACTATTAGAGGAATTACGGTATATGATCTTAAAATACTCATTCTCCTGCTGTTTGTCTTGTATATGCCACCATCTGATGCTTCATTCTCCCACTGTCTTGTGTGCAGGGCTTGACATTAACACCCGCCAAATGCGGGTAGAATTCGGCAGTGGCGGGTAGACCGTGCAGAGTCACCGTTTTAGAGTCGTCGTAGTGAAGAGGCTCGCTCGCAATGACAGTCTCTCGCTCTCTCTCAACACAGTGCGTGCTTACTTGCGTTGCGTGTAATGACAGTCTGTCTCAAGTAGCCAAACTTTACACTACAAAAACTAACTGGATATTTGGATGTAGTGTGTGTGATTTTTGGCTCGTGGAAATGCTGAGTGGCTAGTGACTTTGGAAAACCACTAGCCACAGTGGCTGGTGAGCCAAAATGTTATGTCAAGCCCTCTGCTTGTGTCACCAGCTGATGCTTCATTCCCCCACTGTGTCTTGTGTCACCAGCTTATGCTGCCCAGCGGCGTGACGGTGGAAGTGATCGTGGTGAACATCGTGTCGGCCGGCCACCTCTTCGTCCAGCAGCACACCCACCCCACCTACCACGCCCTGCGCAGCCTGGACCAGCAGATGTTCCTTTGCTACTCCCAGCCCGGCACGCCCGTTCTGCCCTCACCAGCCGAGGGTAAGGAACCGGGACACGTGGAATGGCCTGTTTCCATACCATTTTGTCCTTTGGAAGCAACAGTTGTGACTGGATGATCAAGAAAAGAGGGCGAGGTTTGAGATGGGGCCATTATCGCAACAAAATAAATAATCAAATCTATAGTTGAGGTTGGGTGTGAGGTCTAGTAAGGTTAAAGTAAGGTTTGGGCTTAAACTACCCCTCCCAAGACAAAATGCTGTGTAAATGGTCAAGTGTTTGTTGAGTTTCATATCAATTGAGGGAATATGTATTAGTATGTCACTGATTGGCAGCTATTATCTGTTGTTGGCATCTGTTGTTGGCAGTGATCGCTTCAAAAACACTTGATCTTTCTAGAGGGTCATTCAACAGCCCATACATCTCCACTGATTAGGACATTTGTAGTCATCGCCTGACCCTGTTCTGTCGCCTTCTCTCTGCATCTCTCTCTCTGTCTTTATCTGTTATGCATTTATGTGTATATAGCTTTGTATAGGTATGTGTACTAACCTTGTACTGTCTTTTCACTAGTATGCACTCTGCTACTAAGGAATCTATCTTGCCTATATTATCTACTATGCTAATATGCACAAGTCTGTAGGACTCAAGTTCAACACTGTTTGACGAACAATCTTACTTGGTGTACATTTAGCTGCCATAGTTGTACGCTACCTTCTGTTGTACAGAACTTGTAAGTCGCTTTGGATAAAAGTGTTCAGCTAAATGTATTCGGTGAATTTTAAGGGGATTCTGTGTGTGGGAGTGGCTCAGGCTGGGACAGCTTTTGTCTGTGTGCATGTTTTTTATGTACTGTATTTTCTGTATATTTGTGTTAAAGACACCTTGAAAACGAGATGGTTAATCTCGAGGGGTTTATCTAAACGTCCTCCCTGCCTCCTCAGTGGGGGTGATCTGTGCGGCCCCGGCGGTGGAGGGAGCCTGGTGGCGAGCCCAGGTCATCACCTTCTACAAAGACAGCAGCGAGGTGGAGATCAGATACGTGGACTACGGCGGCTATGACCGGGTCAAAATCGACACACTACGGCAAATAAGGCAAGTTCTCAGAACGGCAGAGGTGCAAATGTCGCCCCCCTCTTGACTCGATGTAGAACGGAAGCTCAAGTGATTCGGAAGAGGAGTGGATTCACTCTGAAGGATTCCTTTCCTCGAATTGTTTGAATTTTATTTTCTTGAACCCACCTGGTCCGCTTCCATTGTGGTCAACATCAAGAGTTGTGCCAGAATTAGTCATTAACATGTTTTTCTTTTCTGATTGTTGTTTCCAGGTCAGATTTTGTGACGTTACTGTTCCAAAGTGCTGAGGTATTACTTGACAACATCGTCACCCTTGCAGGTACAGCAGCTTTGTTTGTGATCAAATTCTTATTGAAAGGAACAACACTTTAACCCTTTCACTACCACACCACATACGGTTAACCCTTTCACTACCACACTACAGACGGTGTGGTAGTGAAAGGGTTAAGCATTTGTCATGTGACAGTGAAAGTGTTAACGGGACGTATATGACATACCTGGTATTTTCAAAGAAATGGTAGATACAAATTAATACATAAAGAAATATATATGCATGCAAATGTTTTGGCAAAAACGACCAACCATGACGCCTCCCTGCAAGAGTTTACTTGAACTACTGTCAAGGAAACTATAAAAGAAGGAAGGGTCATGACGTCACGCATGAACGCACATTGGTGCAAAGTTTGGAAACTTGCAGTTCGGCCAACATTAACTTGAATGGGATCAGCCTGGTTAATGACCTGTGATTTAAACGGGTTATTACCTCTGATTTCAGAATCATCTCCAATTTGTTGCATTAACTAGCTCACGTTTGATATATTGGTTAGAATAGAAATACTTTAATCATCCCGGGGGGAATTTGGCACTAATCTCTCATAGTAAACATTTAAGTAGACAAAACAAATCACGAATAAGAATAACAAAAAATTGCCTAAGAATAAGGAATAAAATAAGCCTACGAATAACATAATATTAATAAACTACGGTCCGGGATTCACATTTCCTGTTATGTATGTACAATCTTATATAAAAATACAGAGATCTACTTAAGTGTAATATTGACACTGTTTTAAATGTAAAAGTCCAGGAAGATGGTACTGTCACTCTGTCACTCTGTGCTCAGTGATTCAGTGAGGCACAGATGCATTGTAAAGTCTGATGGCTGTCGGAATGAAGGACGTCCTGTGCCGTAGTGCTACATTTTGGGGGTGTTAGGGTGCTTTCTCACTCACCATCGGGGTCGAATCAGCTCCGTTCCGTCCTTGGGTGCGAACTCCCTCTCCCCCCTCTAGTTTGTGTACACACTTCAGTCTTGGTTCGCTCCGGGTTCTGTTTACGGTTTGCGTTTTGAGCGTGTAAGCTTGCCGTAGGCGATGTCACGCTCTAACGTCGACAAAGGAAGGAAGAGTTTAAAACACGGTGGTGGAGACTGGATGCTGATATAAAAGAAACAAATAACCAATAAATATGAAGTTATATTTGAACCTCTGTTGTCAAGCCTTGTCAATATAACCCACCCCCTTTTCTCACGAATGGAACTGGTGTTGTGGAGTCCGCTTTTGAGCGTGTTCCAGGGTTAAAGCTAACGCTAGTTAGCTTAGGCTATTACTAGTAACATTGCTCGCATCAATTATATTGAATGTCATTGATCTACCGGTCGATCACGGCCGACTGGTTGGGCACCACTGGGCCCCGTACCTGGATAACTGAGTTAGCCGGATAACTTTCGGTCAAGCCTGACTTAAGTCGGACCTTTCTGTTCCCCGACGCGCGATTGTCCAAATCACCATGACAACAGATCAAAAAGTTTGAGCCTGGTCGGGAGCAGGGTTAAGTTCAGTTAGCCGGATGAACCATGGCCACACCCCCGCAAAGGAGTGACAGCTCGTTTCCTGAAATGATTCTCAGTCTAGAGATCCCATTTATACCATTCTGAATTACGTTTCTGTGCTTCGTTTTCCTAGAGGGGGCTTTTGAAATGTATAATAATAGAACTAAATGCTGATAATAAATCATATTGAGCCTATAGATTTACTTTGTCCTAAATAAAATAATGCACGTCATATACGGCGCTCGGAGTCGTGATACACGCTGCATGTGGTTATTTTAATAACGGCTCATTGCAAATGTGAATCCCGCGGGGATATTTTTAATGAATGAAACCTATCGGCCGTTTGGCTCTGATTAGTTTCATATATTAATCTCCGCTGTAGATTTGCTTAACGGAGCGCCGGATTGTGTTTCATTCAAGCATAAAATTGAAGTGTCTATGTGGGGATTGTGGTTTTTGTGTGATATTGTAACTGGGATTAAAATGTCTGATGAGATGCGCTGTTTGACGGGTTTGAGAAATTGAATGAGCCGTTGACGTCACATTAATGCATTTGAGAATAAAGAGATAAAACTTCATTTTTTGGTAAGAAAAATATTCTAAACACGGGTCTCTCGTCCATTAATGTATAACCAATGAGTATATCACGTCTGGCACAGTGGCGCAGCGGCTAGTGCTGAATCCTGGCAACCGGGCGACCGGAGTTCGAAACCCCGCGTTTCCAATATAATTTTTTTGGAATATAATATTAATGATTATACGCAAAAGTAGCCTAGTTTTAAGTTAAAATATTATAAATCTACATGCATTGATGATGTCATTCTTTATATAGCTCTCAACGTGCACCAAATTGAATTATTCCTACATTCCAAAAGAAGGAAAAGACTAGGATTCGAACCCCGGTCGTCTGCGTGAAAGTCAAAAGGACAAACCGTCACACCGCAGTACAGATAAATAAAAAATCCACCATACATCAATCAATGGATAAGAGAGCCGTATCCTTATTCTGAAACAGTTGCACTAATTATTTTCGCTAGCAAGATCTCATTTGATTATTCAATGCATAAACCTACTGCCAGCAGGAACGTTTAAAGAAATATAATCTGATTGATTGGGGTAATGAGGGATTTAAAATTAGCCTATAGATTATGCATTTAACTTGTCGGCAAGGCTATTGAGCCGCCTGCAATCTGTAAAACAATCAATCAATCAATGCCGTTAGAAGATCAGGATTTCTGCGATCTACACCTGCTGTCTTTTCAACTGAAGCGGCCGCGCGCACTTATCCAGAGTCTCAAGTCTGGCTCGAGTTAACGAGACTGAATCAGCGTTCCAGGAACAGGAAAATCCCGGCTTCAAACATCGGGTTAACTGAATCTGGATAATGGGACTCTTGATCGACTTAGTTGAACCAGGTACGGGGAATAGGGCCCTGGTCTATAGAAATAAATGCATTCGAACAAGAAAGTATAGTAGACATAGCAATGGCAAAAAAAGTTGCCAGGCTTAATACGAGCCAGGGAAGTCTTTAGCCCCTTCCGTGACTGCGATGTGCAAGCCAGGGGCTTTATATCTGATATATTTCGAAGTTCTCTGAACTCTCCAAATTGCCCATAAATATAGTTTTTGTGGGTATTGTCCAGTTGTTGCTGTATGTTTTTATCTGCCAAAAATTCAAGCAAGCATGAAAGCATTACAGTAATGACGTGTGTCAGCAAGTGTTTTGGTACAAGCTTGTACACCACGCCCCCCGCTCCCACTGGTGTGCACCCGAGACCACCTATTTCAGCGGTCCAGGTTCAGCGCCCCCGGGGACGGGGGGGGAGCGTTCTCACTAGGACAGACACACTCTTTTCTGGTGCGATGCGGCTCTGATTCGCCCCCGAATGGTGAGTGAGAAAGGGCCCTTAGTCTAGCACTGAACATGCTCCTCCTGTCAGCCAAGTCTGTGTATAGTGGGTGGGAGGGGTTTTCCCTTATGGCCTGGAGCTTAGCAAGGCTCCTCCTCTCTATGTTGCACATGCTCTTCCAGTGTGTCTTTGTGCTGACATGCTCCGTTAGCTCTTGTTTCTTGTCTTAACACATCTATAAATATCCCACAACAGGTGAAGATAGGTTTTCAACAGAGGCCAGCTCTGCATTGGAGGAGATGACCAGAGGAGTAGCACTGCTTGCACAGGTAAACCAGAGACCTTTCTATGTCAGTGGACTCATTTGTCTAATGTTCACAGATCTTTAGACTGCGGTGGAAACACAGACAACTATTTGAGTTCCTTGAAATGTAGTTTCCCCCCCTACAGTACATAGAAGTACTATATCCCCCTACAGTACATAGAAGTACTATATCCCCCTACAGTACATAGAAGTAGTATATCCCCCTACAGTACATAGAAGTACTATATCCCCCCCCCCCCCTACAATACATGGAAGCAAATCCAAGCGACGGGTGAAAGCTCAGGTGGTGGAGGGTGAGAAGTCAAAGCATGCGTAGCAAGTAGCAATACTGGTGAGCGTGAGCATGAGCCTAGAGCAACACAGCAGACGCATGCACGCAACACAGAACAGGTTGGTCCTCTCAGTTGGCACCTTGCATGGTTTGCCTCCGCCGTCGGTGTGTGAGTGAATGGGTAAAATGTGAGTACCAAAATTGTAAAGCGCTTTGGATAAAAGCGCTATATAAAAAAGCAGCCATTTATCAGTGAAGTGTATCCAATGGTCAGCTGCTAGCGAGAATTGTGCTATGCACAAGTTTAGTTTTTGTTTGAGACTTTTCCAGCAATCTCGTTGGTGCCTGTGTAAAGGTCCCGCCCACATGGGAGACAGGAACTGTTCAATTTCCATCACTATGGCACAGCTTAGTTATCATCTTCCTTATATTCAGTATCTTTGTGTAAACCCTGCACAGCTCTGTGGCTGTAAGCCCCTATCTGCTCAATGAAGGTCAACACTAGCTGACTGGGCATTCTCTCTCTCTCCCCTCCCTCCCTCCTTGAAGGTCACAAACTACGATAACAACTCAGGCCTCCCATTGGTGCAGATGTGGAACATGGTGGGAGAAGAGGTACGTTTGGAACACATGCTCTTACAAGCCTGATTGATTTCCTTTTCTTCCATGTACTGCGCCTGTCGCATAGTTGATTATGCTCCTAAGGTTTTCCTTGGGAACTGATAAGCACATCTCTGGCATCAGAATAAATGTCTTTCATACATACGCACTGCAGTTAAAGAGGTACTTCTGCATGATTGCATTAATTTGCAGCAGGACAGTAAGGTGAAAAATCCTATGACTAATGGTATGTTCAGATACAATGCAGAGAGAAATATTGTTTATTTACTCTCATCAGTTTGACTGTTGATCACTGGCGCAAAGCCATGCTTGTGTGTTGGGTCCGCATAGGGCTGGGCATCAACCAAAAATCCTAATATATATTTTGGTATTTTCTATGAAGTGGGCTAAATGTTCTTGAGAGACTTTGAAGCCTACTTGCTCTGACAAAGTAGTTGAGTTTTCTACTGCGGTAGACTGTTCTTTACCAGACAAAGCAGGGCTCAAAACTAACAAAACACGTTTTAATTGTCCTAAAGTATATGTTGACTGCCCCAAAAACATATATATATTTTTGCATTATATACTCTGATACATAATCCAATGATGATCATATTCAGATACTCAATAAAGATAGATTGAAATTGAGAAAAAGCTGATTTAAGACTTATGCATTAGGCAATGAATTGGGTCTAATGAAGTAAAAAGCATAACTGATGCCTTCTGAAATGCAGATGTTGAAATATCCAAATGGTTTCGGCCTAAGTTAGTTGGACTGTGTGCTTGTTAACCAAATTTCCAACACAGTGTTGGAGCCAGCTGTTTTTGTTAAAGGACTCTGTTACAAGCTAAATAGCCACTCTAATCACTGGACACGCACTCTTTCCCACATCTCTCCCCCTCTTTCAGAGCACAGATGAGCGCCTGCACCCACACTGATTTTACTCTCAAAAACTCAGCTACAAGGACTTTATGAAGTTTATAATACTAGGAGACGCTCATCGAAAATATATTTTCCTTTGAGCTGTCAAGAAGGGGTGCAATATAATTTTCCAATGATTTATTGTCTAATTTGCATAACCTGTCACTGGAGATTATGCAAATGGTTTGGGGGTGGCTTTGACGGCAGAGCAATGGGATGAGGCCTTGGAAGGGCTGCATGCGGCCTCAATCTGTGCCGACACGGCCTTGTTCAGTTTGAGGTTCTGCATCACCTTTGTTTTTCAAAAAACAAACTCTAAAAAGTTGCCAATTGTAGATCCCACATGTGACGGATGCAGTCTCTCTCCGACAACACTCATTTTGGCAGTGTCCTAACCTGTCCACCTACTGGAGTTCAATCTTCAAAAGACTGTCTAATGTCTTGGAAATAGACATTCATAGCTATTTTTGGCATAAATTAATGAATCTTCCTGGCGAGAAACTCTGTGAAAATGTGTTGCATTGCTAGCATGGAGACTGATCCTCCTTCGAGGGAAGTCTCCTCAGCCACCGAGCTGCTAAGAGAAGTGATGCAGAATCTTAGGCCATGTCCCCACGTATCTGGATCTTTTGCCAAACGGATATTCTCAGGCTCCGTTTAAAAAGAAATCCTCGTCCACACGACGGTGTTAAAAAAACAACCTGATCCAGACGCAAACACATAAACGCATATAAATTGCTCCAACAAGCATGCGGGCCAGTAGGTGGCGATAAGCGATATCATTTCCATTGGCTATATTGACATACATAGATGATAGATAGATAGATATAGCGGAGGATTATGCAATCCAGAGGAAACAACCAATCTAGATATGTCACGATTCAATGCTTTACTTCTGCGCACTGGGCGACGGAGAGATACATACAATGTCAATGTTGAGATCACAATCTCTAGTCCTAGCCCCTTTCGTGACTGTGATGCACCGAGTGAATCCACAGTCACTTGCTCAATAGGAAACCAACCTAGATTTACCATGAAGGACTTGTTCTAACCGAACCGTTCGTTATACAAGTATCACAGAGAAATATTAAAGGTAGTCACAGTTGCACGAGGGTTTCGGACAGACATACGGGATGGTTTGAAATCTCGGCGTTGCTAATAAACATTTTAAATGTTCTTTATAAACTGCTCAAAACGGCATTATTTCCGGCGTTGGGTGCATGATGCGCATGCGCTGTGATCACACCAGGCAGCCAACGCCGGAAATAATGCCGTTTTGAGCAGTTTATAAAAGATATTTAAAATGTTTATTAGCAACGCCGAGCTTTCAAACCATCCCGTATCTCTGTTCGAAACCCTCGTGCAACTGAGTACCTTTGACATTTCTCTGTGATACTTGTATAACGAACGGTTCGGTTAGAACCAGTCCTTCAGGGTAAATCTAGGTTGGTTTCCTATTGAGGAGCAAGTGACTGTGGATTCACTCGGTGCATCACATTCACGAAAGGGGCTAACAATCTCCGGATTCTGAAACTGAATATGGCGAGTCCTTATCACAAACTATATATATACTAATTACAACAAGACATTCATTAATTGCATTGTACATGTGGTGCCGTCGTCGCATATATAAGTAAGGATAGTTTGAATGACATTTCAGCACCAAGTCCACCGAAGTTATTATTACTTCAAAGCGCTAGGTGTAATAAGGATGTTTTAGGTGGTGGTAGTTTCTCTGTTAGGACATTATAGCTGAAATATATAGCCTAGCTAGCCTATAGTCAGTCTGATATATAGAGAAATAGTAAAGTAATATTCACCAAACAATCTGACGGGCCAGATATTATTACGGCCCGCCACAGTCTGAGCATGCGTAGTGAGCTGTGGCGTCATCGTTTATCTAGACTATGCGTTTACAGTGGCTGCACGGATCCACTGAACGGATATTTTGGAAAATCTTCACTTTAAAATGCGTTTAAGAAAATCTCCGTTTATGTCTCTGAAAACACCCTTTACGTGTGGATGAAAGGCCCAATCGTGGAATAAAATGTGCGTTTGGCAAAAGATCCAGATACGTGGGGACATGGCCTGAAGCTTGAGGAATTGTCCGCACACCATTAACGTTTATCTATTGCTGGCTGAATTTGAACTGGCATCATGTAGCCTATATGAGCGTCCGTAATGAAAAGTTTGCAAATCACCCAATTTAAATATAATTTTTTAATGCAGTTTGACCAGCTCTCAATGCAAGTTTGCTTAACCACAGCAGAGAACTTGTGAGCAAGTGGGGGCAGGGTTGCACAGAATGTAAAAGGGCAGAGATCCAAACACTGGCATGACTTTATTTTAACGCAATATCAAACTATCAATATAAACGTTTGTCTCATTTGTTCGAAAATCAATCAACCGTAAAAAGTTGATATACTACCTAGGGGTGGGCGTGAGTAATCGATTGATAGATTACTCACGGCTATGAGTGAGTAATGTTTTAGACTTCGCTCTTTTATTTTGAAACCCCCCGACCGGAGGTATTATTGTTGACAACTTGTGTCGTCCGGTTCTGTGCTTTGAGCTAACGCTAGTTAAGCTAGCTAATATTTGTCTTCATTTGACTTGTTGAAAATGTCTAGGATACAAATGTTGAGGTTCCGTGTGGACGAAACCTGCACACGTTAAATACTTTGGCGGATACACCCAAACTCGTCTCCGTGTGGACATGGAGAAGTGGGGTCGGGACACACACACTGTCGAGTCTTGACTTTAGTCACATAGCGGACATTTACGCATATAACGTAGAACATTTGCGCATATATCTGTGGCCAAAAATTGTTAATAAAAGTTAAGACTTATGTAGTACCTACTTACTGGTCACAGGAGTCTTCAATAACATTTGGATGGTAATTCATTTTGTGAATCCATTTGTTGAAACAACATATTTGTTGGCAGACGACTCCTTATAAACACCGCTATCTAACGTTAGCAAGCTAAGCGTGCATAGCTCGACCTGTGTAACGTTAAGTAACTTGTGTTCCTCCACGAGTAATCGATCACTACTAGAGTACATCATGCGATCAATCGATCTCGTTTATTTTTTTTAAATGCCCATCCTTAATACTACCCAGCCCAATGTCTACAATAGCATTGTTGATGTATGCAAAAATGGGACCATTTCTAAATGTAGCCTATTCGGCATCTACAGCTAGAGCATTTGTAGCAGTCTATTTCATATTGTGAAGATATACCCACATTTGCTCCATCACAGCTGGAAAATTCAAAGTTCAAACATTTTAAACTTGTTTTTCGTTTGCACAGCCTAGACTGAGGCTGCGTCGGTCTTGCTCCGTTCACACCCTTCCATTAACTTTGTTTAGTTTTGTGTTGTATTTAAACGGACATTAAGAATGTACCCATCAAGTCCTGCTCCCTTTACTTGATCCTACAATCAAGAAAAGGGGAGGATCAGGAAAAGAGGGCAGGGCTCTTGAGATGGGTCGGTTGTAGTCGAGGGCAGCCCGAGCCCTGTGGTGAATAATCTGACGGTCTTTTTTCTCTCTTCCCCGCAGCTGGTTTCAGTGAACCGAACACTGGCAGAGAGGGGATTGGGCACCTGGGTGGACGGCTTTTGAACCTGGCTGCCCCCCCTCCCCAACACCCCCCCCGCCCCCAAACCCTACACACACTCTGGTCCCTAATAGCCTTCCAGTCACTGGAGGCTGGTTCTCAGCTCCTCAAGACACCTTCCATGACCCTTCAATGGGAGACCACTCAACCACTGGATTCTAGAAGAGTTTTTTTTTTGTCGTTTTCTTTTTCTTTTTTACACCACCTTTTGAAATAAATGAAGTTGTTGAACGCAGGCAAAACACACGAGAACGAAGTACTGCTTCTGAATAGGCCAATAACCCACACTCCCACCTCTACCCCCCCCCCCCTTCTCTCCCCCTACGCACCAAAAGAACTTAAAGGAGAAAAATAAATGAAAGTACTTGTAAATTAAGAAAAAAATATTATAAATCTATATTGTAACTAAATAAAGGTTAATCCGATTCCCCGGCCCCCCCCCCCACCTCTCCTCCGTCCTACCTGAAGTCTCCCTCCGGACCTCTGCACTACTTTTTGACTGTGGATTTATCATGTTGTTGTGGATGTATATCAACTCGGGCTGTCAGTCAAGGGAGAACCGTCGTCTGCTCCCGACTACCGAAACACTAGTACTGTGTAGTAAACGACAGGCATATGTTTCTCCTCTGGGCTTAAGGTTTCTGCTGGGGAGGTGCGCTTTCTGACTCGGAGAGGCTCTTTGTGAGATCGTTGTATTTAGGTCTGTAGCCACCGTGACCATTTCAGACACTGGCTGAATTTGACGGACGACTAGGAGGATTCCCCCCCAGCTCTTCTGAGTGTGTTTGGTTCCGGCAAGCTTTCTGGATTTGTATGTGGAGCCCAGAACTCTTCCTACAGGACTGAACGTGGTGGGCAGTAGTGCTGCAAAGAGCAGAGGAGAGCGGGGGTTGTGGTTTTGTCTTACCCTGAGCCCCTCCTCTCTCCTTGTGCTTGACATGGGAGAGTGCAGAATTGGGCCCCCAAGGAGACAAACTCCTCCTCTCCGTACAACACTGTGGCCTTATGGAGAACCAGGTTTCCCTTCCTCTGGGCTCTCCCACCTGCAGACGGGCAGACCCCATCCCACCCCCTCCAGCTCTCCAGCCGCAAGAAGGGAGCAAGCACTACGATTGGATTAGAAAGAACTTCATTAACCCTGGGCAGTAATGTTGAGTTGTCAGCAGCCTAGTGTCCACTAGACTCCTCCCACATGCTGAGTACCACACTACATTTGAGATTGGCTAAACCGCAGTGACATGCAGAGTGCTCTACCCCCACCACACCCACACACCCTCCTCAAGCTTCTCTAAAAGTCTTGGTGCAGCTGTCCAAGGATTTCAAAAGGGGGGCGGGCGGGCTTCGCCGTGCGTTTGTGGAAACACCTCGGAGCTCATGGACGGGCCACGACACCGGGCCTGGCTGGAACACTACAGAACCGCAGTCGAGTAGGCCTAGCCCCTAGCAGTAGGCTGGGAGAGGATTCCTAAATGTAGGCCTGCTACCATATACATAAAGCCTGTAAGTGTGTCATTCATATGCATGTTAAACGTGTCCAGGAGCGTTTACTCTCCACTTGGTCTTGACTGTGTTGACAACATCCTCTATAGCCCTGTCTGGCACACTAGTATATTTATTTTCCGACAGGCCAGTTGCACTCTGCCACATTCTGTCCATTTCCATTCAGAGAAGGGTGTATAGGAACCAAACAGAGCGCCCAAGACCTCACCACCTCTTCACTAAAAAACTGACAACTCATGTACTGGGTCCAGTGGGTGGTTAAGGTGGGGCTTGAGGTCTAAGGGGTTGAGTTTATATGACGCTGTACATGAAATGACTGGCTTTTAGGGAGTTACCATATACCCAGGTGTTGGAACGTTTTCTGTGGTCCTGTGCAAAGCATGGTTCATACCCCCCACTATTAGCTCAGTGACATTAAAGATCCCCTTCACATGTATTTTAAATTATAAAAGATATTCCCTATTGAATTACAATTTGTATAAATGGTGGTCTTCCACCAATTGTTCAATAAACTACTGCAAATGACTTGCACATCTCTACACCTTTACCCTCATTGAGAATACAAGGATCTGATATTACCCTTTATTTGAGGTCTGCAGCAATATATTCCTTCAAGACATGTCAATAACTACTGTGCTTTGTGTGTGTGTGTACTGAAGTTGCCACATATTGGACTAGGAGAGGTTTGACCTATTTTAGGTTAGCCTACCTAGGTTTTGAGTTCTGCACAAATCACAATCCTTATAGTCTGTCATGCCTCCGAGAGGAGTTAAAACGGAAACACATTTTTGAGTGGAGGGGATCTTTAAAGGTGCTTTAAAAGTTAGTCCTCCAACCACGTTCACTCCAGGAAGCTTGTCAGAGCTTTTCAAAGCACTTTTACTGTACCTGTTTTTTGTTTTAAGTTTTGCATAGGAATTTGGTTCGTCACATCACATGTACTGAACCGAATCTACATATTTTTGGGATTTATGTTTTTGGACACATTGAATGACGACGCTTACATCAGTGTGATGTATGTAGAGGTGTAGTCCCTCATGTCTGGACTGCTGCTATGACAATATTTAATTCACCCCAAATCTCCTTTGGAGGTTTATTTTTACATAACTAAATGAAATCGTTTTCGTATGAGTGAGCTGTTCTATGCTCCGATTTTCTTTTCTTTTTAATCGTCTGTTTTTCAGTGGGTGTGCCACACTAAAGTGATAAAAGATACTAACTTTACCCTAGCAATAAGGCAGCTTTGTTTTGACTTAAAGTGAAGATCATGTACACCGTGTGAAAAGGGTTTCATGCGTTCTATTTTGGCGTAAGGCCCTTGTGACGTCAAAAGTACAACAGTTTTTCCAACCTGGAAAAGTGAAGTCAAGACTCCATCCAATACTACAGAACTGTCTAATTAGTGGTTACTTTGCCGCTTGATGATTTTGAGGCTACAGTATGTCTCGGGGCAGCTGACGTAGGCAGATGTATAGGATGGCGGTAAATATGGCACCTAAACAAGATTTAATTCAAGGGACGCACATTTCACTGCTAGCAAGGGACAGGGTCAAAAGGTTGGTGCAGGAATTGGAGCAGTAGCCATATTGTTTGCGCTTGTTACCCCGTGTCGTACTATTCCCCCATTTCAACCACTTGTCTCGCAACACAACGTATATTCCTCCATTCAAATGAAATGTCAACCCGCTACCTACCCCCCCCCCCCCCCCCCTCTAATCAAAATCCATCATGCTTGATCAAACTAGAGCTGTTGACTGTGCAGATCTGTGTAAATAAGATGTCTCACTGTACTTTTGTATAACACTGGAGAGAGAGATGGAAACTAAAGGGAACATTGTTTTTTTTTTTTTTGGTTTGTTTTGGTTTATCCCGCCTCCCTCTTCCAAAGCCACTCGATGTTCTCCGTTGGTAGGACTGGTTTGAAGTGTTTGCTTAGCTAGACAATTAATCATTTGATTATCTAAATGAGTGATAAGCAATCCTGCCCAGAAGCATTTCAAGTGTACAGGTCAGTTTTTGCTAGGCTCATCAAAGGTTTGATTCTTGGTTGTACAGATCTATTGGAAAAAATTAAATAAAGTTATTAAAAATGTTTATGGTACCCATTTTTTCCATGTCTTATTTATTATTGCCTTTGAACGTGATTACTGTCCGGGCCATGCTCGCCTAGTCAGTCACTTACTTACTTACTTACCAGACATAGGTGTGTGTGTCACTTCTTAGTGGCCTGTAGATGGCAATGTATCCCTGCATGTTTACTAACAAGATATGTAATAAAGTAATATATATATAGTTAATAATTATAAGTTGAGGCAACTTAACAAACAGAACATCTGGCACAACTTAACCCAGGCCCTTTGGCACAAATCACCCCAAGCCTACCATTTTGAAAAAAATGCATCCCCCAGGGCAAAACAATGTTTTTTGAACTTAAATGTGTCTCCCTTTGCAGGTTGAGTGAAATGGATGCCTCTTCAAAAATATGTTGTCACATGACCAACTTCTTCTATGGTTTTCTAGATAACAGGGGTGACACTACTTGGCACAAATTACCCCACTCTCCCCTACTTTGTCTGGTGAAGGATGCCCACTTTCTCACTGAGGCCTAGTCCACATGTACATGGGTATTTTTTAAAACAGGTTTTTCCTCCTTCGTTTAAAAATAATCCTGTCCAACAGTGTTTTAGAAAATCTCAAATGAAATGACCTGGTAGCTCCATGGGCCTGATTGCAGAGAAAAGACTCAGTTAAAAAAAATATATATATATATAATATACTATGTAAATATAATACTCTGTTTAAAAAGAAAGCTGGGACTTTATCGCATTAATTTTGATTAATTAACTACAGAAAGAATTAAAAGTTTAAAAAAATGTATGCATTTAATCGCATGATGATTTTTCTTTATTGTGTAAGAAGAATGTTACCTTTCAAAGGAGACCAAACTCATGCATGTGCTAAAAGTATAATAAATCGCAAATTACTTTTTTTCTTAGTCTGGTTTGTTCATACAAAAAATAAAATAAGAGAAATTGAGATCAATCAAGTTATTTTTTTTTCCAATGGTCAACTGTTCTGGAATGTACTTGAAAGTACTGCGTTTGACTTTTACCTCGAAAGTGCTTGAGTTTACAAAAGGTCCTTTGCGCTATATATATTATTCCTAAAATTTGCATTTGCAAATTGCATTGATCTGTTGGTCTGTGTAGTAGCTAATACAGGATTTTGCTGCTTAAACGTATATAATGTATATTCATTGATTCACTCGTATACCAAAATTCATTTCAATTGAAAAATGTTGCTTTTCGCATCAAATATTGATATGTGATTCAAATGTGATTAATTTCAATTAATTAACTATAAAGTCTCGAATTAATTCGTTTAAAATCTTTAATCGAGTCACACCACAAGAAAATACAACAATATAATATACTATGTAAATATAACTGTGGACAGGGCCATTAGTCATTTTCCATAAGCTCCTGTTTCACCCGTCCACACAAATACACCATGTATTTTTAAAAACAGAGTTTCTAAAAAATCTTCACCCTGGCAGGAGTTTTCAAAAAGGTCCGGTTTCAGTAACATAAAACGCAGTTCGCATGTGGACCAGAGGCCAAACCACACAGCAAAAGCTATGATTTTTAAAGAATAGGGAAAGGGTTAACCTTCTGTAGTGTGGTTGTGAAAGGGTTAACCTTCTGTATTGCCGCAGTGAAAGGGTTAACCATTTGGTAGTGTGGTAGTGAAAGGGTTCTGTATCGTAACGGCTCTCGCTCTGCGTCACTCACGCACTGTACCTCGCTTGTGCACGCGCACTGAATAAAATTCCACAATGTACCTTTATCCCAATATTCGTCTGACCACACCCCTCATCAGCTTACCTTCATAAGCAGGTGTGTGGCCACCTACTCGCCTCCTTCTTCGCTTTCACCACAAGGAAGTGCCTTCGGAGATCCCCACTTGACGTGTTGCTAGTTGAAGAAAGTTGAGACGTGTTTACATTGTGCTTATTTTTTTCTTCTCTCATAACTATTCAAAAAGGAAAATCTAAGTCATAATGTCTACCTCGGAGAGTAGACCCACTCTTCACCAGCGGTTCTCCATTCCCGCCTCTGTCGTGCGTGCTGGTGCGGGGCTGCTGCCACTTTCGTGGTTGCCAGCCCAGCCCAGGAGACAGCCGATGGGTAGTTTGCCTCTCCGAGGAGCCGGTGCATCGGTGCCGCCGCCCCGGCGGTGGCCTGATCCCGACTCTGGTTCCGGGGAATCGTCCGTTCGTGAGCGGCCGGTTCCTTTGGTTCCGGAGGATTTGCGACGCAAACTTTTCGCGTCTGCCCGTTCGTCGCAAGATGGTGTCCTGCAGGCGCGAACGGCCTGGGTTTGGGGAATTGCTGGAGACCAGCGAGGATGCGTCGGTCTCTGCATGCCCGATGGAAACTGAGGATTACATGGAAGAGTCGGACGGATTCTTGTTTGAAGGCCCTGTGGAAGCGAGTATCCCTCCTGTCCAGGTAACACTGGAGGGGGGAGAAATGTCTCTTTGGGGCGCCTTGTTCGAGGATGTCGGCTATCAGCCACATCAGACTGTGGCTCCTCAACCGGTCGAAGCCTGCTGCATGTGAGGGATGCGGGTTCGGTGGAGGAAGGTCAGCAGGGGGAACTGCGGGCTTTGTTCCCCGAGCTCATGGCGGTAGCTGCCGCTGCAAACGGCGTGCCGCTGCCGCAGCCATTGCCTGCTCCTGCCCCCGATGATCTTATAGGTCATCTCTGGCAGTGTCGCCCGGTGAGAGGGGTGGACGTTGTCTACCCATTTTTCCCCTCAATGGGGGCCTATGTTCGTCGGGGCCAGGTGGTGTCTCACATCATGGGACTTACCCCCGCCTACGTACCAGTTACGCGGGTGGCGGGGTTGGTCAAAGGTATGAGAGAGGGCGTGCCACGGCTTGATAGGCCGATGGCCGCTCTCCTCTGTCCGGTCCGGATGTGGTGTGGGAGCCGTTATGCAAGCCGGTTCTCCAAGGACAATTTTTCGCTGGTACACAGTCGCTGGCTGCTGCTTCTAACATCGCGCAGCTGGTTAGATTTGTATCGGGGATAATGATGGGCGGCACTGATCTGACCGAGGTGCAACGCGATCAGATCACCCAGGCGGCAGGAGCTGTACTGCATCTTACCCAGGTGCAGGCCATAGCCTCTGGGAAAGTGCGCGCCCTGGCTACCCTGAACCAGCGCCACCTTTGGCTGGAGCAGGCTCGAGTGCCAGAGAAGAAGAGAGCCCCTCTTCTGACGGCCAACCTCTCCGATGCTGGACTATTCGGGAAGGCCCTGCAGCTGATGACCTCAACGTGCAGAGAGATGGCAGAGGAGAGATCCGTTCTCCAACTCCATTTTCCGCCTCCCGTCCTTGCCGGTGGAGTCAGAAGGCTTCCACGACGTCGAGCTCCCTCCGCCGTGCCTACCACTGCCTCCGCCGCCACTGCTGGCCCGTCCAAGAAGGCCAGGAGGAGAGACGGTGGTTCTGCTGCCGCCGGCCCATCCACGACCGGAGGAGACGGTAGGGAACGACGAGACCAGCAGCCGATTAACTACCGTCCCTCCGGGGCTTCTCGGGGTGGCAAAACCCGAGCGGCTCGAGGCAGCAGACGCCACTGAGTGACTTTTTCCCCCTGTGGTCCCCTCTATACCCTCCCCGGCCCTCATGATAATTTTGTGCCTAAATAAATAAAAAGTCCCCTTAAAGGGGGACTATATTATTTGGCCAAACAAACTGTGTGTTTCTTCAACAATACATATGATGAGGTTGCGAAATGTGAATCTGCATTGTTACATTGAGGGATGAGGCACGTTCGTGTTATGAGATTAACCAAGGTCTGCAAGCATACACTCAGTCATAGAAAGGTTCTATCTTAGCCTGACGCTCCACATGCAGGTAGAAGCTGGTTGTATGATCTGTTGCTTAAGCAAAGTAATGTTGATCTACAACACTGTTGTGTTAGTTGCAGTAATGCTCGTATACACACGTTCCACGGCCTAGCCGTTATACTCTCTGTCTGTGTTTTTTCTATGTACAACATAGAAAGCGGGTGTAGGATTCACACACACGACTTGGATTTGTTATAAATCCTGTTCACAGTCTGTGGGTAGCGGGCATTGTATTAGCTTACGCTATACATTAGCGTTCTACCAAAGGTCTCAAAATGCTACAGTTGTTATTGTGTGTAGGGAAAAAGGGTTTTTTGTGAGGGGGTGCCGAATAAACCCCTCCTTCCCACTTGATTGGTCAAGGGGATTTTTTCTCATTTCCTGTTTAGCCAGTCAGGGCCGAGCCGTTCAACGACTTGGCGGGGGAGGGGGGTGGGGGGGGAAGGGTTGTCCTGACACGGCTCCTATTACAAACAGGAGTTGTGTGCGGGGTTTCCCCCCGTCATAGCATATACGTTGCTATGACGACGGCTTCCGTGAGTTAGATCTTTACGTAAGGTCTGTGGTGTTAAAGTGTCGGGTTAGAGCGTAGGGCTTACGGGTCTGCTACGCTCGATTTTTTGTGTACACTTGAGTCAGTTGGTCACGTGACTCACAGTTGACATGTCTTTTTCATACTACGACTCATGTGGGAAGGCTTTCTGGGGAATTTCGGTCTAAACCCTCTAAGTAAGGGGTGACTGGATGTAAAAATGTAAACAGTTTTTACTCCCGGCTGTGCAGCTTGGGTTTTATGTTGTTGATGCTTCTTTCTTTGTTATTAAAAAGAGTTGGGGTTAGGAAGCATCACACCCCTCTTGTCGTTCCCCTGGGCGCCTTGGGGATTCAATGAAAGGTCTAAATAGCCTGTTATTGATGTGGATATGCCCGACGCACACATAGTGCTAGCTCGGGGTGTTCTGTTGAACATCAAGCAACTGACTGGCGCGCCTTGGTTGCTTGGGGTTAAAACAGCGTTTTTATAAAGCAACTGGGATGGGGGGTTTTTCCTCTTCCGACGACCTATGTTGGTTGTCGACGGATTCTCGTTCATATCGGGGGATGATGACGGAATGGATCTGAACATACGTAGAAGGGTCTCACGCCCTGGGGGTGGGCCACCAGGCGCGGTTCGCACCGAACGTCTGGGTGGCGCCTTCTTTTCATGTTTAAGATCAACACGCATATCTGCCCCTTCTCCTGGAGTTGGCATGTCGGCGTGGTTAGGGCACGGGACTGGTTCTGGTCACGCTGGTCCGGATCAGTTAAACCCGTTGTCCGCCGGGGATGCAGATCTGCTGTTCTGGTACCCTGAGGGACTTGGGCTTTTTCCGGGGGGAGAAATGCCAGGTCGGTCCGGGTGTCACAGGGTTAGGCGCTATGGAGACTCTTGTGGGTACATAGTACTCTGCACTGTCGTAATGGCTTACGGCCGTGCCGACCTGTACACGCCCGATCTCGTCAGATCTCGGCCGCTACGCAGGTTGGTCTTGGTTGGTACTTGGTTGGGAGACCTCCTGGGAATACCAAGTACGGGGTGCTTGGGGCTGGTTCTCCATTCTTTTCGCTCTTCTCTTACGCATGGCGAAGAGGGGCCTGTTGGGGTGGTCTTTGACCTCCTCGGGGGACCCTGTGCTCCCCGTATCACCGGGCCCGGTCCGAAGTAATGTTTCGTCGACCCGTAGGCCTGGGATAACCCTGTTGGTAACTAAAACACTTGTACTGCGGTAGTGCCCGCAGGTACGTTTTGGAGTTTTTTCTTGAGGGGTTATGGGACCAACCACCGCATAGGGTAACGTCTGGGTGGTTGGTTCTCTGGTGTGTTGGTGCAGTGTCAACTCCCGGGTTGCCCGGTTGAGTGTGCCCCTGCACGTTCATGACGTCTGCCGATCGTGTCAGCCTTCGCTGCCTCATTGAGGGAGGCTTTGTCATGGTGGTCAACAACGCCAGCATACGCCCCTTCCGCCGGGGCGGCTGTTTCAGCTGACCCCTCTGGCGCCTGTCTCGTCCGCAGTACTCCAGGCTCGGGTTACAGCCTGTTGCCTGGTTTTTCCCCGGTGCGCTGCCTGCTTCCGTGGTAAGCCTTTGGTCTTACGGCCATGCTGGCTGCCTGTCCTGCAGGGTCAGTGTGCCAGGCGGTGTGCTATTGGGGGGACAGGGCCCGCTCTTGTGAGGGGCCTTTGTCTGAATACGCTGGCGATGTGGGGGGCGGGGTCACTAGGTGACCACCTGGTGGGGTCTTGATGCTGGCATCATGGACTTCTCCGGGCCCCCGTTTTCCAGGGGGTCCAGTCCCTTTGGTGGGTCTGGGTCTTCCTTCGCGCTCCGCTGCTACGGCCTTGCCACGGGGTTGGTTTTGCTCTTGACCCCGTGATTTCTGGGGGCAGTAACGAGGTCGTTCTTTCCGTTCGTTCCCGGGTGGCATGCGGGTTGTGCGTGTGGGTAGTCGTGGGGTCAGGCCACGGTCTGCTCACCCTGTGCGTTAAGTTGCTTGAGTGCCTCTTCGCACGGTCGGGTCCGTCGCCCTCCCGTGATCCCCCAATAGGGGGGGTGCCCTCCATTAGGGGGGGTCGGGGGGGCTCGGTCCTCCCTGATCTGATGGTTGTGGGGGGCCTCAGCGGGGTGTATTTGTCGGCCGATGGCTCTCGCTCGGCCTCCCTTGTGCGTGAGTGACGCCGAGTGAGAGCCGTTACGATACAGAACGTTAAGTTCTAACTATAACCAAGTTCTGTTAGTAATGGTGACGCTCGGCGTCCGACGCCGCTGCAGCCCTTGATCTCACCTTGTGGTGAAAGCTTGGGAAGGAGGCGAGTAGGTGGCCATACACCTGCTTATGAAGGTAAGCTGATGAGGGGTGTGGTCAGACGAATATTGGGATAAAGGTACATTGTGGAATTTTATTCAGTGCGCGTGCACAAGCGAGGTACAGTGCGTGAGTGACGCCGAGCGTCACCATTACTAACAGAACTTGGTTATAGTTATAACCTAACGTTAATGTCTGTTTTTATCTTTTGCAGTGTCATCTCCTCTGGCGTTGCTTGTAGTGCTACAAAGTTGACGTACTCTCCTGCAACCTTGGACGCTCTTGTGATGGAATCTGCTGTTTGGACATAATCAGCTGGGTTGTTGGCTCCCTTTCTGTATTCAACTCTAAAGTTGTATGGCTGGAGTCTTGAGTTCCCCTATACCTAATATAGGGTTGGGTACCGAACTCTGTACTTTTAAGGGTACCGACCGAGTTACATCGGTACTACCGAGTTCCGATTCACGCTAGATCAATCGGTACCAAATTTCGGTAACCTTTACATGTTTAGTATAAAAGTACAAAAGTGAAATATGCTAGACAAGATTCAAGAGTTTTATTTGTCACATACATACACGAGACATGCAGTGAAATGTAGATGGCCATGCCCGACTTGATTGTGCAATAAATACAAATAATAAAATAGAATAGACATAAGTTATACGAATAAAATACAATGCTTAGCATAAGAATAAATGTAATGAGTAATACTAATAATATATACAATAATATACAAATATACAGTGCTTGTGTGTGGAGAGATCAGTATTCAGTGTTCTGATTGAGAATATTTACTGAGGATGACCAGATAATGTTTATATTTAAACGTTTAAAAACATAATACATGATCATGCGATTTATTTTGTGTGGTGTGTTACAACAATAAATAACTAAATGTTCTTAACAATGTTGAAATTTAGAAGTTTGGATTTATCTATTTACAACTTAAATAAATGTTTTTGTTATTACAGAGAGAGTTAAGTACAGATTTTTTTTTTGACATTTAGTCATTTAGCTGACGCTTTTATCCAAAGTGACTTACAAGTTCTGTACAACAAGTCAGCAGGAAGGGTACAACTGAGTAACAATGTTCATCAAACAGTGCTGAAACTTGGGTGCTGCAGTGTTGAGTGCATAGCATAGTAGTAAAGACATATTAGTATAGTAGGAAGAGTGCATGATAGTTTACTAAGACAGTAAGAAGGTTAGTGTTTTTTGTGTGTGTTTTTTAATAATTAATTTCAGATATTGATTGAAGAAGTGTGTTTTTAGTCGACGGCGAAAGATTGATCGGGTTTCGGCTGTCCTAACTGTGGTGGGAAGAGGACCAATAATAGGCGGCTTCTCTTTGATGAATTCCAGGAACTGGTACTAGTATTGGTTCAAATGTGAACGGTACCCAACCCTAGAGTCCCCATCTCTCGATCCGAACAGGTGGCTTTGACTGATTGATTGATTGATTTTTATTGTGGAGTAAAGACAGCATCCAAGGGATAAAAACATGAGAAAGTGCAAGCACTTATTTCCATCATGGTTCCTGATTTTGGACATAGACAGACATAAAACATAGAGCATCATAATAAAACATAGAGCATCATAATAAAACATAGATCATTATAATAAAGACATAGAGCATCATAATAAAACATATAGCAACCCCATAAAACATTAACCTGTAGTTCACTTCTTTATATACTATCAAGAGACTAACAGATACACCCTACCCTCTCCTTCCTAGACATGGCTACACTACAATTCACTGGCTAGCCATTTCTTTGTGGCACGTCTAAAGCTTCCCCCCTCTTCAATGTTTTTCTGGGCCACTGGAAGCTTGTTCCACTCCAATGCCGCAGAATATAAAAAAGTATCCGTGCCCATTAGTGAGTTGAATTTTGGAAGAATAAAATCAGTACTGCTCCTTCTAGTGGAATATTAATGATTGTCACGGAAGCGATTGAAGTAATTGGATAGATATTTCGGACCCGTATTTTGAACTATCTTGTGTGTCAGACCTAATTTGATGTGAATTACCCTTTTATTGACCGAAAGCCAGTTTAGTTGCCTAAAGAAAGTTGGCCCTAGGTGAGTGCGTGGAGGTAGCCACTAAACCAGGAGGTGGCAGCATAGTCATAGTCCGAACAGGGTGGCCTCTGTTTTCCCTAGATGAAGAGACTGTTTGTTATCTGACAGCCATGTCTGCACATTTGATAGCTCCTCACTAAGGGTCCTCTCCACTACTGCCAAGTCCTTATGGGAGACCAGCATAAATAAAGAGGTCTGATGAACAGGCATTCTTCATATAATTTATGTAAATGAGAAAGAAGAGAGGCCCCAGGACACTCCCCTGAGGCACCCCTGGCTGAGGAGTAAGTCCTGTTAACATCTACCATCTGAGACCTGCCTGATAGATATGAGATGACCCAGTTCAAGGCTGACCTACTAAACCCAATCGCCTTCAATTTAAATAAAAGGACACTATGGTCAACCGTATCAAAGGCCTTTTGTAGGTCCAACATGATCATTCCACATCATTTCTTTGCATCTATCTCCTTTCTGATGCAGTCAATCAGATACACCAGACACGTCTCAGTGGAATGAGATTGTCTAAAGCCTGACTGATGCTCAAATAGGATATTGTTACTCACTAAATATGTATTGATCTGTTCATGTATGATTTTTTCTATGACTTTTGATAGTACACTTAAAATACTAATTGGTCTATAGTTACCCTTGTCTGACTTATTACCTTTCTTATATAGTGGAATTACTCTAGCACTCTTTAAATCTGATGGTACCTTCCCATGCTGCTCTATGGAGAGATTGTTCCACTGACCACAGCTTGTGGTCAGTTACCATGGTGAACGCATGTCCATAGAGGTACGAATGAAAGTGCTCACTGCTCCACACGATGGCTAGGGCTTCACGTTCTGTTTGTGAGGACCTCCTCTCCACATTACTGAGTGCGCAGCTGAGTTTGAGTCCGTCCACAATGAGTTTGGCCTCTTTCTTCTTGAAGTACGACATGGTGGTGTCGCTCCTCAGACTGTGTTTGAGTGTCTGCTGTTGCTTATTCGTGGCCCCACTGCCACAGGGTTCCTCTCTTCGTCAGCTCACAGAGCAGTGCTGTGATGTTTGAGAAGTAGGCTAGTTGATGAACCTGAAGCGGTAGTTGGCCATGCCGAGAAGCCTTCCTTCGGACTTCTCCTGGGTCTTTGGGGTCACTGGCCTCGTGGATGGCCAACACCTTTTGGGGTCTGCTGAAATTCCGTCCGCAGAGAAGATGAAACCGAGAAATTCAAGGCATTGCTTGTTGAACTTTAGTCTCTTGAACACGGCTCTCAGAGCGTCCTCGTGTGGCTTCTGCAAAACGGCATAGTCGAAGACTATGATATCATCACAGGAATGTCTTGCGGTGTTTGACATGTGGCGTTCTGGAACACTTCAGCGGCAGATCATGTGCCAAGATTTAGGCGCTTGTATCTTCTCAACCCAAGATGAGTGGAGAATGTGGTGATGTGTCGGCCTGCTTGAGGTCCAGCTTTGAGAAAACCTTTACACTGTAAAGCTCATGGATCACATCATTCATTGTAGGTGTGATGTGACATTTACGCTGGATGGCTGTATCTGCTTGACGCATGTCAATGCAGATTCTGACTTCTTCAGGGTTTTTTGGCTTCGGTAGCGTCACGATCGGGGATACCCAGGGTGTTACCAGTTACAGCATACATACACATGCATCATCACTGCGTGTCTTCTCAGAGCATGCAGTCTTTTGGTTTACCTTCTTTATGCTCCTCTGCCTATGATGAGCTGTGTTGTTCCCTTGGTTTTGATGTGCAAGCGTTCTCTGACTGGAGGGGACTACTTTGGCATAATGGTTTGGCTTTCCACTGGCTCTGCACTTGTTTCCTTTGGCTGGACAGTTACCCTAGGTGTCAATATTTTCCTCCTGCATTGTGCGTTTGCTGTATTCTTTTCTGTGCGTCGGTTGGCTACATGTTGTTCGCTGTTCTTGAGATGCAGGCATTGATGGCAGGAGCTATTCCCTCTTCAATGCCCTCTGCTGTTCAGAAACCTCTAGCATTCTCCCTTGGTCTAAAGTGTACTTTATACTCGAACGTCAAAGTGGCGTCAATGCTTCGCTGAGGGTAGCACCGCTAGCGCCGAAAGCCACGGCAAGACCCATGTGCACCTGGCCAAAAATTTAACTGGGCGTCGGAGGTATGATGGTCGGAGAAAAGAGCCGCGACACTCTCAGAACATCTAGTCTTTGGCTATAGGATACAAAGTCTGGTTTGATAGGTTTCTAGGTTCTCACCTGGATGCAGCATGGCTTTTCTGAAGTAAATAGACACACTCTCCAGTGAGATTTTGAGAAGTTAGACCATTTCAACAACTTTGGGGTAAACGTTTGACAAATAAATAGCACAGACTTTATGTTTAGGTAATGTAAAATGTTTCTGAGTAAGTAAAATGACATGACGTACCATTGCCCGGGGGATATCTAAAGTTTCTAAAGTTAAAGATATCTAACGTTTATCATATAATGAAGACCATGGAGAGGTTAGTCCTGGAGCAACTCCGGCCGGTGATCAAACCCCACCTAGACCCACTCCAGTTCGCCTACCAGCCCCGACTGGGGGTAGAGGATGCTGTCATCTACCTGCTGAACCAAGCCTACACTCACCTAGACAAGCCGGGGAGCACTGTGAGAGTCATGTTCTTTGACTTCTCCAGTGCTTTTGATACCATAAGGCCTGGGCTGCTGGGTGAGAAGTTGGAGGCGATGCAAGTAGAGGCCCCCCTGGTGTCCTGGGTTGTTGACTATCTGACGGGCAGACCACAGTACGTGCGCCTACGGAGCTGTGTGTCAGACAGACTGGTCAGCAACACCGGGGCCCCGCAGGGGACAGTCCTCTCTCCCTTCCTCTTCACCGTCTACACCAATGACTTCCACTATCGGTCAGAGTCCTGCCACTTTCAGAAGTTTTCTGATGACTCTGCGATAGTGGAATGTATAAAGGACGGTGATGAGAGGGAATACCGGGAACTGGTAGTGGACTTCGTCACATGGTGTGATAAAAACCACCTGCAGCTAAATGTGGCGAAGACCAGGGAACTGGTGGTGGAGCTGGGGAGGAGGGGGAGTGCACCTGTGACCCCCGTTTCCATCAGGGGAGTCGATGTGGACATGGTTGAGGAGTACAAATACCTTGGTGTGCACATCGACAACAAACTGAATGGGTCAAAACACGCAGAGGCACTGTACAAGAAGGGCCAGAGCCGACTCTACTTCCTCAGAAGGCTGAGATCCTTCAATGTCTGTACAAGGATGTTGAGGATGTTCTGTGAGTCGGTGGTGGCGGGTGCCTTCTTGTATGCTGTGACCTGCTGGGGCAGCGGACTGAGAGCAGGGGACACAAACAGGCTGGATAAGCTGGTCAGGAAGGCCAGTAGCGTACTGGGGTGGAGCTGGACTCCCTAGCGAGGGTGGTGGAGAGGGGGAGCCTTGCTAAGCTCCAGGCCATCAGGGAAAATCCCTCCCACCCACTATACACAGACTTGGCTGACAGGAGGAGCAGGTTCAGTGCCAGGCTCACACTACCTAAATGCAGCACTGAACGGCACAGGAAGTCCTTCATTCCAATAGCCATCAGACTATACAATGCATCACTGTGCCTCACTGCATCACTGAGCACAGAGTGACAGTTACCATCTTCCTGGACTCTTATACTTTTGAAACAGCACTGTGCTATATTACACCTACTGTAGACCTCAGTATATTTTTACTGTATTTATTTACTGTATATTTTATTCCATTTTTATTCTATTCTTATCTTAGGCAATTTGATTTGTTTTGTTATTCTTATTTGTGACCTGTTCTGTCTAAATGTTTAATGTTGAGCGATTTGCAGTGTCAAATTTCCCTCGGGATAATAAAAGTATTTCTATTCTATCTATTTCAGTCTGTTTATTGGTGTAATATGAAGCAAGTAAATCGTAGCATAGACAGGTTTCTTGTTTATAAACATACCATTTTGAGCCAATCAGCAATACCCTCTGAATCAGGTGATAATTGCGACTAAAACAACTGGATGTCATTTTACAAATGCAAATATTATGTTGTAGTCTGTAGGCATGTTGTTATGACCAGGATTATGTTACCTTTGCCTCACCAAGTCTGACAACGAGAAATCTGTCTATACAACTGGGAACCAGCAACTTCTTCACCAGCCAGGTTGTCATAAATGTTGTGGACTCTTTCTCCAGCTGGATGTAGCAGCAGTGCTTCTGCATTCATGTTCATTGCTATTATGTAATTTTCGAACCGTTGAAACAGTTTCTGTGTAAAACGGTTGAACGGCCGCGTGGTTGTGAGTACTGCTGACTGCATGATGCTGATTGGCTTAGCTTTACAATAAGCTGCGTCGTCACTCGCGCAGCTGTTAGCTAACTGTTTCATTTTAACTTTTCAGACTTGCTTTTCGACTGATTCCACCTTCTCCTACAAAGGTTTTGACTGCACATTTCGTCACTGTTGATAATTTCGTTTTAAATCCAAGTCGTCATTGTAATATTTTCAGCGTTTAGCCCAATACTAAATAGAGACTTCGATAGTTTACTGTTTGTTATTATGAATTGAAATGGGGGACCCTGATGTAAACAAGACGAAAGTCTTTCTCTGGTCTGCATCCCCTTAACAATTGTGTGTATTGAGCTGTACTGTATTGTACCCATTCTGCAATCTGTTAATAAAGTTTTCAATCAATTCAATCAATCAATCAATCAATCAATGCTGTCGCACGTGACAGTCCCGCCTGCCTTGCACAGTAACTAACGGCATGCTAGGCATTGCCCGCGAGGAGGTGGCGTGTGGCCAATGACGACGGTACAGTACAGGTACTGTTACTGCTATGGCTGTGTAGCCTACATTACATCTGCCTAAGGGCATTTTGTATCTAATAATAACGGCAGTGGATTAGAATGGAGTAACTTAGTGGTTTCTATTTTCAGCCCTGAATGTAAACTGAAGAAATTAGTTTCACCTCCTGTACCAAGGCTCATGGACACAGGTTTGCTAGCTACTGTACTCTAGTAGTCAAATGTTTATTTTGTCATTATTTATGACACTATCTAAACGGTTGGCTTTTGTTTTGGTAGGTATTTTGCTTCTTTCTGTAAATCTTCCCTCACTAACCGTTATCCTGTAGGCTACTTCCAGGAATGTGAAAGTTTCAGGAATTTGAATGTTATGTTTGTCGATAATCCAATGTAGCCTACAGTTACCCCCCCCCCCCCCACCCTGCTCCTACGGTTTCTTCGTCAAATGTATACTCTCTTCTTCTTCTTTTTTATTTTAATTTTTTTACTCTTTTTGTATCACAAACAGTACTGTATTTGTAAATCTGGTATGTCATAAATGTATAGATGTAGCAGTACTGACTATCTGTATGTCATGTATGTCATATATGTCCTGATGAATTGAAAATGGGGGACCCTGATGTAAACAACACGAAAGTCTTTCTCTGGTCTGCATCCCCTTAACAATTGTGTGTATTGAGCTGTACTGTATTGTACCCATTCTGCAATCTGTTAATAAAATGTTCAATCAATCAATCAATCAATCAATCAATCAATCAATCAATCAATCAATCAACCGTCTATAATTAGAATGGATAGACAGAGTACAGAGTATCACCGTAATCTCCTTTGGTATAACGTTACTATAAGATGGCTAACGTTACCAAGACCTTGATCATGTTTGAAAACGAGTTTGCTGGCTAACTTGTACTAAACATCCACTGGTGTGACTAAGGTACACTAACTTGTAAGAGAGAGCAATAATGGGACAGAGGCAGGTATTCAGAGTGGTAGTTGTATTGGTGTTTCAGAGGCTGGTATTCAGAGTGGTAGTTGTATTGGTGTTTCAGAGGCAGGTATTCAGAGTGGTAGTTGTATTGGTGTTTCAGAGGCTGGTATTCAGAGTGGTAGTTGTATTGGTGTTTCAGAGGCTGGTATTCAGAGTGGTAGTTGTATTGGTGTTTCAGAGGCAGGTATTCAGAGTGGTAGTTGTATTGGTGTTTCAGAGGCTGGTATTCAGAGTGGTAGTTGTATTGGTGTTTCAGAGGCAGGTATTCAGAGTGGTAGTTGTATTGGTGTTTCAGAGGCAGGTATTCAGAGTGGTAGTTGTATTGGTGTTTCAGAGGCTGGTATTCAGAGTGGTAGTTGTATTGGTGTTTCAGAGGCTGGTATTCAGAGTGGTAGTTGTATTGGTGTTTCAGAGGCTGGTATTCAGAGTGGTAGTTGTATTGGTGTTTCAGAGGCTGGTATTCAGAGTGGTAGTTGAATTGGTGTTTCAGAGGCAGGTATTCAGAGTGGTAGTTGTATTGGTGTTTCAGAGGCTGGTATTCAGAGTGGTAGTTGTATTGGTGTTTCAGAGGCTGGTATTCAGAGTGGTAGTTGTATTGGTGTTTCAGAGGCTGGTATTCAGAGTGGTAGTTGTATTGGTGTTTCAGAGGCAGGTATTCAGAGTGGTAGTTGTATTGGTGTTTCAGAGGCTGGTATTCAGAGTGGTAGTTGTATTGGTGTTTCAGAGGCAGGTATTCAGAGTGGTAGTTGTATTGGTGTTTCAGAGGCTGGTATTCAGAGTGGTAGTTGTATTGGTGTTTCAGAGGCTGGTATTCAGAGTGGTAGTTGTATTGGTGTTTCAGAGGCTGGTATTCAGAGTGGTAGTTGTATTGGTGTTTCTTTGAATTGCAGGGGTTACAGCTGCAACGTTTACAGTATCCCTTTATCTCCTATAGGTTGCTGGTGGCAGGCAGGCAGTCGCAGTATTAGTATTGATGTATGGTTTCTAGGAGACAAGAGAACAGTATTATTGAACATGCAAATGTAATCGGATAACATACCAAGTGTGTTATCAATTAATTTATGATATACAATAATATATAAATATAATCTGCATCACAGGGAAACATGGCTATAAAATACTACAGATATAATAATCCCCACAATTAACAATGAAATGCTTATACGGAGAACAATAGAGTGAATACACAGTAAGTCATCGAAGGACACTAAATCCCTGTAGCTCAATGAAACAACGTAGATGAACAATTAGCGATGGGGATTACAATAGGTATTGCTATTTCATCATCTACATCATTTCAGCATAGTTTCTAGGTGAAGTGCTCCTTTAAAAATAAATAGCCATTATGTGGCATATGAGGGGGAAATCATCAGGAAATTATGGAAAGCAGCATTGTCTCATGCGTGGACCGTCCATGCTTGTATTTGCATCTGATTGTAGCTTGCTATATTATCCATTGGTGAGAGTTTAGTCTGAAGGAAAAGTCAAGGTCAAAAACATTCCACTAGATGGCGGTAGAAGTCAGCTACAAACATGCAACCAACTCCATCCTCTGAGACCATCCTGATTTATCCTGCCTCTAGAGGAACATCAGTGCTGTTGACTATTCATTGTGTAACATTATGATAGCTATAGATTTATACTTTCTGTTCCTTGTGATATTGTGTACAAATTGGATTACAAATTAGGCTCTGTGTGGCATCTACCATACAATGCGTCTATCTATGAATGGAAGACATAGTCCCAACACTGCCTGGCCTACTACCTGGTTTAAGATAGAAAACGCTAATTTCAGCATCTGTCCTTTTGTCCCCACAGATTTGAGACGCAGCTTTCAAATCGTTTGCATGGCAAAGCAGCCGTCGAGCCTCAGAGAAGCCCTGCCTTCCAACCTCAGGAGGTAGGCTATACACTGTATCCTTTGCAAGAGAGCATACTAGTCTATATACAACAAAGCACTGACATAGGCTATATATTTAGGTGTAACAGGATAAAAACAGAAAACCATGATCTTTATAATATATATATATATAAGGGCCTCTATATTCTGTAATCACAGTGTAAAAGCACTAAAAACAGGGTGGGATAATGAATCACTGAGAAGGCCCCATGCAAAACAATGGAACAGGTGGTTATTCCATGGGTTTCTAGACACTTAAAAGATAATTACAATTTAAATTAAAAAGGTCTTAGAGATGACCACAAATACCAGAAAACAAACAAACGGAAGTGCTGAAAACATGTGTGCTGCGAGATACCACTCAACGATTCCTTTTCTCAGTTTGATTAAAAGACGGTTGTGTGTTGTGCGCACCTGTTTCACAGCCATTTTTCACTTCGCTTACGCGTCTTGTTAGTTAGGAGCTACAAAGCAGCGCGGATAGCCCGACGTTTTGGGGCCGCGTCTCTGCCAGCTGGTAAACGAAGCTGCGCTTTGATGCTCAGACCCACCGCTCTTTTGATGGAAGTTCATTAGAATGAGAGCTAACAGCTTTTGTTTAAGGAGGCTCCTTGATGTGCCTGGATGGGCAGGACATGTTTTTATTTCAACTAAACGTAATGGTGTGTGTGCCTGCCTGCCTGTCACCGCTTCACTTGAAGCGGCTGCAACAGGCATCCCGCCCGCGACACCGACACAAACACATCAAACGGGGAGCCGACAAAAGCGCGCGTAATGTGATACGGCTTCTCCGCGTTCGCCCGGGCCCCCGTTTCTCCATTAATACATGAACATTTGTTTTAATTAGCAACATCTGAAAACAGACAGAGGGTTTTGTCCCTTTTTTTCCTCCTTTTATTTTTATTTTTTTAAATATAAATCTTTATAAACATCTGAGAGGGCACACAAAAACACAACAGGATGTTAGCTGTGTAATCAGCCCCTATGAAATGACAATCAGGCATTCAAACAGGATGGAGAATGCACTGGGGAGCAGTCCCATGTGGCTCCGAGCTTCACGCGTGTCCTTCGCTCCTCTCCGCACTAGCCTGTCATTTGCTACTGAAACGGCACCACAGCTGCAGCATCTGCAGTGGTTCACTTAATAACAAGGGAAAATGAGGTTTGTTAATAAAGACGCTCAGGCGAGTTGTCCCGGTGCGGTGACACGAAAGGACTGCGCAGGTTCGAATCCCGGTTGATGTTGCGGTTGCACTCGAGACAGGGGGAGATTCTGCGACACTTTGAGAGCAATAAACTTTCAATGCTTAAAACCGACGTGTTTCGGATGACATGGCCTTCGCCAGGCTACATAGTGAGAAGGAAGCAAACAATTCATCATGTTGCTGTGTCACTGCAGGAGCATAAATACAGGGGGTGTTTTTCGGGGAGGGAGTGGCATAGACGGGCCTCTTCAGAGAATAACTAGTGCGTATACACTACAGAAAATGGCCTCAACATTAGCACGATCAACGATCTCTTATAAGGGGCCCCATACAAATTCTGCAATGTCAGTGATGTCACATCCCTCTGTACTCTCTCTTGGATCTACCGTATGCACTGAATACTGTCACTATAAAAAGAAGAACATATAACAGTAGTTTGTGTACCATAATTCCACTATGATGCTCAACTTGATTTGAGAAAAATCCTCACTATACCAGTTGAATCTATAAACCCCCCTTTTCAGCCCGTAAATTCAAGTGAAATATTCATGGAGGTGGAAGATGCAGGCAAATGAAGCGAGCGTTTTAGCAGCTAGGGCACGGCACCCTTAAGCCGGCGGATTCACCCGCTGCCCCGGGAGCCTTGACGCTAGTGAAAAGTGACTGTCTATTAGAACTTATCAACATGTTGTTGGTGGTGGTGGCCCAGTGGGAGCTGTTGTCATCGCCGCTCTGACACTGTGTGACACTATTGACTGTACTGTGCTTGCCAAAGCAGTAAATCACTTGGAGTTTTCAGTTTTTTTTTTATTGTAGTTACTCCATACGTCGTTTGTAATCAGGTTTTCGCCAAGTTGATCTGGAACAGAAAAACAAACAAATAGAAGAAGTTAGTCATTTCCATTTCCGTCAAGGATTTATTTACTTTGTTGGCTTATCTGCTGTAAAAACGTCTCCTTTTTCTTTGCTCTGCTGTATTTCCTGCAGCCCTTGTTCTATATGTTGTGTATTCTATTTGACGAACCTGTTCTACAGAGCCTTTACATTTTTCAGTTGCAGGCGGCTCAGGTTTCAACCAATTTCTAGTTGTTTTTAGCTTTGTGATTCTAAGAATCCTAGGTATTTTTCAGCCTCTGGCGCGACGCAGGGAAGAAGTATGAAGCTAGGAGTCTCTGACACTTGAGTTCCTACAACCTGTGATATTATATTTCTATTATATCTATTCTATTCCATTTCTAGTCTATATTTAGACTGTATAACCAGGGTAATGACATGTTGAGTCTATATTTAGACTGTATAACCAGGGTAATGACATGTTGAGTCTATATTTAGACTGTATAACCAGGGTAATGACATGTTGAGTCTATATTTAGACTGTATAACCGGGGTAATGACATGTTGAGTCTATATTTAGACTGTATAACCAGGGTAATGACATGTTGAGTCTATATTTAGACTGTATAACCGGGGTAATGACATGTTGAGTCTATATTTAGACTGTATAACCAGGGTAATGACATGTTGAGTCTATATTTAGACTGTATAACCAGGGTAATGAAATGTCAAGTCTATATTTAGACTGTATAACCGGGGTAATGAAATGTTAACAATATGTTTATCGATATGGCTTGACAATCTTTGGTTACTTCTAATTTCAGTTCTTACTCCCATTTTAGTTTTTCTAACTGAGTTATTGTTGCTATTCTCCAGGATCCTATACACTGTATGTATCCATTTATAAAATGTTCTGTTATAATTCATTATCAAGTGTTATATCAATTATTATGTTCTGTAATGGTTGGATTTTTACATATTTATAATTTTACATAGCTTCTAACTTGCATGTACGTAAAAAAGTCCATCCCATATATTGATTACTATAAGAGCTGGATCCCCCTTAACTCATTCTGCACCACGGGTCGGGGCGCCAGAGGGCGCTATTACGCCAGCTCTGTAAGTCAATGGGGGGACTGCGAGATTTGCGAGTGCTTAAAATATATCTTAAATTATAGCTATGGGTCTAATACACCCGTCGATTATCAGTGAGTTGCTTCCAGTCAACATGTACAAAACGGATTGTTTTTTCATCTGTACATTTCCGTTTTATACCGTTTTGAATATGAGTATAGTTTTGGTGATTCTTAGTAATTCCAGGAAAAGACGCGATAATAGCCCTTTAGTGGAATACACTAAACACGTTGTCATTTTTTGCCTGATTATCGAATCTTCCTGAAATCAACGCTAGATCATCATTATTATCCTTCCTCGTGCAAGAATGAAAAAAGCCCTGGACCGCGGCGCCCCCTCCTGCACCCAACGGCACACAGCCACACACACACAGAGACAGCGTCGATCGGGGTAGAAATAAATATCAGATCAACGATCAAATTTATATATAGTGTTCTTACCTTGTATCTGATGTAATGCAAAAGAAATAATCCAATTATCTGATCACCATTCCAAATACTGCTTGTGGAGGTCCGTACCCCATTACCGACCGTTACATATGGGCGGGCGGGCGGGGTTACTGTTCCATGCCATCGTTGTATAGACCTACCTCGCCTGAGTATTTAAACCCCGCCTGCCCAGCTCGGATCGTCCCAGAAAATAAACTACATCATTCCCAATGGAGTGCAATACCAGCTGGAAGGCGTAGGCGGCGGTATTTGCCCTTTTGCGAGCTCAGACCCATTCCCAACGATAACATCAGGCTGGATGGATGAAAATGAATGGATATCACTAATAAAAGAAATAACGATTAAAACCTGACTATACTCGTGATTGGCGCTGAACGGTCGGCGAGTTAACCCGACTATCATCGGGTCTGGCGTTGAATGAGTTAAATTGGTAAAATAAATATGTTTTCTGCTCTTATACCATAAAATGTACATGCATTATGCCATATCTTTATTGTATTATCTATCCATTTATTCCCAATAGGTTTAACTATCTTCTTGGATACGAATGGTAACGATTTTAGATTCTTACAATGTGGGAGTTATATTTTTCTCCATTTCGCATCACACTGAGTTGTCATTTAACCAGATTGCTATTGGTTTTTATTAATACTGCATAATAGTAGCTAATGAGGTTTGGGAGCCCTAATCCTCGCTTTGGTTTTTCCTTCTTTATCTATTTGAATTTGACTCTTGGTCTTTCTCCATACCAAACAAATTAAGAAATTAGCCCTTCCCATTTTTTTTTTTTTCTATAAATGTGCTTGTTGTTATTGTTGGTTAATTAAGTCACAGTTTGTCATCTCTTATTATCTTTGGATTTGATAACGGCCCTGTCTCCTCTATTCATCCTCAGAGGGGAACAGAAAATACTTGTGGGATCCTCTTATCTCTGTCGCCTGGTTTGATCTGGGAGAATAGCTTCTTACGAAAACATTCTAATAGCTAGTGCTTCAATTTGTTAAAGATCCCCGGGGCTTCAGGAGTCCCTCACTAGCGCCAGTCACGACTGCCACTTCATTTGACTCCAGCTCATCTGTTCATGTTTAGTCGAGTGATTCCATATTATATATTTCATTTGTGCTGATGAAATGAAAAGAGTGGGTTGGGACAACGACAACGACAAAGACAACAACAACAACAACAACAACAACCGGGATGCCTGTTGCAACAGTGCAAAAGGTCAGGACTCAGGAGTATAAAGCTATGAATGACTATGACTTATCAAGCCTAATGTTGTATCGCTCTGTAGTGTACAGTATATTGTCCTGTTGTGTTTTGCTTCTCATTTATTTATTGTTTTATTGTTGTTTAGCATCGTATGCCCTTTTGTTTACGTTTTTAATTACCCAGGGTGCTACTGTAAAAGAGAGCTTGCACCTTGCATGTTTGTCCTGTAAACAAAGGTTTGAATTTAATTTAATTTAATTTAATTTAATTTAATTTAATTTAATTTAATTTAATTTAATTTAATTTAATTTAATTTAATTGAAATGCAGAGGCATTTATGGTCCGTGTTCATCATAACCTCAAAGTACGTCAGCTTACCTCAGATCACCGGCCTGATCCTTTTACCATGTCACTTGTAATGACCAGATGGGGGAAAACTGACTGTATATCAGCGATCCTACTCTGAGATAGTTAATCAATACATGTGCAGAGGTGTGTCTTGTTGAGGTAGTGAGCTCAAAGAGAACTGATGACAACATGTGACAGGAAGGTCCCTGTTTGAAGCCCAGATCCTGATGGATAAAGTCTGACGTCAAGTGAACTGAGAGGTGGAGAGTGCCTGCCACTCAAGGCACCCCTGACCCCTAGCCTCCGAGGAATGTGTGTACTCATGCGGGTTGGCTGTGTTTCTTTATCACACTCATGAGTATTATATTTTCAGTTCATGCTCAACTAAATCAAAGGTTTTAAAGGGAAATGCCACTAAATCTCAGCATAATAATAATAATAATAATAATAATAATAATAATAATAATAATAATAATAATAATAATAATAATAATAATAATAATGTTACTCCTTTGCCCAAAGACAGATCAGTGTCACAACGTCCAAATGCCATAAATGAGAGTGAACAGTTAGCCCTGCCCTCTGATTTGTGATGTCATACCAGTGTATAATTATATAGACAATTAATTGTATGAGACGGAAAAATAGAATTAATAGCATTACTATATGAAGCTCATTTGGATATAAAAGTCCCCTTACATATTGGCCACATTGTCCTTTTCACTCATTAAATAATTAAGTGTTCCACTCCAGAATTCCCCAAATTAGCTTTAAAGGGATATTTCACTTTAGTATAACTAACTCCATCTCAGGTAATCTACAAGTAAGCTATAACAACCACTGCTGTCCCTGTCGTCCGCTGTCAACACCACCATTCCTCCCAGGTGTCAGGCTCCTCATTCACTGCCATTCGTGTTGTTGAGGATCAAATCTGATTATCATACTTCTGAAGCATAAACAAACTGTACAGCAACATTAATATGCTGCATAATATATTTGCGTATGTCAAAGGTACTTTTTTTTTAAGCTAATGTTGCCATTTTCAAATGATTAATAAAGAAACTATTTCTCACTTGAGGTGTAGTTTGACCAACTGTCAACTTTTCACAGGATGTTTAGAATCCTTCCAGCAAGGCAGCAGGTAACCATGGTAACCACTCCCCAAACATTCTGTGCAAGGCAAAGGTACACAGCACACAAATTTACCGGATCTGCTTTTACTTTTCAAAGGTAATGCATCTGTAAGGACACATCAAATGCCAAAACAAACACGTACCTTTGACTCAGAATTGTCTGTTTTATTGAAATCTGCTGTAGTACTATTAGTGGAAATAAAAGTACTCTTGTTTCATAGAAACAGGTTGCTACACAACTATGCTGTCGGCTTCCTAATCAGTCACAGTCCCTGTTACTCCAATAACCTTGCTGGAATGTGATTTGGATTATGCTAGTTAGAACTTCATACTTTTGTTAAGCTTTTGCTATTATGAACCAGTGGACAATGGCATTATTCTGTCAAAGCTAAAACCTTGTATTAACCTGGCAATAGAGTGCCAGCTTGATCCTATAGGAAGGCTGTCTTGAAATGACATGTTTGCTGGTTTGGTCCCCAATGCTAACAGCACCTGGGAGCAAATGCAGCTCACCTCCATAAAGGATGTACCAACCTGCTCCTATTACGACCACTGAAAATATTGGAAATATACTGACACGAGTTGATCGTACATACGCATATATGTTAATGACACCATAGCAAACATTCAACTTCCAGTGGCCCAATAGTAATAATTCAGTACCTATACATTCCAATGAGGAACTATGTGGTTACCGAAATGTTGATATTAGCTATTAGCTAATTAGCTCTATTCTATTTTCAATCTTTCAAAATGTTCTTATGTACCCCAGTTGCTATTGCATGTACATATTGTGTTTTATTACACGTATGTACATACATACCAGCTGTTTCACCTGTTTTATTCTCCACCCATTGATCATCCATAGCAACACTACTATCACCGACATCTAAGAAGGGAGATTTCCCCTTGAACGGCCCTTCTAAGGTTTCTCCCCTCCACATTGCCTGTGGTGCTTTTTTCCTATTGCTAGGTTTGTTGTGAGTTTTTCCTTACCTTCGTGTGGGGTATGTCTGGGAGTGTTGCATTTATTTATTTTACATTTTATTTAGGATTTCATGGTGTTTTTAGTTTTGTTCTTGATTTATTGTGATGTTTCTTCTTGACTTGTCCGGCCCATGGGGACATGAACGTGTGTCGTCGGGCCTTACAAATAAATTTGATTTTTTATTTGATTTACCATCAGTTACTCTGGTGTTACACCTGCCGTACGGCTGGCTTCTACTAGTAAAGAACCATCAATTTGACTCTCTAATCCCCACGTCATGCCTGCTTAGCTCTCACAACAAACTGTAGCCTAACTATCGGTTAGATAATATCTGTTTCTACACTTTGTTAGCATATAGTTCCTCATTAGTTCCCAGGCACTTAATCATTGTTTGTGGCCCCAAAGCAAAGTGTTGCCACCAAATCACAGCTGTTATTATTCTGAAAAAGCTAATCGCTTAATTTGTGTTTATATTACCATTTCAAATGCGATCCCAATCAAACAGATTTAATTTAAACTCTGCCCCTTTTCTTTTAGAGAAGGGCTCCTTAATAAACTTTTACTAAGAGCTTTCCTGGCTGATGGGTATGTTGACGTGGGCAGTGCGTCAAACGTGTCAGGTCTGAGCTGCTTTATGGATCGCTTCTTAAAGGGAACTCTGAGCTACGGTAGTCATTTGTAGAGCTATTTAGAAGTACTTGTAGGTATAAGATCAAATATTTAGGGGTCTAGATTTTAACTTTTTCTTTTGGAATCCCTTTGGTGACCTAACAATAGCTTGAATCTCACACCTGGAGAGACAATGTCCCCAAACGCTAACCCCCACCTTTCTCTATCCACAAGAGATCAGGGTCCCCTTCTCCACCTCAGTGTCTCCTAACTGGCCAGGATGAGAGCACTCCTCCCAGGCAAAGCTGCACTATGTGTTTCACTGTTAAACAGGGTTTTGCAGGGCCGCTGTTTTAGCGTATCTTCCTGTGCATCTCAGTTCAACAATAGAACACATGCTCCTGCTAGAAACCCTTCGAAAGTCTTTACACTCTGTAAATTCTATCATTTACCGATCAGGCTCCATGCTGCGAGCTCTTCATCAGGTCTGGATATTAGCCGCAGTGGTGCCATTTTACCACACACTATGACTGGTAAATTGGTGCTGTTTGAATTAATTGAATTAATAAATTCTCTACAACTGAAGGCCATTTTCTACAGTAGGGCTAAAATTAAATCCGGAGACATACCTAATCCAAACCCAAAGCTGAAAATTGAATTTCCAAATGAGATAGGCCCTCGCTATTGTCGGGGAACGTCAAGGTCGATATATTACAAAAGCTATTGAGATTGATTCTTGAATGAGTGATGCATAAGCGTCTATGAGTAACATACTTGATGTACTTTTTTATTGACTGAACATAAAGCCAAGCCTCATTTAAATGCAATTGTCAGCTTAATGAACGCTAATTGGCGATCTGTGTACTACTTGTTTATTTCTCATTTGAAGATCGTTTTCAAAAATGACCAATGGTCTACTAGGCACGCATAATGAAACTAATTCTATGCTTGCATTTAGCTCGCGTCTAGTGCTGTGTCAAAGGTCTCTCTTCCGCACCGGCAAAATGAGCATCTGGGTTCTTAAGTAGAAATTCATTCCTTTGACTCTGGAAATGATTTTATTTCAAAGATCTTGACATTTTGTCAGTCAGTGCTCTCTTGCCTACTCATCAGCAATAGATTTGTAGCAATATGCCACTTTAGAGACACACAGAGGGTACATCATAACGCTCGATCTTTCTCCAGATGATTGATTGTCACAGGGAGCCGAGCTCAGTTACAGTTTGAAGGCAGATCCGTTGGTTCTGCTACCAGATTGAATTTTTTTTTTTTTTTTTTTTTATATCTCTTTCTCCGATTTTTCTCTGTTTTATTTAGTCGTTGTGCCAATCCCCCCCCCCCCCCCCCCCCCTCCCCTACCTGGTTGTTGTGCGCATGTTCTCCTACTGGTCGGTACAAGGGAACCCTGAAGTATCCGCACACTTCCTCCGACACGTGCGGCGACAGCCAGTGGCTCTCTTCTCACCTGGCAGCGAGGGCTCTCATTGGTGAAGTGTAACGTGTGGGAGGTCACGCTGCCTTCCTCAAGTCCTGCCTCCGCTGAGCAAGCGCCCAGACCTGACCTGTAGGCGTTGCTGTCCACAACGCCAGTTTCCCACCCACGGCTTCCCTCCCCCTAACCCAGCCAAACGAGTTAGTATAGCGATCAGCCCACGCCAAGGCAATGCTGACTCCGGGAGTCGAGACCGCAGCCTCTTGCGTGGGTGACGAGCGCAATCTCCGCTACGCCACCTGACCGCCTATACCAGATTGAATTCTGAGCGAAAATGAAAACTGGCCTATGAGGAGTCTCCTTGTGCAGTTTACTAACAGAGAGACAGCTCATTTAATGCTAGCCGCTGAGGGGAAACAGCTGTGCCTCTACATGTCAATCAATCAGTCCGGTTTAAGTCGGCTTTGCCTAGTCCACAGCTTGATATGTGCCTCCTTTACTTTGTGTAGTTAAACTGCGGCTCGAGAGCTCTACTTGGGGAGAAGGGGGTGGAAAAAAAAGTCTAGGGAAGAAAGAGTGATGAGCCTTCTATAGGCCAAGGGTGTCTCTCTCTCCCTCCCTCTCTCCCTCCCTCTCTCTGAAAGGGCTTGAGAAGGAAATAAACGGCAATCACTGTAGCATGACTAGACTCCAGTGAGCACCCAGCCTTAATTGAGGTCTCACTTTCAGATTCCTGCTCCCTCTCTCCCCAGCTGCTCTCCGTTGTTGTCTGCAGGGGAAACGGGGAGAGCAGTGAATGCGGCAACATTGGACCAATAATTGTGTTTTTAATTTTAGATTTTTAATATAATAGGGCATATCATGTGATAGGGGGAAGTGTTAGCCTATTCCTATTGTTTCCCTCGTGCACAGTATACAATGTGTAAGTAGTGTTTGGATGTGTAACAAATTCTGCATAATTGGATTGCCTATAGCGCCGTGGTACATAATATACAAAAGGAATTAGATACTGCCGAGACAAAGTGAGGAGTCTCAGCTGTTAAAATATATTTAATACACGGTACTACGGTATCTATGGAGAGGGGTGTGTATAGTCTATTGTTCCTTGTTTTTCACACTAGGTACAGCACATGAGGTCCCGTTATTATTATACACATTTGTGTCTAGTGTTGATGTGTATCTCTGCAGCAGGCTGCTGCATTGTCACCAAGATAAAGGTCTATTCATAATAATATTAAATCGCAGACACTGTGGTTTGCTGACGACAAGGTTACAGGTGAATCGCTGGTTTGCAATTACAATCAAATTACAGGTGATTATCATTCAATGACAACTGTGGCGAGTGAGCTGTGTGTGGCGTTGCACCGTATTGTTATGGGCAGAACGTGTCATAGGGACACCATGATTCCTTGTACTGAGGAACCATAGAGCTCTGTTTTGACATTGTTTTAGACAGCCCCATGTATTTGCAGTTGTAAAGTCAATCCAAATCACTTTGGAGTGTGAATAAGAAGGTTCTCAACCCCTACTGTATTTAACTATGAATGAGTACAACACTCCCAACTTACCATCTTTTTTATTATATATATATTTATTGTAACATATAATATAACCGATAGGGCATCTGTTTATTTTTCTCATATTTGTATATTCAGAGGTAGTTACATTGTTTACACTGTTTATTTTTTCTCTTATCTTCATATTCAGATAAAATTGTATTGCCTATATTTACTGTATGTCTTTCTACTATTACCCTGCCCATACGCTCCCCCATGCTGCTATGACGCCTGAATTTCCCCAAGGGGATCAATAAAGGAATATTTTATTATATATATCTGTAGATAATAAAGTTTTATAACATTGTCCCTCTGAAAATGTAAGACGGAGTTATATGGTTCTTTGTCTGAGGTACGGGTAGGTCAGTTGTACTTGGCTGAGTTTGGGAGTCTGATTGTAATGTGTGGCGAGACCCTCCTGTCATTCAGCGTCAGGTTTGAAGGGGACCCCGTGTGGAAAGTAGAAATGAATGCAATGCTCTTCTGTTGTTCTCATTCAGAAACACAAAGCAGGTGTTCTGTGACGGCCTGGTTGACGATGCTGCGACCAAGTGTTAAGGAGCAGAATAGTTAGCTACTAGGATTTGGCATAAAACAACCCAGTAATAAAATATGACGCTTGTAATTGGAATATAATACCATAAAACAAACCAGGCATGACATATTAAGCTTGTGAGTGATTTACAGGAATATAATAACACAATTAGCCTGTTATATATGTATATGCTTATTATGTCGCAGTATAATTGATGTGCTTGTAATTTAATCATTGAAATAGCTTTTCTTTGTGGAAATGCAATCGGTCATACAGTATTATTATTATTATTATATATTTGTTTTAACTTCATTCATAGAAACACTTTTATCAGAGACTAGAAAGTTAAAAACAAACACAAGTCATAATATCCAAACCAGTTGTCGTGCCACCGGTGACTATTGATAAAGGCCTGGCGGGGGAATGTTGTCTGATTTGGTCCATTGTAATAATAAACCAGTAACCCGGTGCACCAGCTGCATCGCAAGGCAAATACATCAGCGAAGGTTGAACAAAAGCTTGGCACCAAAATCACAGTAAGCAGAGGGATGATGACTTATCTAATCAGACCCGTTTCACGGCTGAATATGCACCATGATGACAAGTTATCAAGGCATATGCAGAGCTATTGTGATCGTGTTATTGTGATGATGATAATAAACTAGGCTACTACCGGTGCACCATCATTATGAAGGAGGATTAATATGAAATGGCTGTAGCCTAGTGGCACACTATACCAGTGCATTCATTAGTTTACTGATGATGTAATAGGTCCCTTGTTCCCCCCCACTAAAGGGGAAAAAAAGAAGAAGAAAAAAGAAGCTTGCTGCACAGTTGCACCGTTACATCTGTAGGCGATGTGGGCGGGTAATGCCAAATGACGTCAATGGAATCGGTTAGGTGACGAGCCCCTGCCCCGCCCCGAGTGGGTCCAGGGAGGGAGGAGGGAACACAGGCTGAGCTGATCCCACGTGTGACGGCTGCATTCCCGGCTCAGTAACGTCCTCGTAGCGGCGCCTCGTCTAGTAGCGACTCGCTGTGTCTGTGTGTATCCGTTAGTCACTGCCTCTAGTTGGGTTTTAGATCATGGAGGGAGACGGGAGCCAAGCCACCTCTGGAAGCCCGAACGATTCGCAACACGACCCGGGGTAAGACTAATAAGAAGACAAAACCTGCAAGAAAAATCCAGATTTCTATTTTTGGGGGGGGGGGGGTATTTCCATATCTGTAAAATATTGCAATCTTAATAATAAGCGTTGACATTTTTTAAAGGCTACCTTCCGGGTCCAGTCAACTATACACCTTTTTGTTTGATTCTATTAGCGAGGAGGAGGAGCGGCGGGCCCGAGAGCCCCTGTCCTCCCGACAACAGCGCGCCTGCTGCGGGCTCCTCCACTGCGCTGCTCGGTCGCTCCTCCGCCTTCCTCTTGCTCTCTCTCTTTTTATTTTCTTTGGTCGCCAGCTAAGTAGTTATAGCTACACGGCTAGCCCTGCAAGTAGTTAGCTATACACACACGTCAAAATGGCCGGCGATCTGACATCTGGACTGACTTCTGTTGTGTTTTCCCCTCCTTGCAGTAAAATGTTTATCGGTGGCCTCAGCTGGCAAACTTCACCAGGTAAGAGCAGCCCGGCGGCGGCGCGCAGGAGCGGGGTGCGTGTAGAGAGGGGCTCGCACCGCCGCAGCTCCGAGTCCCCGTGTTGTACAGTGTGCGTGCGTGTGAGAGAGTGTGTGTGTGTGTCCTGGGATATGTTGAGTGCGTGTGTGTGCGTGCGAGGTTATTTTGATTTGCAATCATTTATAATAAAGTCCTCTATTCGACCCCTATGTGTGTTGTGCTGCACACTGTGTGACATTCACCGCCGCTCCTCCTCGCATGCTGCATATTATTATTATTCTGATATGAGAATAATCGACGCGTGTATAATAATCTCTCTTCTCTCTCTCTCTTGTTTATTTTTGCAGACAGCCTTAGAGACTATTTTAGTAAATTCGGGGAGATCCGAGAATGTATGGTGATGAGAGATCCGACGACAAAACGCTCCAGGTAAATGATCATGGGACTATTGTTGCCGGTGTCGTGGAATAATAATAATAATAAGGATGAGGGTTCGTAGTGTCCTTCAGTTCAGAGCGATCATATGGCGAATATTATATCATGCAGCCATTTAGCCCAGTGTGTCCCGCGATGCGCTTTTGCTTTTGCAAGCGATTGAATCAGCAGCGCTTCTTTGGAAGAAGGGTAATGCTGTTTGACATTGACCGGGAGGTGTGGGAATATATATATTCATTATTCCCGATACCAGTGTTGTTGTCTCTGATTCTTCGCCACGCTGTTCTGTTATTATTAAAGAGACAATGCGCTCAAACGAAAAAGTGAGAAGTAATCTGAAGGTCACCCAAGAGACGAGGGAACCGTCATCATCGGTGCATCTTTTGCAACTCGTTTTTTTTTTTTTTTTTTTTTTTACAAACGCGTCCAGTCGCGTTCACTTCTACTGTACACTGTAATAGATCATGGGATATAAGTACTTTATTAATCCCGACGGAAATTCCGCCCCCACAGATCGCTCACAATAAACATTTAGGTGGTCAAAATAAGAATACACAGTCAAAGATATGTTGTTTGTTGTGTACTGTTGTGTTGTGTGTTGTTTCCTCCACAGGGCTTGGGGTTTACTTATACACTGATTGATTGATTGATTGAGTGATTGAAAACTTTATTTAACAGATTGCAAAATGGGTACAATACAGTACGGCTCAATACATACAATTGTTAAGGGGATGCAGACCAGAGAAAGACTTTCGTCTTGTTTACATCAGGGTCCCGATGTTGTGTGTTTCCTCCACAGGGGCTTGGGGTTCACTTATACACTGTGATGTTGTGTGTTGGGTTCACTTATACACTGATGTTGTGTGTTGGGTTCACTTATACACTGTGATGTTGTGTGTTGGGTTCACTTATACACTGATGTTGTGTGTTGGGTTCACTTATACACTGTGATTGATGTTGGCTGTTGGGTTCACTTATACACTGATGTTGTGTGTTGGGTTCACTTATACACTGATGTTGTGTGTTGGGTTCACTTGACTTATACACTGTGATGTTGTGTGTTGGTTTCACTTATACACTGTGATGTTGTGTGTTGGGTTCACTTATACACTGTGATGTTGTGTGTTGTTTCTTTCCTCTACAGGGGCTTTGGGTTCGTGACGTTTGCAGACGCTGCCAGTGTAGATAAAGTCTTAGCTCAGCCACACCACGAATTAGACTCGAAAACGGTATGTTTTTCCTCCTTTTCGCTACTTTGCTTGTGATTGCATGAACGGTAATCTAATGTGCCATTCTATTATTTGAGACGCGTTCTAGTGCCATTCTCCATTTTAATTAGTCGTTTTACACTCGATGCTACGAGGAGGTTGTTAATTGTGTGCCCTGACCCCTCTCAGCCAGCATCTTACATTCAGATAGTTAACCCCTACTCTGCCGCTGGGGTGACACGCTACATAATATATAATTCAAACACTGTGGTCACTCCTCGCACCACTTTCCCTTTAAGATTGCCTCGTGGATTGTTTGATGAGAAAATGTGTTTGACCTTGCATGTTGTGTAATGAAATTGTAATTGTTTTTTTTTCTGGAGAGAGAGAGAGTGTGTGAGAGAGATAAAATAAAATAAACATCTTTCTTATCTTGTATAGCATAAACCACTGTTTACATTCTTTACTTCTTACATTCTTACTTACTGTGTTGTCAGTATTTCACCCAAAATTGCATTATTGAAAATTTGTATGGACAAAATGAAGATAATTCACATGAATAAATTTGGTTTTGTAAGCACTTTTATTTTGCGTTAAGCTTTCATTTTTCTCAGCTTGAGTGGCGACTGAGTGCGCTGCTGGCTCCCTTCCTGCTGCTCTTTCATCTCAGCCTATGTGTGCACCACAGATAAAAAATGAACCACATCTGATCTTTTTCACCAATCTCATTTTTGCTAGACTGTTAATAGTTATTAGTAATCTGACCATGCGTACCTGCGGCCAGTATAGGTCTCATTTCTTTCTGAAAAGACCCCCGGATTACAGCCGGGCCAGGAGGGTCTTCATTAATTTGTGTTCGCATTGGACAAGGTGTCGCGGTGGTGAAGGTGGTGGTATAAACATCGGCTGTGTGTGTCTCTCCCTCCAACCTGTGTACTTGCATGCTATGATCGAATCAAGACGCTAAGTAACCTAATTAATTCAATGAGTTCCTGGAAAATCATAAGCCCTTATTACGCATAAACATGTCACATTATTGCATGCGTTCTGAGCCGTTGATCTTTGGAAGTGATAATTGCCGAGAGTAATGCTTTGACAGGTCCTGAAAAAGCATTTAAAGCTTTTGTTGTTTTTGATTGAAAATAGAGTGGGGTGGGCGGCGGGGGGCTATCGGGGCTCGCCGGTGTCTGTCTTTTGTTCCCGGGTTCTATTTGATTATATCGTTGTATTATATTGGAGATATTTTATTAGATTGTGGATGAAAGAATTGATTCAGTCGAGAGAAAGTATGTTAGGGGATTAAATCCCAACGCGTCGATGTACCGCGGCTCAGGACAAGCAGTCTGTGTGTGTGGCTGGATCTCGGCGCTCACCTGTGAGAGGGTGTTAAAAAGGACTCCTTCTCTGGGAGCGGTGGAGCATAGACTGGCTGCTCCTGTGTTGTCCTGCTCGGGATATTAGCATTAACTGCTCCTGTGTTGTCCTGCTCGGGATATTAGCATTAACTGCTCCTGTGTTGTCCTGCTCGGGATATTAGCATTAACTGCTCCTGTGTTGTCCTGCTCGGGATATTAGCATTAACTGCTCCTGTGTTGTCCTGCTCGGGATATTAGCATTAACTGCTCCTGTGTTGTCCTGCTCGGGATATTAGCATTAACTGCTCCTGTGTTGTCCTGCTCGGGATATTAGCATTAACTGCTCCTGTGTTGTCCTGCTCGGGATATTAGCATTAACTGCTCCTGTGTTGTCCTGCTCGGGATATTAGCATTAACTGCTCCTGTGTTGTCCTGCTCGGGATATTAGCATTAACAGCTCCACAGTTTCCAAAAGCTGTAGCCTCGAGGGCTGTGTTATGAAACACAGGAGTTGTAGTTTTTTAACATTCTTTTAGTTGTATTTTGACAACCAGAAGAGGGTTTATACTAGAAGAACAGAGATCATTTGAGGATGGCGTGGAAAGCTACTAATTTACCAACGTGATCATTTATAGTCCTTACACACAGGGGACTTATGTAATTTTTTTCCATGCGTGAGGTATGCCTAACAAAATGGGTCGACAGGGGTGACTGTAAAAAAAGAATGTAAATAAATATTTTAAAAAGAAGGTTTTTGACAGCTGATTCCTGGCCCTAAGTGCAGAGCGTCGGTGGTGAAATCAGGAGTTGCCTGCCACTAATATGGCTCAGGAGAGTTCTGCCATGTTTACGGCTCCCCCATATGACTGAATGGGGAGCTTGTGTGTGTGAGCCTATTGATAAAGGTGAAACTTTGCCCTCACTGAAGGGGGGTTGGGAGGAGGGAGAAGCTCAACTGAGAGCTCATCGAAAGGCAAATGCATGCATGAGCTGATACACACACACACACGCACACACACACACTCTAGCTCCGGGTGCTCAACCTTCAGTGCGTGCCTTGTTTATTTGGCCAGCTATTTTTGTGCAGGCATTTTCCCCCCTCTGGTTTGTTTAGTAAAAAAATAAAAATAAGAAGTTGACAAAACGGTCCTGTCTGTCTGGTCGTTCCACACTGGTCGTTAATTCTTGGCGTAGTTTGTCCTTAATTTTAATTAAATGGAAATATGACACTGGACCTGAAATACCCTGCTTAATTTAGCTTATTTAGCCTGAAACTGCCTTTTCATCTGCAGTTCCTGGGGAAAAGGCTCTGCCTTTATGTCACTCAGTAGTACTGTAGTCAAATTGTTCCGTCAACCTGAATTTCCTATACTGTAATATTATGTGTCGTTAACTTGTCGTTAACTAGCCTAATGCAACCCTACAATGTTGAAACACTCCAGCCACATTACTATTTATGAGCTTAGTGATTACGCAATCTCTTACATGAACAACAGTGTTGCTATTGGATTCGTCATTACTGGAGGAGTTATTAGACACACAGATGACATAATAATGACACTTGTGACACATCCACCCCCCCCATTCACATTCATCATCAATTTTCTTGTTGATGTGTTATGTATATATTTATATGCATGTGTGTATATATATGTATATGTGATAATGGTTAAGGTAGCAATACCATTTTTTTATTAGTCTTTTGCATTGCAGGAAGTAGGCACTTCTGATATTGATCTACTTGTGTGTTGAGTCACAATGGGTCTCATTCTCCAAGGACTTACGACAAAAAGGGCTTTCTCTTAGGGCCATTTGAGACCTTTTCGGGATGATTTTGGGATTCACCAACCGTCCCAATAAAACATATATAATTAATATTATATTATAATATATTGTCTATATTCATGTCTTGCCCGAAAAGGTCTCAAATGGCCCTAAGAGAAAGCCCTTTTTGTCGTAAGACCGTTGGAGAAAAATGTATACCAAACTAACCAAAGTGTGGGAAAAATATAAGGGGGGGAAATTCAGAGCCGAGTGGCTGAAGTGCATGTTGAAAGAGAGAGAGGTTTTATTCACTCTATAGCCACATTTAAAGTGTAACAAATTGTCGGAAATTGGTTTTAAGCCATACATATTGGATCTGATTTTTTTTTTCTATGAATTGTATCCTTTTAAATTCCCTTTTAAAATGAAAAATAGTATCGGCTGGGTGGCGCAGCTGACATTGCGCTCGTCACCAACACAAGAGACACCGGGTTCGAATCCGGCTGTTTGCGTTGCCTCCGGCTTGAGCCGGCCGTCAGCAGAGTTAGCGGGTGGAAGTCGATGGGTGGTCATCTGGACGTTGTGGACAGCGACTCCTACAGGTCGGTTGGGGGACGCCTGCACAGCAGAGACAGGAAATGGCAAGGGTAGTGTGAGCCTCCCACACGTTACACCTCGCCAATGAGAGTCCGCGCTGGCAGGTGAAAATATGTGACAGGCTGCCTCCCCGTGTATCGGAGGGGACACGTGATGCAAGGCTTCTATCCTCCCTACAACCGGCCAGTGGGGGGCATATATGAGCAACGTTCAAGACAGGGGAGGGGAGAATTGGCACAGCGGGTAATTGGGATGGGAGAAAAATAGAAAAAATAAATAAAATGAAAAATAGTGCTGGGGAAAGTACTTGAAAGTCCTTGAATTTCATTTAGCAATGTCTGTGGGAACCCAGGCAATACAATCATGATAAAGGGCCTATTGAAATTTAGTGTTTATTTAAAGATTAAATCATAACTGAATATTACTGTGATGTGATCCCAGAAGTGCACTTTTTTTTCAGGAAATATCTCATTTCAAGATACAAATAAATAAATATGTGTGTATAATCATTGGCTAGGACACTTAACAATCGTTAAATTAACTACTTAACAAATAAGATGGATATGCCTGGATCCATTATATATTTTGCTGCTTCATTAGATAGCACAGTAACCAGACATCAAAGATGGGAGAGACGGGGGGTAAGATGTGTGACTTGGGCTGTGAGCCAAACTTGAGTTTGCAGCTTTGCGGTCACATAATTTATGTGCGTTAGCCTGCTATGTCATGGAGCGCCCCCTATCGAACCGGTTGGAAACAGTCCCCACTACCTGCCTACTAAGGACCGTATCATGTGACCTTGGAAATGTAATGTGACCCAGTACATGTCCGTCAACAAGTCCTCTAGGTTGGTTAAAGGGATATTTAACTTTAGTAGAGCATGTCAATTTTCCACAGTCTTACCCCTTTCCAAGTCTCTACAAGTAAGCTAGTGGCCACTGCTGTCTACGCCACAATTACTCCCAGGAGTCGGGCTCCTTTGACACAGAAAAATATATTACACAGAATAATATTGCTGTGTAGTTTGTTTATACTTCAGAGGTATGATATCTAGACGTGGTCCTCAGAATGAATGGAAGTGAATGAGGAGCCTGACACCTGGGAGGAATGGTAATGTTGACGGCGAGGGCAGCAGTGATCGCTAGCTTACTTGTAGATTACTTTAAATATAGCAAGATTTACTAAAGTGAAATATTCCTTTGAACCCTTTCACTACCACACCCTTTCACTGCGACTATACAGATGGTTAACCCTTTCACTGCCACACAACAAAGGCTTAACCCTTTCACTACCACACTACAGAAGGTTAACCCTTTCACTACCACACTATAGACTGTTAACCGTCTGTGTGGTAGTGAAAGGTTAACCTTCTGTAGTGTGGTAGTGAATGGGTTAAGCAAAAAAAACGAAACAAAACAAGGCTGTAGAGTAGAGTCATCTGAATGAATATAAAATCCTGTTATTTGATACAGAGACACTTTATCCACTGGACGCGTCAGACGACGGGATCATGACTTGCACTATTCTCCCCTGTTTAAAATTCCCCTTGTACGTGGACTCCTTGACATCATGAAAGTGAAGGCTTGAGATGAATATCACTGTATGCTGACAATCAAGTTTCCTCTGACACTGTTTCTGAAGCTGCCCCCCCCCCCCCACACACAACATGTACATGGACAATATTCCACTAATGGCCTTTCCCCCTGCAGTTATGTGGCCTTGCAATGAAAAGATGAAAGCAAAGTTATTTTTTTTCTTTTTTTCTCCAGGAGAGCGACCATGTTAGGGCTGCATTCATCTTCATTGACAATGTCAAATGTGTTGGGATGACAGCACTGTTTTAATGTGCTTCCCTCTCACACAGGGGAGCTGCTACTTCATACATTTGCCAAAGCGTGCGAGAGGAAATTAACATCAATCTGAAAATTCCCTCTGCAGCCCCCCCTCCCCCCCCATAATCATACCTGTCTTAAGTAAAGAAATTGGATGTCACTTTAAGGGACCCGCCATTACTTCTACTGTTAGTGCTTTTTCTATATCGATTTGGACTCGCAGTTCTTTTTAAAAAGAGATTTCTGAGTCGTTAGTTGCGACTCCTCACACGGCGCCCATTTAATTTCCCTTTCCCCCCCGTTGTCATTATTTGATGAGGGACGAATCTTCAGTTCCACCCACAAAGCACGCTCTCCGCCGTAGCGGCTTGAAGCGCGTTGAATTGTCACCGCGAATGTCGTTACAAATGTTCTGCCGCGCTCCTTTTGTATTAGGCCTCATTGTGTTCCATCAGAACGGGGTGCACGCCAATTAACATTTGCCTGCTCTGACACAGGGGGATGCGATCAGAATAAACCCGCCTCTCCCTTCGGTCACTTAAAGGCACGCAAGGTTGCAGCTTTGCATTATCCAAATATTGGAAATCCATCGGATGAACAAAGGGCCGGCATATGATTTTTAGCCAGCTTTTATTTGCCTTTAAATGGGAAGGCAGTTGTCCGGGACAGCACATTGTTTCGCCTTGAATGGCATGAAAGAACTTATTCAATACATCGGGAATGGTCGAGGAAATTACTGTATGCAGTAGCAGGATCCTGAGTTCTCCCTATCAATCAGTCTTGTCTTTGTGTCGTGCTGCGGTTGCAATTTAGTTTCAATAATAAGTTCTTAAAGCAGGCTGGACATAAATGTTAATTAGCTTCCTGTCAGTGTAATTTGTAACTCCGCAGTCTTATTGACCCCCTCTCGGTTATGAAAAGGTTTAATTTGAAGATGTGTGTGTGTGTGTTTGGGGAGCGCCGCCCGTGACCGGAGAAAGGTAAATAGCTGGTAGCTTTAGATGTCATCAGCCGTCGTTAATGGGAACATTGATTAACTATATGGGAGAAGCTGTGAAATCACATACTCATTGACTGTCGGTGTAGCGAAACAAGAGAAATTCAAACCCGGGCCATCGAGTTGTGCAGTCTGTGCTGCCTTTTCCTCTCCTTTGATCGTCGTTGGCTAATTTATCGATTAGCCTGTACTATAGTGTGATGGGTATTGGATGACTGGGGAGTTGATTCGCCTGTCCACATCTCATTTCGATACTATCTCTCACAAGGACTGCCCTCCCGTCTTCTACCAGATATGGATTTAAAACAGTGTAATTGATGATGGAGCAGTGGAATAGATAGTGGGCAATTTGTTCATATTGAACAGGTGGGGAAGGTGGCCAGGTGAATTGTCCCGTTCCCCTCCTCTGCTTTCACCCTTGTGTCTGTGCTTTAACAAAGGGGGAGGCACAATTAATAATTTGTGCTTTCCCACCCTCAAATTGCCCTGTGGGCGGGGATCAATTCCATCCTTTTAAATCCATTCGGGGAAGGACATTACTTAGTGCTAGAAACCCAGGGTAGGAGGATATTCTGGACGCGTTAAGCATATTTCACACGAGAACTCCGGACACAATGCCCAGAGAATCAGGTGCGGGCGCTGCGTTCCCACTGGTAGCACACAGCAGGCGATTCTCCGTGACAGACGCGTTCTCATATGAATTTACTCTGCTTGGTTTAGGCGAGGGGTGGTCGAGGTAGAGGGAGGGCAGGACGCAGGGAGGAAGTACCTCCTCCGCCTGCGGACAGAAGATCATCATTTTAAATATTCATCAACTGGCATGTAACTTGACATTGTTGCAAATAAGGACAACCTCAACCTTTTTGTGTTAAAAGAAAGGTTTACAATTAAATCAAAAGGGTCAACAGTATTCCGTACAGTGCAAATAAATAGTATATAAATAGTTAATGTATCAATTCAAAACTATTATATAAACTGTTAATTTATGGAAACATTTTTGGATGACGAGCAAACAGCGTTTCATATTTCTCATCCTCAGTCAGACAGCGGAGCTGACTTTGATATTTAATAAATCTCCTGTTTCAAAGTGTTATTGAGCAAAAGCTGACCTATTTAACAAATTGAATAATGATAACTTAATAATGGTTTCATGCAGGCTAAAACACAGTGAGAAGCACACGTTTAATATAAATGTACGGCTTCAATCTCGCTCATCGCGCCCCAGTGTGCCTCCCCACTGTCACTTTTTGGAACATATCGGGCACAAACTCGCTCAAATCTTGATGAGACAAATGCCTTGTGTGTCTTATCCTTGGTTGGGAATGAAATTGGAGAGAATGAAGATAACACAGATATCAACTTTATCCACAACCACCCATACGTTTTAATTGAACTATATAGCATTAAAGGACCAACTTTACACAACACTGTTGTGTGTAGGCAACATGGTTAGTCTACGTTAATCAACACACTGTGAACAATGATCTGCTGTATTCTATGGTCTCAGTTGGTTATTACAGATTTAGGACTTGGGTACTGGGAGGGTAAACTCTGTGCTGAATAAAAAAAGAAAAAAAGATTCATTTGCACATACGTTCAGGAGTCCAGTGCATGTATGAACAGGGCTTTTGTCTGCTGTGTTGTCATTTTATTAAGTACTGAAGAATGCAACCCCACTGCATTCTCTTTGCTATATGTAGCAGGCCTGCAGTATGTTATTTACTGTGTGTAGATGTGTGCTGAATGACACTCCCATTTACTTCCATATATTTATCTTCATCCATACTTTTAACTTTACATTTCCTATATCATTTTACTTTAGTCAGATTAGCCTCCATAGTGATGCGTTACAATCTCTTCCACCCTCCAAGATTTGCACTACCTCTTCTACCAAATTTCTGGATTTAATTTTTTCCATTTTGTACTTTAGTTTTGTATATTTTGTATAGTGTTTGGTCTTTATTCTGCATGAAGCACAATCTCTGGAGGCTCATACAGAACCAAGCATTTCACTATAATGTACATGTACCTTATATGTGGCAAATACAATTAAACTTGAGCTAGGATGACACCATTTTGCTAACTCTCCTCTCCTCTCTCCCCCCTCTCTCTCCCTCACACACTCCTCCCTTTATTCTCTCTCTCCACCTCTCACTCTCAATTGCTCATCCCCCCCCCTCGTTCTCTCTCTCTTCCTCTCTTTCTCTGTCTCTCCTCTCCGTCCACCAGATTGACCCTAAAGTTGCCTTCCCTAGACGCGCTCAACCCAAGGTGAGTGGACTTTCTGTGCTGTGTCATGCTGGGCCGGTGGGTGCGGGGGATGATTGTGTGTTACCTTGTATATATGATGCACACCTGGATCCCTGTAGAGAGGTCCTGCTACTTCCCGAACATTTGTTATGTTAGATTCTGCTGAGTAATACTGATGATGCCATATTGTTTGTCAGAGAATAGGAACTCCCATTAGTCCGGCACTAACTCTTGAGTGAAATTCCCCCGGGTGACTGACGGCGCTGAAAGGACGCGACAGAGTCTGATCAGATGAGAGCCGCGTCGCAGTAATTCACGCTACAAGTCGTTCTCTCTCTCTCCCCAAAGATGCCAAGATGGATTGTGGAATTTTCCCTGTTTTGTCACACAAAGCAAAGCATTGTTACCTTGGCAGCTCAGGTCTGGAGCAGAGAATTGGCAGAGCGGGGAGAATTCAAAGCCCAAGCACATGCTCCTTTTAAGGCTGGGTATTGCTGTATAATTGAGTACCAGCGAGGCGATGTGTTTTTCCTGATACAATCTCTTCCACCCTCCACTGACTTGCGTTTTTCAGTCAAAGCTGACAGCTTCAGCTCGACTGTTAGTGACAGTGTCCCTACTAGTCTGCAAGTCTGTACATACCAAAGGCCTCATATTCATCTCCAGTGCATATGCTGTCAATGTGCTAGCATACGCTGTGTTATTTGGCAGATTTCTACAAAGCTTTGATATTACTCTGCTCTGTGGGCTCTGTACTCGGGGTGGGGTGGTGCTTTGGGCGGGTGGGTGGGGGTGGATGGGAGGGGGGAGGGGGGGGGGGGGTGCAGATCGCCCCTGAATTCATTATTTGAATAAACATGAATTTGACTCAAGGACATCCACAACAATAAAGGGAGCGATGCAGGCGGCCGGGGACTATGAAGCAGCAGCAGCTTCTCCGAGAGCAGAGCAGTGACACTGCGGAGTGTTGCTGAAGGTTAAACAGCACCTGCAGTCGTCTTTTGGACCCGGCACTTAAGGCCGAGCTCATTAGCGTGGGGAGCGGGTACTGTTTGTTTCTAGCCCAGAGTGGGAAATGTATCTTGTCACAAAGGAGCTGGCAGCGGCGGGATTTAAGGCAGAGCGAGTGGCGTTGCAGGGGGGTCGGTTAGCTAGGATATGTATAATTTATGAACGCTTGCGTGAGGGCTAGTGGTCAGCTTCACCGTGACTCACTTTGTCCCGAGTCGCCCGGGGACTCGGCCTCGTCACCTTCCACCCCGTGGTCCCAGTCCGGACGTTCACCTGGCTGGTATGCTGTGTGTGTGTGTGTGTGTGTACGCGCGCACCCATGTGCCTCTGTGTGCGTGTGCATTTTGAGGGCATCTTGTGTGATTCTATATGCTTTTCTTTTTGTTGTTGCTTATTTCTGTATGTACACTGGACTTTAACGCTTTCAGCGCCAGCCATTATCTCCATCCTTGTAGTCAATGGGCCACGCTTTAAAAGATAGGCATTTTCACTGTGCGTCACGATGTTTACAGAGCTATAGCTATATGCTATATTATAGCTATGGAGACAATACTGTGGCTCATTTGACAGTCACTATCTCTCGTAGGGCTGGGCGATATGGAAAAAAATCATATCGCGATAACGATATGATAATTTTATTTTATTTCTCGATATCGGTAATTATCGAATTGTTATAAGTATAATTTTTTATTTTTTTTTTTTAACAACAGATGTATGTTTATTTTGCAGCAATTCTTTGTCATTGCCGCCATCTTTAGTGTTACATCCCCTCACACTCCAGTTCTCAGGCTGCAGCTGGTTTAAAAGCTAAAGTAAACCGGCTTGCTTCTCTGCTGGCTGTGGCTCCAGAGGAGTTGAACAGTTCTGGCTCTGCTCGTTTATTTTCTATCTTTTGGCGCTTTTTGGTGGACAAACATGTGCACTGTGACTCGTGACTGGAGTCTAGTTCTGCTAGCACACATAGCCTACTGTGTACAGACGGTTTCAAAATGTATTTTAAATTAGAAAGCAAACAAAATAAATGGACAAGAGAAAAAGAAATCTGAATTTGGTCAGTATTGTCATTTGGACAAGCAAAGCCATTACTTTAAGTTTCGATATTGATTATTAAAATATATCGCGATATTTATCGTTATCGTTATATCGCCCAGCCCTAGGAGGTATCCCAAAAAGAATATTCCAATTGTCTGATCGCGATTTCAAGTATTGATGTCCAACGGTTGGCGAGATAACCCGACTATAGTCGTGGTTGGCCGTGAATGAGTTAATGAGGAAAACCTCAGTCGCCGTTCGAGTTTAAATAAATAAAGGTCTGAACGGACATTAGCTGCAGCGAGGCCCTCGTGGCGTAAAGAGGCTCTTCCGCAGGTGGCAGGTGTCCACTGCGGCACTCGTCCAGCTAATTGAAATGAAGACGTTTTTACCCGACCTGCTCTTTCCAGAGTGGACGATCACTCTCTCTCTCTCTCTCTCTCTCTCTCTCTCTCTCTCTCTCTCCTCTCTCTCTCCTCTCTCTCTCCTCTCTCTCTCTCTCTCTCTCTCTCTCTCTCTCTCTCTCTCTCTCTCTCTCTCTCTCTCTCTCTCTCTCTCTCTCTCCTCCTCTCTCTCTCTCTCTCTCTCTCTCTCTCGCCGCTGTTCCATTGTCAAAGGAACCGTTCAGAACCTCTGAGAGTTCTGAGACGGGTTCTTGTTTGTCTTTACATTGGTTTTTAAAAAAGGATGAAGTGCTTCAGCAGAAAGAAAGTTGGCGCTGGGATTTTCAAAACATTGCGACTTTCACCCCCAGCTAGCTGCCCGTCTACAGATGTGGCGGCACATTTCTTGACCAGGCACAACAGAGAGAGCGCGCCGCTAGCTCCGCACCCCCCGCCCCCCAGCGTTCCTGGCGTTTAGCAGCGCCTCCCGAGCCCACTCCAAAACATACTCCTGAGAACCTCATGTAGAACTTCCCTGTTTACCATGGAAACAATTTGGAACCCGTGAGCTCGGTTTGACAGCGTGGTTCACCGCGGCAAGTTCTTACAGTGGAAGAGGGCCATCTGTCCACGCACACGCACACACAACACGCACACACAACACACACACATACACACGCACACGCACACACACACACACTCTGGCCCAGGCCGCGGGACCCGAGGCCTAATGCTGTTTCCTGGCTCCTGCACCAGCTCTAGATGAATGGGGGCATTAAATCAGGCAGTTCTCAGCCGCAGCTAGAACACAGCCCCTAGGTGTTTGCCTTTGTGTTAAGCCAACCGCCCAATAATAGCGTTTTATGCAAATGCTGGCCTACCTTTGCCTCCAATCATGTGGCATTATGTTTGTGGCTGGCTCATATTTGGAGGAGAGCTGGTGTTGAATAGTGAAACAAGCCGCCGTCATGTGCTCCGGTTTAAACCGCCGCCCCCCGACGTGAGCGGGAACACGGTGAACTGGATTATTCTTAACCTGCTGAAGCCATTACGCACATCGGCCTCGGGGGGCATTATGTGTGCTTTGACATTTTTTTTTAATTTTTATCTTAATCCAAGAGATGTCAAAACTGTACGCCTCAGATGCTTATGTGGTTAGTAGCCCGTTAGACGGTTTTGAATGTTGCAAGCAGTTGGACCTCTTGCGGCATAATTTATGTCGTAAACCATCAGCTCCTTGGACTCATAATAACATAATAATAATAAGCTACATCAACGTTTTCCCTCCTTGTAGACGGAATGGCTTTACGACTCGCCTACACTCTCGGCTTCTCCGTTTGATTTGCTACTTCATTCCTCCCAAGTAGGGAATTACTGTTGGCTGGGGTTTTCTGTCAAGATGTATTGATTTAGTCTTTCTGCTTGTACACCTGTTAAAGTGTACTTCCCCGAAACGCTAAGCTGATATATTGTTTACATCATCATCTCACACTGTAGAGGATTACTTTATTGTCAATTTACACAAGGCAATTGGAATTAGTTTTACTCCATATATCTACTGTATCTCAGCGCAGGGGCACCAGGGTAGTTTGAGGGATCTGTGCCTTGCTCAAGGGCAGTGTGCCAGAGACGGTAGACGCTGTAGATGTAATTCCAGCTACCCTCCAGTCCCGGGGGAATGAAACCTTTCAGTTACTGGTCGCCCTGAATACCTCGAGGTCAGCACCGTGTCCGTAAGCCAGAGAAAGTTGACCTTTACACAAGTGGTCAAATGAACTCATTCGGTTTGTTGATGTCCGAGTGAGTTCAACCAGACCTCGTTGTGGTAATTGCAGCCCAGTGATATGATGTTGGTGAAATGATAGCTGGAGCTGGACTTGCTGGGGATAGTATAGAACATATAGGTCTTTCCAATCTCTTTATAATCTCAGAGGAGCTACTAGAGGAATTGAAATCCAAGCAAAGTATTACATCAGAATATGGAATTAATTTAAGATGGCTGTGAAAATCCTTCAGGAGCTGAGCTGTCAATGAACAAACTAGTATTCAGATGCTAGATGTGTTATGGGTGAAATGCTCTTATAGAATGAATGAATCGTTTAAAATGTAATTAAATAAATTATTTTGTCCAAATAGGAAGAAGAAGCAATATGTCCTACCCCTTATTGCAATAAACCCTTAAATCTTTTTTCAAACACGGTGTTCTTCAACAAAATCATCTGCAAACTAAATCACTTCTCCTTTGATCAAGTTACTATATAATCATTACTGTTAATAAATAATAGTGCTAAATGCTTCTATAGTGTTCTCATGATGTGTCTTGCCAACCAATATGGCGCAGTGCCACAGCTCGTTGGCCACGGTTGTCGTTTAATGCTAATCACCTGTTAGTGATTACAATCACGTGTCGTTTGCCCCAAGATGTCTGCGTTGGAATACTATGTATAAGAAAGGGTTATAGAGATGCTTTTGGCTCACGGTAGCATATATTTAGCCTCAAGTTACTTAGTGTGTAATTATCTCCACCAGGCAGCCTGGGGAGATCATGTAATCTGTAGACACTTCAAAGAAATAAATCACACTGAATCAAATGTAAAATGTAAATTTGTGAATCGATTTTGAATCAATAGAGATAGATTTGTGATTCTTATATGAATTGAAGGCACTACTTCAATTGTGTAGTAGTGCGCTAGTGTAACAGTCTAATAGTATGTAATAGTCTGCATTTTTTTTTTTTATCTACTTTTCTCCCCATTTTTCTATTTTTCTCCCATCCCAATTTCGTATGATCCAATTCTACCCTCCCTGTCTCGAACGTTGTTAGACCATGCCTCCCACTGGTCGGCTGCAATGTGGACCAAGCCTTGCATCACGTGTCCCCTCCGGTACACGAGGAGGCAGCCGTCGCATCTTTTCACCTGTATAGCGCGATCTCTCAGTGGCGAGGAGTAACGCGTGGGAGGCTCACGCTGCCCCCGATACTTCCTGATTCTGCTGTACAGGCGCACCACCGGCCTGTAGGAGTCGCCGTCCACAACATCCGATCCCCACCCACCGGCTTTCCACCCCCTAATACTGCCAATTGTATTAGTGTGAACGACCAGCCAAGCCGGAAGCAACGCCGAGAGCTGGGCTCGAACCCAGCATCTCCTGCGTTAGTGGTGAGCGCCTTGCCCACTGCGCCACTTAGCCGCCCCTAATAGTCTGCATTTGTTAAATATTGTAGGCGTGTTTGCTCTGTGAGAGAGAGAGAGAGAGAGAGAGAGAAAGAGAGAAAGAGGCAGCCGCCTGGTGGAGATTTGCGCTCTACTGAGCTCACCTTTCTAGTTGAGCAAATGTTTTTGCCACGTTCTCCAGTCCAATGGATATTTAGTAAAAATTCTTTGTTTTGATATGAATTCCCGCGAGAACCTATTCACTCTTATGTACATAATTGAATAACTTGGAAGCTTTTTCCCAACAGTATCCCTCACCAAGGCTCTGGGCCATGCAATTTTCATCTACATCATTTCATTGATGTTTAATTACCACAACATTACTCAGTGGACAATATTACACTCAAACGCTCAATAACTCTCAAACCAAAGTGTTTATTTTGGTGTTACGTGTGAACTCATGTATGAAATCCGCCCCCTTGTTTTTGTTGGCGAAATGTCCCTTTTCTCAGCACACTTCGGTGCATCGGAGTTTAAGCACGTATGAGTATCGGGGGAAATTCTCCGATATTCTATTTGAACCTGGTGTCAGACCGATATCCGCTACCAGTATCTGTATTGGTACATCCCTCGTAACCGTGCACTGTGTAGGCACTTCATTATTTCACATGGCTTCAAGCAGGGATGCACCGCTCCCAACCCTCTGTATCGGTATTGTGTACGGTGGTCCGATCCTTTACCAAGCTGCCACCGAAGCCTCCCTGTGCAGCACATGGTCGAGAAGAAGGAACGTGATCCCAGCTCTCCTTCCAGAATGATGACACGAGATGATGAGATGGAACGTGATCCCAGCTCTCCTTCCAGAATGATGACACGGGATGATGAGATGTTAGCCAACAGGTTGGGATCTTTATTACATTATAGCACCGGTAATAACTGAGCAGAATTGTCAGCTGCATCTCTCAGCTGCATTTCTTCAGCCGCTAACCTCATTAGCTTGCTTTCTAACTAACTGATGGGCTAACATATAGAATAATTTTTGCATCTTGTCC